>NW_003852476.1:1022999-1043828 GCF_000181295.1 Otolemur garnettii | reverse complement strand
GGCACTCGAGGCCTGTGAGAGCCTCCATGGTGCTGGGTGTCTGCAGCAGCCAGGCACGCGAGGCCTGTGAATGCCCTGGGAGATGGGGCCAGGATGGATGAGCACCTTGGGGAGCCACAGGAATGGGGGGTTGGACAGAGCCAGAAATGTCAATATTTGTTTTAAAGGACTCTGCAGGTTCTCCATTGCCCTCAAGATAAAGCCTCCACTTCTACACGCCTGCAAGGCCATGCCCAAACAGCCATTCCACTTCTCCAGCTGTGGCTCTTCCTTTCTCACTGCAAACTAGGACTGCTCCACACTGAGCTGGAGGGAGTAGAGTCCATGAGGGCACCAACAGGGGCCACCTGCAGCAGGTGTATGGGTGGCCTCTGCCTAGAACATGCCTCCCTAGCACTTCCAGCTCAAGTCCTTGCCTGGCATCATTCAGAAGTCACTTTGCCCTGGAAGTTTTCCCTGAATGGAGAATCAGCCCTTTCCTAACAAGAGTACCAAATACTAGTAGTTAGAAAAACTTAGTCTCCATAAACTGATAAATCTGAATACTGCACAGGACAAACACTGTGACCTCTTCCAAACAGCCTTCTGTTAAGTCTGCTGAAGACCCCTCTCTGTACCAGCTCATACTGAGTACTGCCCATGTCCCCTCCCCTCTGACTGGGTATTCTGAGGTCCATCCCTCCCTGGCTGACCACAGGCAACCCTCAGAAGAGGTCTCATCTCAGAATGTAACTGTTTATAGGACACTCCTGGTGTGGTAAAGAAAACAGATTTGGTGACCACCTGCCTCTGACTCTGGACAGCTCCCCCTTCTCTCCCAAAGGGTAGTTCCTGATAAACAATAAGTGTGGGCCTTCCACATGCCTTTGTGCCCCTGAACCCCCACAACTTGGGCAGTAGTCTCTCTGAGGGTCTCTAGTACCTTCCAGTGCTGTCTCTGTGACTGCACTTGGCACGTGGTATCTGTTGATTTAGTGATTTGCTGCCTGGTCTGTGACAGGCTATGCAACCTGAAGGTGGAGTGGTGATCACGGCCACATTCCAGCTCCTAGACTGAGCTCTGCAACAGCAGCTGACTGACTGTGGCATGTTACTGTGTACAGCACTGTTCTCTCCTTCCCAGGAACCACACTGAGTTCTCACAACAATCCCATAGGACTCGGACCAGCACACTTGCTTAGCAGATTTGGAAGCTAGGCAGCAAGACCACAGAGCTGAGCTCTGGAGCCAGGACTCAGACCTGGTGGCTGAATGCAAAGCCACTGACTCTAACAGTTGCTCTGAATGCAGCCTGCGGCCCCCTCCCTCCCTTTAATCTTCACTTCCTGTGTGAAGTGAACATTACTTCGTTGTCTCTACCTGCAAACAACGAACAATGTGCATGTCTTTCTCCAGAGCGCAGAAGGCAGTATGGTGAAGACAGAAGCACAAAATCCAGATTTTATTTTGTAAATTCTACCAAAAAAGAAAAGCCAGGTACAAGCATAGGGATTGAGTGTGCTGTGGAAGAGACAGTTAAATACCATGGTCCCCACACGTCAATTCAGCACAATGTAGAAAATTCAAACCCCCACTCAGTCACTTCACTAGTGACTGAAATTTTAAAACTCAGTTTTCCTTGTCTGTAAATGGGAACCGTAACAACCCTGACCTCACAGGTTGTTTTAGGCAACATCCAAGAGAGAATTAACACACAGCACTTAGTAGAACTTGCACATAGTAACTCTATGGTCATTTTTGCAATTTTATCTAAAATTAGGCAAGCAAATCAATTTAACCAAATTTACTTAATTTTATACAAAGCCACTATAGTTTAATAAAATGACTCAGCTATAATTTGAAGAAATACTTCAGGGACTCCTACAGTGACATTACAAAGTATTACCACATGTTGTCATTAACTAGCTAAATGAGGACAGTGAAACTCCATTCATCTATTTATTTATTCAGGGGGTTAAGTGCCTGAAAAGACATTTCCCCCACATTTAATTAATTTTGTTGACTAAATAAAGTATTAAGGTTTCATCGTTTGCTGCAACGATGAAAAACCACGGTGATTTGTTAAACACACATTAGTATATTAACTTGTATTACATGCTGAGTATGATGCTAATAATACAGAATCCTCCACCAGCACTAGCTCCACACTGAGGACCAGCATCTACTGCTGCTGTAACAAACAGGTATCTCAGACTTTCAGCAGCTGTTTTCATCACTGCCACAGACTATCTCCAGAATCTAATCCATGCTACCAGCAACATGGCCCAAAGTCACAAACTGAAACAGAAGTTCACAGAATCAGAAGGTTTTCCTTGCAGCAGAGACAAGCTGCCTCCAGGGGTTAATAAGAGGAAGTAGCAGTGAGGAAGCATCCCCACCCCGACCCCAGCTCCCCCCATCAGCCTGATGGGAACCTTTACCACTGGCAGGTCAATCCCATGCATCAGAGTGCACAGCACAATTTCACACAGATCTATGCCAGTCTCTGGGGCTAACTTCAAAATTGGTCTCTGTATTTCATACAGCCCATTAATAAAGCCATTTCTGGAGTTCTTCCTTTTCAGTAGTGTTATAAAATTATCACACACAGCTATGTAAGTGAACAAGAAACCCGCCCTATGACATGTCCACCTGGACAAACAGGCCTCCCACGGACTCCCCGGCACGCTTCATGCTCACCAGGGAGGCAAGTGCTGTGGTACAAACCACCTCAGGTGAAAGCCAGGTGGTTCCCCATGAGACACAAAGAGTAACAAGTAGGCGTGCAGACTCCATCAGGGAGACCAGAGTGTAATTCCATCTGCTGTGACACCGGGCAATAATGAACTTCTCTACGCCACACCTTCCTCATCCACGGATGGGATGATTCTCCTTCCCTTAACAGGCACTGTGCAGGGCTAGTGAGCTGGCCCAGCAGCTGACGTTACTACAGTGCCTCCACCCAGCAGCCACTTACTGACTCTGTGTTCTTGCTGTTGTGATGATGAACAGCTAATCTAGGTCAGTTTTGTGTTAAACTATCCCATAATTAGAAATAAAAGTTTTTTGGAAAAACTGCTTTCACATTTCCTGCCTTATGTGTAATTTATTGAAAATCTATAACCAAAATGTATCAAATTTATTTGCCCTTTCTTAGAAAGTGCTTCTTGTGTTTATTCAGCCATTGTGCTCCAACATGAGGCTTTGCTACTATAAAATGCAGAAGCTGGGCCTGTAGCCAAATAATCGTGTAAAATGAAAAGAAAAATAACAAGTCCCTAAACACAAGCATCCAGCAGAGAATAGTAAACCATGCTAAGAAAATAGCCCCACATTCTTTGGTGACCATGGTTCTCTTCTCTTTAAAACTGGGGCTAAGTGGGGATATTTTCAGGAAGATATTAACATGCCCGGTTAGCGGAAAAATACAAATCACTGCAAATAAAAAGTTTTAAACTATCTTATGGTGGACAATATTGAGAATTCTGTATTAATTTATTACTATGTACTCAAGGGGAAAAGCTAACTTAATTATTTCTTAGTTGCAGAAAGTCTAGAAAATAATTCTTTAGTGTATAATTTTCACTAATTTGTTTTAGATAGCTCAGGATTTTTTTCAAATCTGTACAGTTTTACACTAAAAATAAGTTCATTCTCATTACAGTGAATTTAGGTAGATTTGGGGGGTGAGATATAAAAGATTATGCTCTTAAGGTGGTAAGGAACAGAAGATAATTTACTTCTACTATGGGAACAGCTTAAACACTTAGAGGAAGTAAGGGCATGTCCCTTTAACTTTCGGGGCTGGTAGAATTCCTGGCTCCCAGGGCACAGTGCATAGCACTCACCCTACACAGTTCTGAACTGCCTGGAGGGGACGGTAGTCCTTGAGTTACGTTTTTCAGTTTGGTTCATTTTCCAGCATGAAGCCCACTCACCAGCTTTCCCCTCTGCTGGGCCGACCTGGTTTCTCGCAAGGTGTACACATCCCCACAGACGGAGATCTCACGCCAGATCCCAGGCTGGGACTCCTCGGTGAAACCCCCTCGCGGGTGCATCACCAGGACGCCGTTTGTGGTTAGTCCATCCATGTGGCCGTCGGGGTTTTTCCATTTTGCTGCCTTTTCCTGGAGAGCACACCACAGAATAGAAAAAGACTGCTAAGACGCCTTCTAACTCAGGGTACTCCGGAACTTCTTTAAAATGCCGGTGTGTGTGTGGGGGGGAACGAAGGTGACAAATTTTCATTTTCTACGTAAAGCTAGCAATTGCCAAGCCTAAAATATGCAATTATTCTGACAGTATAAAAGTGGTGCTAAAATGGATGAAAAATTTATCTCTGGATACCATTACGTTCATTTTAGGAGCTTAAAAAACCCTGACACCTAGGCCTCCTGCTCAGGGCTCCTTTCATCTTCCCTACTGGCTGCCTGAAAACTAAAATCTCAAAATGTCAAAATCTAAGTAGAGGCAATAAGCAAAGTAAATTTTTTGGCCCAAATTAAATGTTCTAAGACGACATAATAGTAGCTGATTTTTTTTTTTTTTTTGAAACAAGGTACTCATTAATAGTACTTACTCCAAGAAATATGTTTTTGGAAGAATCAAACCCAGCGGCGAATATCCGTGCTGTGTAAGGCTCGCTCCTGTCACATACGATCCTGCAGGCAAACCTGGATATGGTGCTTTGTGTGATCTGGGCTTCATCATTGTTCTGACTTCCTGAAATTGTGTCTGTAACAACGAAGTCTATAGGGCTTTCCGTTGATCTGCCCACCTACACAGATCAAATGCATTCATGATCTACTTGAAAAATAATCAGCTTAAAATATTTTCTTCCCATGGAACGGGTGTTCCAGACACCTTTATTATCTTAGCTTCAAGGGTCAGAATTTAATGAATATTCTCAGTTGTATTTCTTTTCCTATTTAAGGGAGATACTATGGCAAATAGCCATTAAATTAAAAAAAATTTACTTTATAATTTTATTTTATTGCAATAAGAATACAACATAAGATCTACCTTCTTGAGCACACAGGCAGGACAGTAACTCTCTAGAAACTGTTCATTTTGCTTAAATGAAACTTTATGCCCACCGAGTAGTCAGAATTTAAGTGTTCAGAGAAAGCTCAATTAGAAAGAAAACATTCGATCTTCCACCACACACAGGATTTTATCTCTTGGATCCAGGAAGAAATATCATTTTCACAGCAAACTATTTTTTTTTTTTCTAATTTCACATAGAAAACTCCCAAGATTTTAAATAACAAAGGAATTCTTCCTCTCACTCTCTTGCCCAGCTCCAGAGAATGGTTTTCCTAAGTGAATCCAACAGTGTCTCATAGCACTGAACAGCTTAACCCAGAGGCGGAAAAAAAACAGCGATTATCCTTAGCATGTATGAGAATGTTACAAAGTTGGCCCAAAGTTTGGGATATAGCCAGCAAGAGATTTTAAAAGCTGGCCTTAGCATTTCAAGTTTGAGTTTTTAAAAAACTCTTCTTGGGAAGTCTAAAAAGTTGCCAATAATATTATAATGGCTTACTTTTCTAAGTTTAAATGTGGCCAGGAAGAATATATTTCATTAGGAAGGTCTTTAGAGTTCGAACATAGCTTTTCCTAGTCCATAATTTGATATTGTTCTCTTTTGTGAGCTAGGAAAAATATTTGTTTATAGATAAGACAATCCTTGAGATAGAATAGTAAAACATTTATGTAATGCTTTTCTATGACTCTTTAGCTGGAAAACAGTATAAATGTTTTATGTGCCAAAGAGACTTACGTTAAAATCACTTATATGTAAATGCATAATTTCTTGCTAAATACAGTACTAACGATCTATCCTAACAACAGTAACTTTGATTTCCAAAGCTGCCAATGAGAGGAATGCAGAGCTTAGAGATGGATACCCCTAAGGCCTCCAAAAGTCAATGTCCAAGGTATTTTTATTCTGATCTCAAAATGCTGCCTATAACACAGTGTAATACATCTTTTATCCAAGTGGATAAAATGAAAAGAATCTTGGGTCACTTAGCTCAGCTTGCTTCCTAGAATACTGTATTTCTTCTGTAAATCTCACACATACATTCTCAATCTCAGACCTATCTCTTTAAAACTAACAGACAGCAGACATCTATTGCTCTTCACACCCCTTAATTTCTTGTACCTGGAATAAACTAAATTCATCAACTTGAACAAATGCATATTGCTTTAGTATGAGTTTAATACATGTGTTTCAGATTCAGAAAACATATAACTTGTTTAAAAATGCAACATAAAATCTAAATTAGAGATGTTATAAAATTATGTCATACAATTCATCTCTCCAGAGTTGCAAAGTCTTCCCACTGCTGGATTCATTTAAATACTGGATGTGTAACTCAGAAGCTCTGTGGATTCCAACTGCTGTAATCTTTCCACAAAGCTTTTCCCAAAATACTTACTTCAAAATATTTAACAAATACAGAAAAGTATAAGGAGATAATGAACTCTGAATTCAGGAATAGTCTATCCTGAACCTCTACTCCATCAATGACGTTTAGGAGTAAAATGTGAAAAATTCTGAAATCTCCTACTCACCCCCAGATCTGGAGCCCTACAATGACACGGTCTCTGTCCTCATTTCTGTCAACTTCCACAGATGGGTCAAAAACTTTTCAAGCTGTTACAGTTAAAATCAGCCTCTCCTAAAACGTCCCACAATTGCTCCTTCCCGTCTACAGAAATTACTCTCTTCTAGAAGAGCTACATTCTGGCTTCATCCAAATGAGTTTCTCAAACTCTAAGAACCATTTTTTATTACTGTTTTCTTTTATTTTTAGAACTCTAATCTGTCCCTGATACCTTTAAAAAACACAATAAAAATGATTACTACCACAATGATAATTTGCTTGGATGTTTCAGCAATACTAAGCTGCTATAAAGCTTGCCAAATGCCTCCTCTGAGTTCCTGCACTCATCTCATTCTGTATGTGATAAATTGCACAGCAGAGCACAGCTTGAGTGACCTTGCTCTGGACAAGTCTCTTGCCTTTAAAAATACGTTCCTTTGTCTGCAGGCAACCACCAAGCTCTAGCCCCATTTCCCTGCTTCAGTCGCAGTAAGGGTCCTTGGAAAATCTGTCACTAGGTGCCTCCTCCGTTTCCTCACCCATCGCTTTAACTTCCTTCCTCCTTAAGCCACTCTTCTCTTTACCCCAGAAAACAATGAACAAAATCTTATTCTGACTATATTAACTCAGATTTAAATTCAAACCTAGCCTTGATCTTTTTCTCAGGGAATAATACGTTTGCATTCTGAGTCTACTCCGAGTCCACTGTGGGAAATGCAGCCCAAGGCCCTTTCTGGTCCATTCTGATGTTCTGCTTTTAAATACTCAACATAGAAACCACTTGAGTAGAAATGGCTGAAATGAACAGCCCTCTACACTGAGTCTCCCTTGGGAAATGGGAACCTTGCAATCTTTCTGCTCAGCAACTTTTGTCAGTGGTGGCTTCCGACATATCAGCTTGTTAAAATGAGGGAAAAAAAATAAAACAAGCTTGTCTTTTCAAGGTCTTTCAAGAGCTGCTTAATTTTCTGCTTACAATGGTCTGAAATTAACCCTCCAATATGTCTAGTTAATCTGTGAATAGTCAGGTTACTTTAATAAAAATAAAAAAAAGTGTTATGTTTTCTTAAGAAATATATAAATTCTTGTTTGGCTCACCATGCTTTATTTAAAGAGGTCTGAGTTGGTACTGTATAGAGAAGGAAGAACTCAGAAGACTGAAACTTAGTTCTGCGGCTAATGCCTTTTCTGACCTTAGTCTGAATTACTCTTCCTTTCAAAGACCCAGATTTCTCAGCTGTGAGAAATACATTGGTGTTTCTCAGAACATGCTCCATGAACCCTGATAAATCTCTGAGATCCATCAAGGGGTCCAGGTCCTACAGGCAGAAACTGCTTTCATAATAATACAAAGATGCCAATTGCCTTTTCCACTGTGTCAACCTCTGCACAGATGGCCCTAAAGTAACGGTGCTGAAATTGTGGGCATGTCAGCAGGAAGCAAAGCTGTGGCTGCAAACTCTCCTCAGTCTCTGTATTCTTTGTTGCTATGAGCTTCCAGTTTAAAAAAAACTATTAATTTTATTAAATCTTTAGTGCTTTGATATTCTGTGTGACAAAATAGAGAACACTCAGAAGCTACTAAGAGGAGGTTTGCGTAGACTGTGACTGTGTAATAGTGAAGAACACACTGCTGATGTCACAACATGTCACCAAGAATACTATGTCAGACTTTGAAAAATTACTAAGAAAGAAGATTCTCCTGAAGGAATTTAATGCCTCACACTTATTACGCGTGCTGTGACAGAAGGTTGTTAATTTTAAATGGAAAAAAAGAATCACTGACAATGGTGAAATATTCTTGATTCATCTTTTTTTTAGTATTAAGAATCTTCTCTATGCAAAAAAAATCTAAGAAATCTTTACTACTACTATAAGTAGTAAAAAGAATTCTTATAATTAAAAATGCATAATTTTGTCAAGACTTAAATAATCATTATGAGGCTCCATAAAAATGTCAGCAGGGAAGTAATGCACATACTTATTCAGGAAGAGATTTTCTTTGCCAGAATAAGAAAAGACATTTGGAAGAGAATGAACCGGAGCCGCACAGAGTGAGCCACTGCTGAGATTTTGCCCATTACCACATTCGTCACTGGAGTGACGGGCACACCAAAAGCCCGACGCCATCACTCTGCAATATAAACACGGGATGAAATTCCTCAGGTGCACCTTAAATCTATTAAAATAAACAAAACCTGCAAAAGATTACAATGTCTGCCTTGCTATATTCCCTCCCTTGAAAAAAAATTTTTTTTTCCTCTCAAATATGATAAATCTTACTCCTGAGTTCACACTGGCACTTAAAAAGCTGTGTTTGTATCTATGACTATAACTATGCCTGTCTTTCATCTGTCTGTCTGTTTAGGATTGTTTAGTTTTTTTTAGTAGCTAACACGTTCATACGGTTCCAAATTATAAAGTATAAAACAATTCCCTGTCCTGTCCTCTTCCCTACAAAGGCAACTACATCATTAATGTCTTATTCATCTTTTTGGAGATTATTAATATATATGAGTATTATTTAGATCATTTAACAATACTAATTCAATATTTAATAATGTGATATTTAATATTATTTAATATATTAAGAACATTAGTTTATTAATACTTCAATCTTAACTGAATATCTTATCAATATGACTGCATTTATTGAATAACACTAACATTTAATTCATGTGGCAGGTTTGGAGCTATGTCTGTGTCTATACACAGAGCTTTTCCCTGGTTTTGTTTTGTGGCCTTGGGAAACTCCACTACGCAATTGTACCCAAATTTACTGAACTGGGCCCTTATTGAAAGACATTTCGATCACATCCAATCTTTTCCTTTTAAGCAATGCTTTAAGCAATAACTTTGTACAAACAACATTTTACACATTTGTAAAGATGTCTCTCAGGTAAGTTTCTAGAAAGGGGAGAGCTTTACAAAGAGAAGAGCTGAGTCGAATAGTGCACACGTTTTGTATTTTCATAGGTATTTCCAATAGAAATCACTATCCCACAGAGTCTGGGTACCAAATCGCAGGGCATAGGAGACTGTCTGTTTTACTTATGACTCTGACAAAAGCTTTTGAATTTTTGCCGATCTGGTAAGTGACAAGTAATATCTCTATGTGATCTTAATTCACATTTTTCTTTTCATAAGTGAGGCTGAGCATATTTTATTTTTAAGAGCTACTATTTCCATTTTTTTGATGAGTTGTTATCTATGCCCATTCATCTATTTAACTGCTGTAGGTATTTTTCTTACAGATTCCTAGGAGTACCTTATTAAATTTGGGACTTTAACCCTTTGTGATAAGAATTGTCAATATTGCCCCCCTTTGTCATTTGCCTTTTATTTTGGTCACACATTTAACTATCTAAAAAACAAAATTTATCAATCATTTTTTACACAGTTTGTGTGTTTTGTCTCATTGTTAAAAAGTTCTTCCTTGGTTGACGTCATAGAATATTTTCCCATTTTTTCTTAGTACTTTTACTTAATTTAAAAAAGATCAAGGAACTATTTATTTTCCCTTCCCCTCCCACCCTTCTTTCTTTTTAATAAAGAAAGCATGGGGTGTTTTCTTCTCAGCAGAGTGCTGCCCTCCCCTCAGGAGTTCTGCTGAGCAGTGTCTGTCTCCCAGTTACTTCTGAAAAGGCTTATGTGTGGGGTGAATTCCTACATAAAATTAGCTAAATGAACTGTGCTATTTTAATTCCAGAAACTGAGTGAAAAGACTCATAGGTATTGTGCATTTTTTTTTTTTTTTTGAGACAGAGCCTCAAGCTATCCCCCTGGGTAGAGTGCCATGGCATCACACTCACAGCAACCTTCAACTCCTGGGCTCAAGCGAGTCTCCTGCCTCTGCCTCCCAAGTAGCTGGGACTACAGGCGCCCGCCACAACACCTGGCCATTTTTTGGTTGCAGCCATTATTGTTGTTTGGCGGGCCGGGGCTAGGGATTCGAACCCGCCACCTTAGGTGTATGTGGCTGGCGCCTTAGCCGCTTGAGCCACAGGCGCTGAGCCGGTATTGTGCATTTTTGTCGAGGCCTAGCAACCTGGGAGAGCACAGTGGGGGCCTGCAGGCAAGGCGTAACAACCTCCTGCATGGAATCCTGACTTATACAGTCAGTCAGCCTGCTAGATCCCATCTGTGCAGGAGACATGGCTCAAAGGTTGATGTGAGTGAAAAATCCATCGTAAAAGCAGGGGGCTTTCAAACCACAAGAAAACCACAAGAGTCATTGAGCCTGCTTCTCAGAAACTTAATTGAGTGCATGAAAGGAAAAAGGTTTTACTTCTCTGTCTTGACCTTTAACTTTAATAATGGAAGTCAGATAATGTAGGGTTGTTTTAGGTCTTTAGAGAGGAATAGATTGAGGCTAGTAATCTTACTTTCCCGGACTTTCTGTCTTTTCTATAGTTTAAAATAAGAATAGAGAATGTTAAGATTATTGATCAATGTGGTATATGTGATTAGTTTACTATAAAAGGTGATTGTGAATAAAGACATTTTGCTACTGCCACCAAGAGTAGTAGTCGTTTCTTGCTTTTATACAATTCCAGGAGCGAGCCTGTACCTGTGGCCAAGCCGTCCTTCTCTCCCCTCAAGAAATCACCACCCAAAACTTATGCATGTAGGTTCCATGTCCTCTTTAAATGTGCCTTTATAATTTATTTTTATAATTTAAGAATTATGTTTTTTGCTCATCTTCCAAAAACCAAACAAGAGTAATTTTGCTTTTACCTTCATTTCTTTTCCCCTCGACATCACCACGCACCTCTGTACTAGAAGGTCTGATTCCATATAGGAATACAGAACTGAAGGGGAAATGTGCTGAAATTTCTGTCCAAAAAGAAAGCTGTCACCTGAAACATGTCCGTGTCTTTATCATGCGTGTATTCTACCACCACCGTCTGGTTCCGGGACAAGGTGTAGGATATGCTGTGTTGACCTTTGCAGCTGATGGCCTAATAGTGAAATTAAAGAACAGAGAAATCATTACAATCACATCTTAACAATGTCCTGCAATTCTGCTGTAGTTAAGAGCCATCACTCTGCTAGCACTTCCCAAGAGGTAGCCTGCCCTTGTGCTGTATCCCCTGATCACAGAGGAGCCCATGGTCACCCATCTGTTTTCAATAAATGACCTATCTTTTATTTTGTTTTATTTTATTTTTTTGAGACTAAGTCTCACTATCACCCTGGGTAGAGTACTGTGGTGTCACAGCTCACAGCAACCTCCAACCCTTGGGCTCAGGCTATTCTCTTGCCTCAGCCTCCTGAGTAGCCAAGGCTAGAGGCACTTGCCACAACGCCTGGCTATTTTTCCTTGCAGTTTGGCTGGGGCTGGGTTCAAACCCACCACCCTTGGTATATGGGGCCGGTGTCTTACCCACTGAGGCACAGGTGCCACCCTAAATGACCTATCTTAATGTAAACAATACTTTAGTTAAATCAAAACAAAGTTAGTTTACCAGTCCACAACACTAGATTTAATCACATTATTAGAAAAATTTGCTTTCTCTATATTATCTAAACTTAGAATAGCATTTGTAGACTGATACAGTGATTTATTTAAAATTTTAAGATTTGTTGCATACAACAGATGAATCAATAATATTTTGTTCTCTTATTTTCCCCTGGTGATAGAGATTACAAGCATGGTTGAAGAATTGTTAAAAAAAAAAAAACCATCAATTTCTATACAAGTTTCTTTATAATAATACTTTATAATAATGTCTTCGACAATGATAACTGTACCTACAATCATCTCTTTTCTATTTCATTTAAACCTTGTATAAGCAGTTGCTTAACCCAGATACTTATTGAATTAATAAATAAGGTAGCTAACTTTGTTTTTTTTCTGTTTTTAGACTAGAAAAAGCTAATATTCTTCTTAAAATAATCTAGAAATAATAAAAAAGATATTTTATACATAATGATATATTTGAACACATCTTACGTTGTAGTCACACATCCTTTTAATATTTCTAAATTAACAGAAAAATAGATTTAAACTGGACTCAAATCATTTCAATTACATTTTATCCATTCTACTTTAACCTAATTTATCTTAATTTTCATTCTTTTACATTAAGCACAATAAATAAAACCTTAAGGCCTGTCTATTTAGCATTTATTGAATGGAAACACGGTATGAAGACCAAGAATGCATCTGGAAACAGATGGCCACAAACAGCATGTTAACAGAAATGTACCAAACACTTACATCTGACTCATATAATTGATTAGAACAATAAACAGTTCAACATTTCACATCAGCCTTGAAGTTAGCCTGCTTAGTCTCATGGCTATTTAAAATCTGCCTTTAGGAATGTCAAGATTGAACTAATGTTTTATTCTATGTTCTTAAGATAAAACAAGTATTAAAAATAATATCAATCTTTAATATGATTGGAAATATAAAAAATACTTCTTAAACTATTCAGCACCACTAATAAATATAATCTTAAATTTTCATTGGTCTGAGTAAATTCAATGGTAGTCACATTTTCCCTAAATTTAAAAAGAACTATTTCCAACTTAATGGCACAGTGGATGTGGTTCTGTGTCACTCTGACCAAGGAATTCTATTCATTGCACATGTTGTGTGGATTTAGGATACCACGTTGTATACTTTGAACATAGGTCATTTTTATTTGTCAATTATACCTCAATAAAGCTGGGACAAATTAAATTTGAAAAAATAGACAGATGTTTATTCATCTTTATAAGCAGGGAAAAAAGCCACTTTAAGAAAAATAATTTATTAGACTCAAACTTACAAAATTAATAATCAGGGGGTGATTATTTATAAAATAATTTAAGGTTATCTATTACATTTTATTTTATTTTATTAAATCACAGCTGTGTACATTAATGCAATCATGGGGTATATGTGCTGGTTTTACATTTATAAGTACTTAAACACAAAATAAGGCATTAACAGGTACATACCAGAAAACCTTTTAGAAAGTTACTAGTTTTTATATAATGGTGCGTCCTACCTTGGAAATATCTGGGAGAGCAACCTCAAATTAAGTTTCTCAAGGGTAAAACATCTTACCTTAAATATAAATTGTTTCCTCTTCCGTAAGATGCTTGCTAGTTCTAATATTATACTTTTATCCCATGTGCTGGGAAGTCAGGGCCTCAGGAGCCTAGCTATGCTCTCCCTGGGGTCTGGCTCAGCCCTGCCCAGGGCACCCTGGAGATACCAGAAATGGCCACTGTATAGAGCAAGGTTGTCCCTGGAAACAATTCATCCAAGGTGTTCATTCCAGAAATACTCTTGGGAGTCAAACTATGAGCCTATGTAACACATGAAAAAGGATAATTATGGGGCAGTATCATAATACCTGGACACTGTCCTCAGCAAGGGGAGCCTTGCCAAAATCCACTCCAAGGCCCAGATGCTGAGCCCAGTTAAAGAGCACTTAAAATTTTAACAACATTTATGTTGCTAAAGGCAATGGCTAGGGCTAAGAAAGGTGAATGCTCTTGGGTTAGTTTTTTACACCTTTTTTGATGAACAAAGTCCTAGCTGAGGGCTACGGTTTGGAGCCTGGCAGGGTGGCTGAGGAGCTTAGCTTGGTACTCCTGGTTCTGGCCGGGGTTCCAGTAGCAAGATTAGGTCAGGAGAAGGTCCTGCCTGTGGTGCAGCTGCCCGGGGATCTCACCCGGCTGAGTGCAGGAAGCAGAGGGGTGGTGGTGAGTAGCCTGAAAAGATGGAGACTTAAATCAGAGTTGGGATTTAGAGCAAAAAGGTGGCAGGCCAAGTCCTCAGGCCCCCGGCAAGGACCTTCAGAAAGAGATGACAGAGAACTCAAATTAATCAGCAAGAGAAGAGTACACATTTCTAAGTGGGCAAGAGACTTGAACAGAAACTTCTCTGAAGATGACAGGCAAATAACTAACAAACACATGAGAAAATGCTCATTGTCTTTAATCATCAGAAAAACTCAAATCAAGATACTCTGAGATATTGCCAACTCCAGTGAGAATGGCCCACATCACAAAGTCCCAGAGCTGCAGATGCTGGTGTGGATCTGGACAGAAGGGAACGCTTATACACTGCTGGTGGGACTGCAAATGAACACAACCTTTATGGAAAGAAGTCTGGAGAATCCTTGAAGAACTAAAAGTAGACCTTTCATTTGATCCTACAATTTCATTACCAGGTGTCTATCCAGAAGAACAAAAATTATTTTACCACAAAGATATTTGCACCAGAGTGTTTACTGCAGCTTAATTTATAATTGCCAAGTCGTGGAAGCAACCCAAATGCTCATCAACCAATGAATGGATTAACAAATTGTGGTATCTGTATACTATGGAATATTATTTAGCCATTAAAAAAGAGACTTTGCATTGTTTGTTTACCTGCACAGAGCTATACACATTCTTCTGAGTAAAGTATCTCAAGAATCGAATGTACTCAATACTTATACGAAACCAATAAATAAACAATTACATGCCCACATGAATGATAAAACACAAATATTGTCTAGCGAGGAGGCGGGGTGAGGAGGGAGAGGTGAGGAAGAGGAATGAAGGTGACTAGTGGGAGGAGGGGGGCAATTGGTGGGATCTCACCTAATGTGCACCCCCTGATGGTGTTCAGCACACCCCTTGAGTGGCTTTTCTACAATTTGGACTTTACCTTGTAAGTGAAAACAATGTAACCTAAAAATGTGTACCCTTATATTAATGTGAAATTTAAAAAAAAAGAGAGAGAGAGGTGTGGCTTCTCTCCATCATCTGTTATGGCTCACATGACCTTGTTTGCATACATAGGCATTCCCTGGGTTATGAACCAGACAGGTTAGGTAGCTTTGTCCTAAAGTTGACCCTGTATGTAAGCTGAAACAGGTCCATTTACCTATTACCTGTAATAGCCCCTGTTTGTAAGTGCAAGTTATAAGTCAGTCAGATTTTTATAACTTGGGGACTGCCTGTACACAAGTCTAGGTGAGGGTCAGATTTAAGTGGGTGGGGGCAGTTAAGAGGTGAGTGTAAGCTTAAGACCAGGTTTCACTTTCTTTCCTGGCTCATGTCTTACAGAGAAGTCTGCAAGGACATAATGCACTCTGTGTTTCTCTTCATTTTTGGTTAGAAGAATCCATTTTAACGACAGTATTTTTTAATATTTAAAATATGACTTCCAGAAATACAGCTTCTAGAAAATTGTAGAGTCAATGTCTGTAGTCAATTCTTTCAGCTATTTTGGAAATAAAAATTTCCCCATGCTGTTTTGAGAGTAGATGTGGGCTTCTCTTGCGGTTCCCTATAATTTAGTTACAACACAATTACTCTCACATAAGGCTGGGGTCCACTAATGCACCCTTAGAAACTGAGCTTGTCCACTCTCTGTGGGCCAGGCTGACAATGCTGGTCTTCTATCCCCACTTTTCTGCTATGGGGCTGGTAAGAAGGTTGGGCCCTGACTTGGCACTCTTACCATGACCTGTGCCTCAAAGTCAGGTCCAGTCCCACTTACAGTTCCAGACGCAGCACCACAGCAACCAATGCAAGCTTGATGTCCCGTGGATGAATGAACAAACTGCTCCAGCTCACGTGGGACGCAGAGCCTCTTTCTTTGAGTCCTCCCCTGGCTCTCCTTGTTTCTCACTAGCAAAGAAGTGACGCCTTCTGCTAAAACGTTTTGAGTCTATAAAAGCTACTGTATTACCAGTATTAATTTTGTTGGATTAAAAATACACAGTTAGGAAATTACAGATACAAAGATTAAAGGACTCCCATCTTAATCAGTATAAGAAATTAAGCATTACTGGGCGGCACCTGTGGCTCAAAGGAGTAGGGCACCGGCCCCATATGCCGGAGGTGGCAGGTTCAAACCCAGCCCCGGCCAAAAACTGCAAAAAAAAAAGAAATTAAGCATTACTTTGCAACCCCAGATGCCTAAACCAGGTCTGAGCAAGACCTTTTCTTCTTGGCTGAGTTCTGCATCCTCAGATACTTGTACAGCAGGATCAACTCAGCCAGCCTTTGTCATTTGGGGATGAAAACAGAACTGGTTGTCTTGGTTCAATTTGCAACTGAAAAGTTATCTGAGTCTCTAGATTCTAAAACAAACGTGGCTCCCATGTCTAGCATTTCTTATAAACCTGTGTGGCCACCCACGCAGGCACTTGCAGGGACTTACGCTCTGCTGGGATATCAGAAGGCAGCCTCGCTAGATGCTAAGGGGAATGCCTGCTTCACAGCCCCAGAGAGCTTCTGCACATTTTAGAGCATAAGGGAAATAATTAAATCTTTTATTCATTAAGAAGCAGTAGTGGTAGTGGCAAAAGCCCACAGAGAAAGTAACAGTTTTCTAGGAAATACTAATTCGTTCTGATTTAGCCCATTTAACTCAAGCTCTGTAAAGCAGATAAAGCAGACTTCCTCAGCTGTGGGAGAGAGAAAACACAATTCACTGCCCTGGAAGACCCTATGAGGCCCCTACCACATGCCTTCTCCCTGTAGCTGAGCTGCTTCCCCGAAAAGCCTGATGATGCCGACAGTCACTCCCCGGTCACCCCTGAGCTTTGGCACATGGAAACGTGACCCAATCCTGGCCGGGGCACTTGGGAGACACCTGGCACAGAGCTCCTGTGGATAAGGGACACCAGGCAGTTCCTTCTGGCCATCTGCAGCCAAGGGGACATTGTGCAACAGGAGACGGAGGTCAGAAGATTGACTCAAAGTCCTGACATCTTTGAGATGTTGAACCAAATCTGGGCCTACTTGTCCCCTTACTTCTGGAAGAAAAACGGTTCAGGCTGCTTTGGGTTGGGTATTTTGTTACCTGCAATGCAAAGCCTCATTATCCCAAATAGTCTTTCCTCTTGGGTTTCTATTTCTGTCAACAGCACAAAGGCGTCCCCACCACTCACACTTAAAAGCTCCACATCACCTCTGTACCCCTCTTGCCACTGCTGTCCACATGTAACCAGCGCCATTACCATCACAATCAGTCTAACAGGTGGCCACAGCCAGGCCCACTGACTTCACTGAAGTGAGTTTGCAGTGAGGCAAAACTCTAGTGCAAAGCAGAAGAGATAACATGTAACATTTTACTTTTTCTTCTAAAATGCAAAGTAGGTGTTGGGCAGCGAGGTTTTGGCCTACAAAACTGACTTACTCCCCAAAGGAATTTTATAATTGGATCCTTTATAACTCTCTGCTCTGGTGATGATCACAGGCAACCTGATTCGTCCCTGTGAAACCCAGACTGGCCTCACCAGCCTGAGTGCTTGACAGCATGCAGTGGCGGGTGCATGGGCTTCTGAAGGTGGCTGGGACAGGTTGCCCACTGGCTGTCTGGCTGCCCACCTACCCAGGTGCAGGTAAAAAGCCTGGATACTCTGATAACTCCCATGCCACCAGGCTACCAAAAGTCCATGGAGAATGACACACCACACAAGGTGAGGGAAGCCTGGGAGCAACACGGTGCAGACATGTTCATGGAGAAGCCCGTGGGACTGGATCCTCCAGCTCCAGCTGCACCAGATGTGCATCAGAGACAAACTGCTCAACTGGGCCATTCCCAAATTCCTGACCCACAAAATAATGGACAAAATAGAATGGTTTTTAAGTCACTAAACTTTGAAAGAGTTTGTTACACAACCATCAGTTTTCAAGGCCTATTGGTGCCAGTGATACCAGACAAGGTGGCACCTAGACCTGGACCTGTTGCTGTTGCAGCAAATGGAGGAATTCCCCGGACACAAGCGGGGAAGACACTGGTGCCGTGTTGTCTCCTCATGCGGACTCTGGCAATTCCTCCAGTGCATCCCTGATTGGTCTATTTTCAAAACCTGCTCCTAATTGGTCTGTTTTCAGGACCGGAAAGCTCATTGGACAATTGCCCCTATATAAGCCTCTAAGCAGAGAGCCCAAATGCAGACCTCTGAGAGAGATAGAGATGGGGGCGGGGGTGGTTTGCAAGCAAACGAATGAGTGAGCAGGAGAGCAAGAAGGTTTGGTTCCTGGTAAGAGCTGTAACACTATCTTACTACTGATCCTGCTCTGCAAGGAGTTTTGGTTCTTTGTGAGAGCCATTACACTCGTACTATAAAATCTATTTTACTGCTGATCCTGTTCTGCAAAGAGGTTGGGTTCCTTGTGAGAGCTGTAACACTTGTTAAATAAAACCTAACTCACTGCTGATCCCACGGTCCGTTGATCCATTCTTCAAATCACTGAGACTAAGAGCCTAGAAATCCAGTTTCAAAATCTGATATCATCAGGGTATTTCTACACCTTACGCCCCTCAACCCTGAGATGTCATGGCAGTCTGTGCACCCCAGGGCACAGTGGCATCTGCATGGGCAGCATCATGTGTCTCTGCATAAGTTTCATGTGCTCCTGACTCTATGTTATGAGGTTAGTATAAATATGTATTTCTACTGTGACACAAGGCTGACAAGTGAAGAAAATTTTATAATTAATATTTAAAGACTAGCATGTAAAAAGAATCTGTAAATCATTCAAAGCATTGTCACAGAAAGCAAAAGCTACCAAGTATGTCACATCAACATTTTTTAATCCTTACATGTTTGCAGCAGGAGTAAAGAGGATAAGGGAAGGCAAGAGAAAAAAATAACTTTACGTTAGTAACTGTGAAGCTGGACTTGAAGGGAACGCGGCGTGTGTGCATCTAACTTTCACATAGGATGAAATTCTTTTTCTTCACAACTATGACTGATTTTTCTATTGCTTTTTTTTTTTTAAGAACCAAATGACTCAAGAGTTTAATAATCCCTTTTGTCTAGGCATTCTGGATTTTGTCTTTTATGGAGCTCGGCTATTGTTCCTGGGTCACACGGTGGTCTGATGAAATCAAATGAATGTGTTTTTAGAATGGACATACCCTGTGTAGTCTCGTGTGCAGATATAACTAGTGTTGTCTCTGTCCCTCAAAAGTAGAGGGGGCCAGAGACCTGGTGCAGCTTATACACTGACCCAGTCTCTTCCAAATGAATCTCAAGTCCTCACCCAGCTCCTCTTGAGAGCCTGCACCACAGATTTGAAGGTGTTGCTGTTCTCTTGGCTCTGCTCATCCCACATGCCCGTCCCCTCCTCTTGCCCGTGTCCATAACATTTGCTCTCCCTGAAGCAGGCAGAGTTCTCTGATAGGAAACGGGACAGTCTACTTGGGAGGGTGACTTCTCTTTCATTTGGGTTCGAACCAGAAACATAATCTAAGCTTGTGCTCAATAGCCTTCCAAATGACTAGTCACAACACAGCGTCCTGCATGTTTTAGGCAAGTTTATTTTTAGCCACTTTAACTTTAATTCTTAATTATAATTTAGTATTTTACTCCATCACACAATCTAAATAAATAACTATACAAACAAAACAATTGCTACAGAAAGAAACTAATGAAAATGTAAAAATACCTATGCTAAGCTCTCATGGTGGTTCTGGTTACAAATCACCAGCATTCTACCACAGGGCATACTACTGTAGAAACACCGTAATTGATCCAGGGAAAGATACTAATGAAACTGTTTTGGGGTAGGTGTGAATGGAACCATGTTTTTGGCAGGAATGTGCGCATTTATAAACAAGGCAGCCATGATGCAGCCTGCAAAAAGCAGCAGGATGATGTCACCTTCTAGGGTATTCGTGGGACGATGGGATGATGTCACGCGGGGCCCGGGCAGTGTGGGACGGGACAGGAGGGCATTGAGCATGTGAGGGAAAATGCCGACCATCCTGATAGGTGCCTGATGCTGAGGGCATTGCCTCGCCATGACCCCCACCAAGAGTCCTGCATAGACTTGAATATAGGGCAGGAGAATACGCCTCATGCTACACTGGCTCTCTCAGCATCACTGACTGGTGTATTCTGAGCCCTGCCTTCACATTTACTTTAGGAAAAGAGAAGAAGACCACGTGAGTATACCACAGAGCTCAATGTGGCTAGTGGGTTTGGATGTTGAGTAAACCTGGCCTGGGTTTGAATTTGAGTTCAGATACTCACCAACTGTGACGAATTACATAACCACTCAGATTCTTCACTTGCTGTCTTTGTAATTCATCAACAGAGGGAGTCAGGTCCACAGTCCCATTTCATTGTCTCTGGAGCAGAGGGAGTGCCCTGTAACTGGAGGCAGGGGTCCCATTCCTGTTGCAGTCCCTTCAGTGCTGCAGTCCCCACCCTGCTGCACACCACAACCTGCTACAGTCCCCGCCCTGCTGCAGTCCCTGCCCTGCTGCACACCACACCCTGCT
>NW_003852476.1:1021047-1022979 GCF_000181295.1 Otolemur garnettii | reverse complement strand
ACCACACCCTGCTACAGTCCCTGCCCTGCTGCACACCACACCCTGCTACAGTCCCTGCCCTGCTGCACACCACACCCTGCTGCAGTCCCTGCCCTACTGCACACCACACCCTACTGCAGTCCCTGCCCTGCTGCACACCACACCCTGCTACAGTCCCTGCCCTGCTGCACACCACACCCTGCTTCAGTCCCCGCCCTGCTGCACACCACACCCTGCTTCAGTCCCGGCCTTGCTGCACACCACACCCTACTACAGTCCCCACACCTTGCTGCACACCCCAGCCCTGCTGCACCCCCAGCCCTACTGCATACCCCACCCTGCTGCACCCCCAGCCTTGCTACAGTCCCCACCCTGCTGCACACCCCAGCCCTGCTACAGTCCCTGCCCTGCTGCACACCACACCCTGCTTCAGTCCCCGCCCTGCTGCACACCACACCCTGTTGCACCCCCAGCCCTACTGCACACTCCACTCTGCTGCACCCCGAGCCCTACTGCATACCACCCTGGTGCAGTCCCTGCCCTGCTGCACACCACCCTGCTGCAATCCCTGCCCTGCTGCACACCACACCCTGCTACAGTCCTGGCCCTACTGCACACCCCAGCCCTGCTGCACCCCCAAGCCCTGCTGCACACCATGCCCTGTGTTCCATCAGGTCCTCACAGTCCAGTCTGGAGATCTCTGTTCAGCTTGGCTTTAAGTAATGCCAGATACTGACTGTATTAATTACAGATAATCTTGGTACAACAAACATGTTTTTCTAGAACTAATGACTCCTATGTTAGGCTGACAGTATAATTAGGCAGTAAATCCTCAATCAGTCTGGTTCAAACTGCTACAGGGAAGATGAGGTCCCTGCCATCTTTGTCAATTTGTATAAAATATGTATAAGTACCATTTCTAAAGAGAGGAGGTGGCTAAAGGAATTTACAATTTATGTTTTATGAATACACTCCTTAAAATATATATCCTTTCAAGGAGTCATATTTCAAACAAGTGATTGAACCATGGCTACAATAGGAAAGTCACAAATTGCTAACTGGATCTCAACAGCATTTCCTAGAGAATCAAAAGCCCATTTGTCAGAGGTTATGTTTCTGAACTTGGTCCTGGGCACTCCTGCCCATCTTGGATGTGCCTACTGAGATACTCAGGGAAACATGGCGGACAGCCCACAGCAGCAAACACGGTGCTGGGCACAGGGGCGTCAGAGGACAGCTTGCTTCTAATCTGGGGTCACTCCTAACTTCAAGGAAGCTGGGTTTGGCTGGTGGCCAGTCATCAGAGATGACCTGATGTGGATACAGTTCTGAAGACACGAACCCCACAGGCTGCAGCAGCAGCACTGGGCAGTCGCACTCACAGGCCTAGTGTGTACCTGTCTTCAGGAACCCCATCACTGCCAACCGGAGAAACAGCTCCTTGAGGGCAAAGATTCCTGTCTTTTAAAAAATCAGCCCTCTATTCCAACAGTCGATTATGGTTAATAGCACAGATCAGGCTGAACTCAGCTCTGGTGTGGGCTGGATGTGGCCCCTGGGCAAGGTAAGGTGCTCTGGCCTCAGTTTTGTTCTCCATTCAGGCACTGGTCTTGTGTTCCCAGGAGGGTCCCTGCTACCTAAGGGCAAAGGTATTCCTGCCTCTTCTGTCCGTACCCCATTTATTATGAAGTGCTATTCAAGTGAGAGGATCCTGTTCAAGTCTGTATGGACTCTCTCCCTGTGTCTGGGAGCACACCGCACCGGCCTGAGGTGCTCCATCTGTAACTGTACGGACTCTCTCCCTGTGTCTGGGAGCCCACCGCGCTGGCCTGAGGTGCACTCTCTGTAACTGTATGGACTCTCTCCCTCTGTCTGGGAGCCCACCGCGCCGGCCTGAGGTGCTCCATCTGTAACTGTATGGACTCTCTCCCTGTGTCTGGGAGCCCACCGCGC
>NW_003852476.1:1007702-1019752 GCF_000181295.1 Otolemur garnettii | reverse complement strand
GTAACTGTATGGACTCTCTCCCTGTGTCTGGGAGCCCACCGCGCTGGCCTGAGGTGCACTCTCTGTAACTGTATGGACTCTCTCCCTGTGTCTGGCAGCCCACCGTGCTGGCCTGAGGTGCACTCTCTGTAACTCTATGGACTCTCTCCCTGTGTCTGGGAGCCCACCGCGGTGGCCTGAGGTGCTCCATCTGTAACTGTATGGACTCTCTCCCTGTGTCTGGGAGCCCACTGCGCTGGCCTGAGGTGCACTCTCTGTAACTGTACGGACTCTCTCCCTGTGTCTGGGAGCCCACCGTGCTGGCCTGAGGTGCACTCTCTGTAACTGCACGGACTCTCTCCCTGTGTCTGGGAGCCCACCGTGCTGGCCTGAGGTGCACTCTCTGTAACTGTATGGACTCTCTCCCTGTGCCTGGGAGCCCACCATGCTGGTCTGAGGTGCATTCTCTGTAACTGTATGGACTCTCTCCCTGTGTCTGGGAGCCGACCGCGCTGGCCTGAGGTGCTCTCTCTGTAACTGTATGGACTCTCTCATTGTGTTTCGGAGCCGACCGCGCTGGCCTGAGGTGCACTCTCTGTAACTGTATGGACTCTCTCCCTGTGTCTGGGAGCTCACTGCACTGGCTGAAGTGCACTCTCTGTAACTGCTGAACCTGCCCCATCTCTTTCTTTTGAAAGCAGCAGCAAAGTGCTGTTTTGTGCAGAGGAATGTCGAGTCCCAGACACGTATCTGCACAGACAGACATGTTCACACCACCGCCATGCTTCGGGAGTTAGTCACCCTGAAGTCAGCCTATTACTGTGTTTGTTTCTTTATGAGACAGAGTCTTTCAGTCATCCTGGATAGAGTGCCATGGTGCCATCATAGGTCACAGCAACCTCACCTTCCTGGATTCAAGTAGTCCTTCTGCTTCAGCCTCTTGAGTAGCTGGGACTTATAGGTGCCTGTCATAACATCCAGCTGGTTTTTCTACTTTTAGTAGAGATAAGGTCTTGCTCTTGTTCAGGCTGGTCTCAAACTTCTGACTTTAAGGGATCCACCTGCCTTGGCCTCCCAGGATTATAGATGTGAGCCACTGTGTCCGGCAAACTAAGTCTGTTTTTAATGGTGGCTGTCCAAGTTCTGCCTTTGGTCTCAGTTTAGAATGCTGACCCTAGAGACACCTCCCCCACACCCTCTGTATGGCAGCTCCTGACAAAGCACAGCAGTCAAAGAAGGGGCGCAGTGCTAACTGCGGCACAGTTCACCCACCATGACAGTGGCTGTCTGCTTGGGTATGATCCTACAGTACAGACCACCCTGGTCATAGAGAGAAGGGCAGGGAGGGCCTCACTCACCTCAAAGAAAAAGTGACTTCAAGTCACCAGGCAGGACTTTGTTTACTGTGGACTCCCTGACACATGACAGTGTGGATGGCTGCATGTTGTTTCATGGAGAAAGTGACTTCAACAAATTCACTCTTTAGAACAGCAGTGTTTGCTTCTGGACGCCTTAGGGGTGCACACAGCGAAAAGTGGCACAGGGAGAAATGAAGACGACAGGACATTCTCGTGAAAAGGCAAGTGTTTTAGTAAAAATGAAAATGATGGGGTTTCTCGTATACAAACAGAAAGAGTGAAACTGAACTGCAGTCTCCTCTAAGAACAAGAATTGGCAAATTTTATAGAAAGGTATTTCTCTAGCAATGGTTTAAACTTGCAGGGGTGTCCAACCTGTGGCTGATGGGATGCAGGCAGATGATCTGAGAACTGTTTTGCTTATACGTGGTGTTGCATGTCGTGAAAAGTGTGCATGCGTTTTCTCTTCTGCTTGGTTCTTGTTAGTGGTAGGGCATCTATAGTGGCCCAAGAAAACTCTTCTTCTGCCAATGTGAAGCAGCAAAGAAAGGTTGGACACCCCTGCAAGTTCCTGTGACTCTGTCTGCTCTGACATCTTGCAATTACTTCTCTAAATTTTAAGTATTGGCTCACATATACATCCAAGGAAGCAAAGCTCAATGAAAGAGTAAACCCTAATAAATATGAATCATCAGTAAAAAATAAAGCATCATCAAACAACTATGTCAAAAAGTAAGATGCACTGTTCAGTAATTCCACGTACTCATGGTCTTTTAACAATACATTTACTGGGCAAAACAAGACATGGCCCTTGTTTCTAAAGAGCTCTGGAGAAACAAAATGCAGCCATCCACACTGTCGTGTGTCGGAGGGTCCACAGTAAACAAAGTCCTGCCTGGTGGCAAGAGCAGGTGAACTTCCAGATGCCGTAAACTGAACATAAATTATGTCCGTAAACTGGACATAAATCGATCTTATGCTAAGATACCCAAAGATCCACCATGTAATTGTTTTAACATGTAGGCCAGCTTATTAGCTGTCAAAATGAGCCTCTGAGTACTGAGGAGTAAGAAGATTGAAATTTACTCTTGTTTCAAATAAAATAAAAGACAAAACACTATTGATTATAGTGATAGAAGCAAGTCTTCATTTAGAGATGAAGATGTAAAAAAGGGGGGTGTGAGGGAGATTCAATTTTTTCTTTCATTTTACTTTTGCTTTTTAAAAAGAACTTGGCCTAGAATTAAAATTTGTCCATCTGCTGAAGAATCTCATTTTCTTTATGGAATAAAACCAGGCCAATAGGGCCGTATCCTAGTTATACAGAACCATAAAAATATTTATTCTCAAAAGACAACATGTATCTTGGCAGCTGGCATTTTCAAGATGTTGAGCCTGCTAGAATCATGCAAATTACAAAGTTTTGAGTGAGATAGTGACTGTTTTTCCTTGGAAGTATCCGCCACCACACAACACCATTTACATGCTTTTGGTAGAAGCTTGCATCTATATTTAGATGTTATTCCTGAAGGCTCATTATTCTGAACTTCTTAAATGGTTCTTTACTAGCTGTGTATCTTTGGGCCATATTCTGAATCTACTTCATAATCTACAAAGTACTGGAAAAACTCAGACAGTGTTTGTCATGTTTCCAGATAGTGCCCAACATATAATTCATATTATAGTCAATTATTTTAATTACTGTAACATTCAGAATCTCTTCCAGGAAATTTAGTACTTTAAATAGTATATTCTTTGCACATCCAGCAAAGAATATCACACAGAGAGCCGCTGCTACTAGTTTTCTGCTGAATATCCTTCCAGAGAATGTTCTATACCTGCGCCACCCAACCCAGCCCCCGTGAGGACAGGACAGCTTCCTAGTGGCAGTGCTCTGCCCTCCCTCACTCTGTGTCCTGTGGTCGCACAGCTGTTTCATTCTTTCTGATGCACAGATGCTAATTTATTACATTTCCTTCTGGTTGACATTTTTTTTTTATTTTACAAGCAATCTGTAATAAATAGCTACTTATTTATGTTGCAAATAGAGAAATCTATCTACAGGATAAATTCCTAGAAATAAAATTGCTGTATCAAATGGCATATGGCATGTATACTTTCGATACTGAAAGTTACCATCAAACAACTTTTCATGCAAGTTATACTAATTTATATTCTCACTAGAAGTACACAAACGTGTTTCCCTCACTCTCACTAACACAGGTCGCCTTATGTATTTACCTTCTGATGCATGAAAAATAATCTCATCTTTTTTTTTTTTTTTTTTTTTTAACTATAAAGACAGGGTCTCACTCTGTCTCACAGGCTGGAACTCCTGAGCTTAAGTGATTCTCCTATCTCACTTTCCCAAGTAGCTGGAGTTACAGGCACATACCCTACCAGGCCCAGATAACTTTTCCATTTTTGGTAGTGATGAGATTGTGTTGTGCTGCCCAGGCTGGTCTCAAACTCCTGGCCTCATGCAATCCTCCTTCTGAAGTGCTGGCATTACAGATGTGAGCCATCATGCCTGGCCTCATCCTGCTTGTAATCAGCATTTCTACTGTTATGAATAAAGCTGAACATGTTTTAAAAAATCTCAGAGTTCTTTCTTTTTCTTCACTAGAAAACGTTTATATGTTTTGCCTATTACTTGTTTGGCATTGATCTTTTTCTTTTAATCTTTTATTAATTTGTAGGCACTCTTTATTTATTTATTTGCAGTTTTTGGCCAGGGCTGGGTTTGAACCTGCCACCTCCAGCATATGGGGCCAGCACCTTACTCCTTTGAGCCATAAGCTCACTCTTTATTAAAATGATTATTTCTACTGTCTGCGATGTGAGTTATATGTGTAACTCATTTATATGTAACTTTACTTAAGGTGATATTTTGCCATGCAGATTTTTTGAAAGTTTCTTCTGTGATTTATAAATTTTACCTTATAATAAAAAGGCTTTCCTCATTCCTAGATTAAGCAAAGAATTCTATTTTTATTTACTATGTCTATGATCTTGCTTTTATGTTTAAAAATATTACCACAACACTTGTTTGAACAGTCACAGCGCTTATGAAGAGGGTATTGAAATGTGTGTTTCCAGCACATGAAGGTATCTGCAGTTCATCACTCTCTGCTGCTGAGCAGCACTCCCCTGGGAGACTACACAGTGTTGCCCCCAGAATCTGAACACCCCAGAAGTCAAACAACTTGGAATTGAAAAATTCAAGCAAATTTTGCCGGAAATCTGAATGCACATCCAGCTTGTTGTTGGTGTGTTTTTGTGTGTACATTTCCCCAGCACTTGGGACACCTGTTGTTGAAAGCTGTAGTGAAAACATCTTGTGTGAGTTTTGCTGCTAATTTTATGCTGTTGTGTTTGTTTTGTGTGCGTTTTTTAATATAACAACAATTAAGGGTATTTGTCATGGGTCCTAAAAAGTGAACAGGAAAATAAGAGTAAGAGAAAAGCTGTTAGAGCTACCTTTGAAATTAAGAAAGATGTTATTGCTAAGCATGAAAGTGGACTACGTGTGGCTCATCTCACTGCTGTGTTTGGGATGCTTAAATCTACTGTTTGTACGGTTTTGAAAAATAAAGAAGCTATCACAGCAGCTGATGTGGCAAAGGGTATGATACTGACCTCTAGGAGATCGAAAGTATGAAAGAAATGGAAAAACTCCTCTTTGTTGGAATATATGAAAAACAGCTGGCTGATTTATCACACGATCTGTGAGAAAGCCAAGATTCTCCATGATGATTTAGTGAAAGGCCTGCCAAATGCTAGTGTTTAAAGAGAGGAGTCTAAGGCCAGTAAGGGGTGGTTCAAGAACTTTAAGAAAAGAACTGGGATCCACAGTGTTGTTATGCAGGAAGAGGCTGCCAGTTCTAATTTGGAAGCAGCAGAAAAGTTTGTAAAGGAGTTTAAGGAGTTTGTGAATAGTGAGGGGTCTGATTCGAACCAAGTGTTCAATTGTGACAAACAGCTCTTTATATTTCTTAGGTATTTATATTTTTACTTTTATTAACTTACATTATAATTCAAATATTTCTGAATATTTTACCTTAAAACCCAGTGTATTTACTGTTAAAATCATTCTGAAAATTTGAATTTATGAGACCCAGAAACAGATTAATCCAGTTTCGATTATTTTAAAAGGGAAAAATTGCCTTGGAACTCGAAAGATTTGGAACTGAATGGGGTTCTGGAATGGATAAAATGTGGATTCCAGGGTATCACTACATTGTAATTTCTTCATCTATTCATCTATTGATGAACATTGGGTTTGTCCTAGTTCCTGACAACTTCTGGAACTGGCAGTCTTCTAATTTTAGCCACCCTTATGAGTGTGTACTGGTATATCATTTGGCTTTATTTGTATTTCTCTGACGACAATGAAGATGAGCCTTTCTTCACATGCTAATATGTCATCTATATTGGCTTATCTTCCTGTTGTTGAGTTTTGAGAGCTCTTGACACATTCTGAATGTACATCCTTATGATATGAGCAACTCGCAGGTATTTTCCACCAGTACGTATCTTGTCCCTTCATTCTCTGAACAGTTTCTAAGGACAGAAATTCTTAATTTTATCAATTTTTCCTTTTATAAATTATGTTTCAGTTTTATATCTAAGAAATTTTTGCTTAATCTGATGTTGCAAAGATTGTTCTGAATATATTTTTAAAATTTTGTTGTTTGTAAAGAGGGGGGTCTTGCTACATTGTCCAGGCTGGTTTTAAACTCCTGGTCTCAAGTGATCTTCCTACTGTGACCTACCAAAGTGCTGGGATTACAGGTGTGAGCCACCATGCTCAGCCCTTCTGGTGTTTTAAATAAATCTTTTGTGACTTATGAAAGTGACTTAGGCTTTCTTTGCCTCATCTTCTGTATTTTATGTGATTACTGAGAAGAGGTACATTTCTATGAGGTCTGACAATTATTAAGTCTGCAAACTCATCTTAGAAAAAGTGCTATCTATCTCACGACTGAATATCATTATGGTCACTTTTGAAGTGCTCCCCTTGGGGGACCTATGCACTGATGCCAGCACCTAGTCCACCCTTTAGAGCAATGGTAGAGCTCTTTATAGTGATGTACTAAGGTCATGAAACATCACTGAGTTGTTTGTATGGTGCTGCCAACATGAGTGCACAGTGGTAAGTTCACAAACTTAATTGTCAGACCTCCTATGATGACAGCTCTGATGGTAATGAGAGCATAAGTTATAAAATTGCTTTGAAGGGTAGACTAGGCATTACTGTCAGTGCATAGCTTACCAAGGGGAGTACTTTGAAGATGATAGTAGTGATATTTAGCAATGAGGTATATAGTACTTTTTCTAGGATGAATTCATAAATTTAATTGTTAGACTTTGAATTCTTAAGGTTACTTTTATATATGCAACTATAAAAATATGTTATACACATTAACTCTCTTATAAGAAAAGTGATAGGCTCACTCCTACAATCCCAGCACCCTGGAGGCTGCGGCAGGTGGATCACCTGAGCTCAGAAGTTGGAAACCAGCCTGAGCAAGAGTAAGACCTCATGTCTACTAAAAATAGAAAAACAAGAGTGTTGTGACCCATACCTGTAGTCCCAGCTACTGGGAAGGCTGAGGCAGGAGGCAGGAGGGTTGCTTGAGTCCAGGAGTTTGAGTTTGCTGTGAGCTAGGCAGATGCCACAGTACTCTACCCAGGGTGACAGAGTTAAGACTCTTGTCTCAAAAAAAAAAAAAAAAGAAGTGATAAATAGTAATATTTTCATTTTCTCTTTACCATCCTCCTGGGCACACTTTTCATTATTTTTACATTGTTTACTGTTTGGTTTTTAAACTTTAAATACTTACATTCTCCTGTTTTAAGTGATAGTTTTTGTCTCCAAGCTATGAAATCTGTTAGTAGCTTATACAAACTCTCCTTTTCTCCTCTTTCTTGCCTACCTTCCATTAATTCTACATTTCTGCGCTGTCAGAATTACAACACGTTCAATTCTGCAGCAGTTTCTCCTTTGTTTTAGTGCTTCAAATGGAGTGCAATTAATGCTTAAATGACAGTCCCTTTGCCACAGATTCTCTATTTACCTTTTTTGGCTAAAATTGGTCTTCTAGTAATTTCTTCAATACAGGCCCATATAAATTCTATATTCTGAGTTCCTGAATATTTATCAATATGTTTATTGGCTGTATATCTTAAAAGAAATCTGAGGTAAGTAAAGAAACATTGAGTCTGTAGATCATGAAATCCTTGCTCACAGGAATCAAAACATTTAGCATTAAGATCAGAATTCTCTAAAAGGCCCCCAGATGGAGAGAGCGTCAGCATCAGGACAGGAGCCAGACAGCAGCCTGAGGCTGCTTCTAAACCATGCACAGGAGTGAAGAGCACACAGTGGCACAGATGTTAGATGTTATTTCCCATTGTGAGAATCCCTTCTACCTGTGGTAAAGAATGAGCTTTGTTATGCCCCATCTAGCCTTAAGCTATCATTACTATGAGTTCACATTTCTTAAGAAATTAAAGGTTGAAAGATAGAATTGGGGGCAAGGGCCATCTCAGAGAAAACAGCCCAATATGAAAAAGTCTGCAGCTGATCCACTTGCAAATAAGGAAAGTAAAATGGCTAGATATTGAATATACTGAGCATTCAGACCTCACCATTACTAGGTCAGTACGAGGACTACTGTTGATTAAAATGTCTATTCATGCAATATGTAACACAGTGTTCTTTCCCAGGGTGCTGCTGTAGAACAAAAAACTCCCAGGTAAAACTGACCAGGGTCAATGTTAGGTCACTGCGTTTGCTCTCTAGCTAAAGGAAGACAAATGAAAGGCTAGATTTGCCTGAGGGCGGCACTTATACAGTGTTGCTTAAAATAAACCTGCCCTGCCTATACTGCCTTTGGAAAGAGACAAAACATAAATAAATTCTACAAATAAAAATAAATGTGCTGCTTTCTGGTAAATGATCCTTGTGCTGACCGGCAAATCCTAAAGGTACCACCCTACCAGAGCAACTTTCAAAAGTACAACTATGTGACAGCTGGGTGGACAAGTCAGCTCTCTTCAAACGTGTAGTTATGGACTGCATTTAATTAGACGAGCAGTCTACATACGTGAAGTCTTCTTGGCTACAACTTCAGCTAAAAAATAAGAAACCCCAAATGGATTTATAAAATAAGATAAACATACACACTTTAATAGCCAAATTAGTAACAACTTCTGTGCATACAGTGCTTGTTGGAGGTACAGTGTTTTCATATGCATGCATACAGGGTGGCCACAGAGTTTAAAAGAGTTGCCCATTCTAAATTGCACACAAACTCTATGGCCACCCTATATATTACTGTACTTAGTCACTTAATGAACACAACACTCAGATGGATGTTCTTATCTCCAGATAAGGAAACTGACTTGGAGGGGACAAGGAATCTCTCAGGGAGGAGTAGTGAGTCTGGAGCAGTGAGGGTGGCTGCCCTGCTCTGCTTCTTACAAAAGAATTTCCAAGTTAGAGGGAGAGGATTTACATAAATTTCATAATCACTTATGATTTATGAGACCACAGGATTAGGAACCACTTTGAAAGAAAGGTAGTTCACTCACCTACCAAATTCTCTTTCCTTCATTTGAAAGGAAGAACTAGAAGAGAAGTGAGTAAAGAGGCAGCAAAGGATGGCATCATGCAAGTCAGATTTATAAGGATGGATTCCTGAATAAATGAACAAAAATAGGCCGTGATCCAAACTGTCAGCTGAGGCAGAGATCAAGCCATAGAAATGAGGCATGGCCGACGAATTTATTTGTGGAATCACAGGACACAGTCACCAAGTATTAACAGAAATTGAAAGCAAGCATATTCTTCAGAAGTTTCTGGAATCTCCTTTATAGCATACTATCCTTGACAATACCACACAGTCTAAAAAAAATCACCAAATCTGAATAAGTTGGTAAGCTTTGTGGTAGGCAGACATTTAGGGAGGAAACACAAGCAAACAGCAACCGAATCCTTCCTACACCACAGTCCTTTAAACACCTGGGATCGCCTCACCCCAGGGCAAGTCACCTCCACAGTTCACTTCTCTTAGTGAAACATCTCTCATTTCTTCTGATTGTCTTCTAAATCTCTTTACTTTGCAGGCTGTTCTGCTTTGACCATGCCTCTGTCTATGACCATTCATCCTGAAATCTCTTTTACAGAGCTCCATTATCTGCACACTGAGGGAACAGAAGCAAAGCAAACAATTCTACCTTGATCACTTCAGAATCAGAGTGAGAGCATCTTTTTTTTTTTTTTTGAGACATTGTCTCAAGCTGTCACCCTGGGTAGAGTACCCTGGCATCATAATTCACAGCAACCTCCAACTGGAGCTTGAGGGATCCTCTTGCCTCAGTTTTTCTATTTTTAGTAGAGACGGAGGTGTGGGGGTGGGAGGGTCTGTTGGGGAGTGTCTTGCTTTTGCTCAGGCTGGTCTTGAACTCGTGAGCTCAGGCAACCCACCCTCCTTGGCCACCCAGAGTACTGGGATAACAGGTGTGAGCCACCTTGCCCAGCCAGAGCATGAGCTTCTTGAGGAATCCATCATAGTGTTACTCACAGGAGGATCACCATTCAACTGTCAAATTTATTTTAGGAAAATCTGTTCCCCATGCTTTTAAAACTAACTTTACCGTGGCATAGTTTGTATTTGCTAAAATTCAACAGTTTTAAGTATACAATTTGATGAGTTTTGACAAATGAAAAGTCATGTAACCACCGCCTCACCCAAGATACAGAAAGTCCTGAGGCAGCACCCATGACTCTGTGCAGCCAATTCCCACCTCCCACTTGCCTTTCTGTCACCATAATTATGTTGTTTTAGAATTTCATAGACGTTACCACAACAGATAAGTCTTACACAGTTGGTGTCTTTAGCAAAAATTTCTGAGGTTTATTTACGTTGTGTCTGCTCCTTCTTCTTTGTGGTGGCTAGCCCATGGCATAGACACACTATAATTTGCCTATCCATTTGCCAGTGGATGGATATTCAGATTATTTCCACTTTTTGACTATCAAAATATAGCTGTGGCAATGTTTCAGTTTCTCCTGGGTAAATACCTAGAAGAGGATTGCTGGGTAATATAGTAGATATACATTTAAATATTTCTGCCACAAAAAAGCAACCTGGGAAATGTGCTGAATTTTTACATCAATTTTTGAAAAACTGATAGCTAAAAGATGTCACCTCCTCCAATTCATGAACATGGTATATCCCTCCATTTACTCAGGTCTTCTTTATCTCAATAATCTGCAGTTTTCAGTGTAAAGTATTGTGCATAGTTTGCTAGAATTATCCATAAGTATTTCATGTGATATTTTAAATGTTTTGCTTTCAAATTTTCCATTCTCAATTACTTATTACTAATATAGAAAAAAAACAAACTTATTTTGTACATTGGTCTTTGTGTCCTATAAGCCCACTAAATTTATTACTGTGAGTAGCTTCTGTTTTGTATCTGTAGGATTTCATGAGAGTTTTACTTCTGTCCCCCGCACCTAATCATGTTTTTTTTCTTGCTATACTACACTGCTAGGACCATCAGTACATGTTAAATAGAATCAGGAAAAGCAAACATTCCTTCCTTGTTCCCAGTCTAAGAAGGAGAAACTCCTACCACTAAGTGTGGTTACTCCTCAGCTTTCCATAGACACCTTTTATCAAGTTAGCAATTCCATCTATCCCTAGTTTCTGAGAGATTTTATGATGCATCAGTGTTAAACTTGCCAAGTGTGTTTTATGCATTAAGATGACTGTACAGTTTCCTATGTAGTCTGTAGATATGGTGAATCATCTTGCCTGATCTTGAATGATGAACCAATGTTGCATTGCCAGGATGATAAACAATACAAAAACCTTACAGTTTCCTTCTTTCTGTCCTTGACACAGCATTTTATTTCTATGTATGTTATAAATCCCATATATCGTTATTATTTTCACTTTAAAGTCCACTTAATTTAATTTAATTTTATTCTTATTTACTCATTTTTTTAGTGTCTCACTCTGTTACCCTTAGTAGAGTGATGTGGCATCACAGCTCACAGCAACCTCAAACTCTTAGGCTTGAGGGATCCTCTTGCCTCAATCTCCCAAGTAGCTGGGACTATAGGTACCCACCAGCACATTCAGCTAATTTTTCTATTTTTAGAAAAAATTGACCACTCTTGCTCAGACTGGTCTCTAAATCCTGAGCTCAACAAGCCACCCACCTCAACCTCCCGATTGCTAGGATTACAGGAGCCACCCTGCCCTGCCTAAATAAAGTCCATTATCTTTTAAAGAGATCAAAAATAAGAAAGAACTGTCTAATATTTGACCTTATTTATAACCATCTCTAATACTCAGTACTTAGCAAAAATCCAAATTTCCATCTGTTTTTTTTCTCTTCTGCCTAAAAAACTTTTTAACATTTTTTTGTTGTTCAGGTTTTCTGGTGATAATTATTTTTAGTATTTTTTTCTTTTGAAATGAAGCCTTCATTTCTCTTTCATTTCTAAAAAAACTTATGCTAGCTGCAGAATTCTAGTTTGAGAGAGTCCCTTCTTTTCACTGCTTCTGTACTTCCCTTTCAGTATTTTAAAGATGTTGGTCTGTGTGTCCAGGCTTGTGCTGTGCCTTTCTTTCTTTTATTCTTATTTTGTTCCTCTGCACGTACTACCTCTTTTTTCTTTCTTTTTTTTTT
>NW_003852476.1:983191-1006199 GCF_000181295.1 Otolemur garnettii | reverse complement strand
TTCTGATTCCATATAAAATGAAGTATTATTTTTTCAAGATCTTTAAAATATGACAGTGGAGCTTTAATGGGGATTGCATTAAAATTATATTCTTTTTTCTTTCTTTGAATGCTTCTAAGTTTTTTTACTATTGCTTTTCAGCAATTTGATTGTGATATGTATTACTGTGGTTTCCTTATGCTTCTTCTCTTTACGGTTCATTAATTTTTTTAGATCTTGGCTTTATCATTTTTGTCCTATTTGGAGAATTTAGGGTTTTTACAGTTTCTTCCTCTCCCTCATTTTTCTTTCTAGGACGCCAGTCACAAATATTTGAGATACTTGGTATTTTCCCCACCATTTAATGCGGCTCTCAGTGTGTTCTGGCAGTTTTTCTCCCTCATTGCATAGGGGATACACTTTCTGTTAGGATATCTTTCACTGATCTCTTCTTCAGTTCTTAATCTACGGTTACTTTAATCCAGTGTATCTTCCACGTTGGAGATTTCATTTTTCATCTTAGAGTTTTATTTGGACCTTTCTTCTATCTTCTTAGCACATACTCCTATATACCTGGTCATAGGGAATGTGCTTTTTCCACTATTTTAATCTCCAGTCTGTTAGATCCATCTGTAATTTCTACATTTGTTTCTACTGATTGATTCCACCCCCTCCCCATACCCCTACCCCCAGTATAGGCCGTATTTTACTACTGCATTCTGATTATTTTTGACTGGATGTCAGACATTGTTAATTTTATGTTTTAGGGTACTGGAAAAACTTGTTCTAGAAATCAGTTAGGGTGCCTTGGACCATGCTTATCTCTCAAAACTTGCTTTTAAGCTTTGTTTGGGCAGGTCCAGAGCAGAGTCTGATCTAGGGATAATTTACTCTCATTACTCAGGTGATGCTCTTCTCAGACTCTATCCCATTTCTTTTGGATTCTGAGGTCTTCCCACTCTGCAGGTGGAAACATGAACTAATCCCAGCCCCTGTGAGCTAACAAAGCGGTTCAGCCTACTTTCTGGTGACTCTTCCCCTGCTCTGGGAAACCTCACCCCACAGGAGAACAGCAGCACTAAGCTAATGGCTCTGTAGCTACATAGAGTTTTCTCTCTCTATGAAGCTCCCTGACCCCGGTGTTCTCCTGCACAAATTCTAGCAGCCTCGCCCTCTCACAATGTTAATCTTTGCCTGCTGGACTCAGGCAGCTCAGGGGGCTGTTTGGCTCCTCATCTCTGTGCCTGGCCTGGATTCCGGCTGTGGGCAGTGAGCTAGACTCACCTCACTCACCCTCCTCGTGGGGGCCACCAACTTCTGTCTGTGGCCTGTGTCAGTCATTCAAAATCTTCTGTCCATTTTTTATGGGGGCAGGGGTTCTGCAGCAGTTGATTCTTCATGGGTGGAAGTGGGCTTCTGCTTTGCCTGAACTTCAGACTCTCCCCTGTTTCTCTGACTGCTGTGTGTGGATGCACGTACGTGTGTAGAGAGGAGAAATCTGGTCACCTGAGCATGACAACTTTAAACTAAGTCATTCAACTTCTGGAATTATTATACTCCTGATAACATTAAATATTAGGTAACACCCTTGCTGTAGTTCTCTGTACTTGTTCACTTTACTTGTTTGCGTCTCCCCCACCCACCTCAGAACATGAGCTCTGAGAGGGCAGAATCACTTCCTGTGCTGTTCACACTCCTGCCTCCAGTGCCCAGATCAACTCCTGGAACACACCCTGCACTGGACAACTTAACTGTGGACATCTCTCTGACTTGGTAGGTATTGCTCACACAGTAGAATATAGGTGTATTTATTATAAGGCCAACTACTTGCCCTTGATGCCCATTATATTGTAAAAGAAAATAATCATCTCAGGACCAACCTGCCAACTCCTTATGCAAAAGGGAAGCCAGGGATGGTCCAGGCCTCAGGACCTGTGAAGCACTGGCCCCACAGGTCATTCGTTAAGGAGATTTCTTGTTGGCCTCCCATGATAAATTATAACTTTAGGCCTGTAGGTTACATCTACTAAAACTAGTCTGTTTAATTCCACACTGATAATGAATGATAAATCTATCTTCCCAAAATAAATGAAGTTCATTTATGTTTTTAATCAGATTTCAATAAGTATTTTCTAGATACACTCTTTCTTCAAATATCACACCTAGCTTCTTACACTTCTAAGTAATTTTATTTTGAAGTGAATGATATTTTTAATCTTGCCTAACCAAAACTAACTCCACCACGCGCACGGACACTTATTTTATAACGTGTTTTACATGAGTAATTTGACAACTGTATCTGTTTAGACTGTTTTCAAAGCTTCATGGCTTGGCAGCTAACTGTAGGCATTGTAGGGCTGTGCCCACAACAGGTTCCCCAATAAGGGTATTGTCATGCTAATGGACACAGCCCAGAACATCTTTGCTCTGGGAAATCTTACTCTAAAACCGGAGTATGCTACCATGAAGCATGAAAATAATTTTAAAGGCATAAACACTTTTTTTGTTACCCTGGCTACTTAGCACCCTACTCTGTTACAACCGCTACATACTTGTCTGTGAAATGTCAGCTCATTTCATGGCTGTGCAATGGCTGGTACAGAGCGGTGTTTGCTGGGCAAATAAATCACTGAAGCAGAACACCCTTTGCTCCCAAGCATTCCAGGCGCCTGAGACAGTACCACCCTCTGCTGGTCTCAGACTAAGCTGATAGACAGTACTCCATATCCTGCCTCATATAATCTACTCACACCTTCCTATGAGAAAAGGGAAGGGTTACCGTGCACACACTTGGCACCTAAAGTTGTTGTGTCACTTTAGATGAGGACACAGGAATACAAACCGAACAGCTAAGACACCACATACATGTCTACTCTTGATGTAGAGCTTTAAAAACTTGAGCTGATATGCTGTGCTCACTAAAGAGTTAATATAGGTACATTCACCTCTACACTCTCCATCACTCATGCTCAGAGGCCTTCTTTCAAGTGCCAAAGGCAATAAAACCCTCACAGGGCTCTCACAGGTACAGAGTGAAATAAGAAAATAAGTTTGGTTAAGTTCCAAGTACAACATAAGCATCATGCCACTATCTCCTGAGGAGGGCATTTCCACTTGTGAATGGGCAGAGGTGCCCAGGCTAAGACTGCTGAAGTCCACGTGGTCTAGAGGAGGCTGTCCATGGCTTCCCGGGCCCAGGAGCCTGCTGTAGGCCACGGAGTGTTGGCTACTGTCCCTCACAGCCAAACCCTTTCAAATAACTCTCCTTGGACTGCATGGTCCATAAATGCCTGGAAGATGCCCCCACAGATGACTGGCAGCACAGAGGCAAGGAAAGGCTGGCCCTACTCCAAGGTGGCCAGTGGCCACCCCTTTGAGCTCCTTGGGGTCAGGCTGAGGCCAGGCAGGGCTCACAGACACTTTTCCAGCCACTCTCCTGCTCCCACATGTCTTTACTGGCTTTTCCTGACAGTATCTCTTCAGCAAATCACTTGCACAGGCTTTGCTTCTGGGGAACCCCAACTAAGGCATCATCAGTGATATCTTCTGGTACGGACTACCTGAAATGTACAACCACTGACATCTCCAGCATGGTACACACTTTCACTGTGGCCTCTGGGAACAGGCCTGGAGCCACCGTGTGGACATAAAACGTGGCATTACAGAAGAGAGAGGACACAGCCCCACATGGAGCATCCTCCATAAGGAGGATGGGGTATTTGACAACCTGTGGGTGAAGGAGACCTCTGTCCCGTGGATAGTACCAGGGAACACTCACCTCACTCCCTGGCGGAAATCCTTCCGATCTAGTCTGTGCACCTAACGGGGGTTCCTACTCTCAAGTATTTAAATGACGTCAAGACTCACATGTCCCACAGGAGGCACTCATGACCCTTTTCTGAATGACTGAGTCAATGCACACACCATTTTCAGTCTCTACCCTTGGACTCCCCAGAACTGGGCACACAAGCCACACATCCCATTTGCCACGTGCCGCCCATGGTGTTGTGTGTCTCCACATCATCTCCTCAAGGAACATGAGCCCTCCATCTTTCACAAGGTGCGCCTGTTATGTGCCCTGCACCATGTTCAGTGTGGGGTCATAAGGATCAAGTCAGGGACAGTGGTTGTCCCTTGTTACCCACACAAACTCTCACCTAACAGAGCTACAGACACATCTGTCAGATGCCCCTTGTTAGACTAGACCAGGCCTCCAGGAGGATGTGTCCTCTGAGTCAATGTTGAGGCCGCAGGGTACAGATGGGGGGAAAAGGCACAAGGGGTCCACAAAGTAGAGACAAGCCTCATCAGGAGGATAACAGACCATGAGATGAGGGCAGATCGGGGGTGCACAGGATATGGAAGGAAATGGGGACAAAGAGCTATCCTTGGACTTGGCCTTAACTTGGCCTTCTTCCCACCCCCACAGCTGCCTGGCACAGAGTAGTTGCTTAATACTGCATTAATTTTAGTGGGCATTAATTCCTTACATCTCAAGTTCTCATATGGGAATTTCTGGAAAGTATAAGATACCCACATAAATCTTCTGAAGCCAATAAATACTTCTGAGCATCACGTAATCCATCTCCCACAGCCAACTTACAAGGCAGCACTGCAGGGAGTGATTGTAAAAGTATTAAGGCCTTGTGTGAACAGTTCCACAGAAACACAGGCACAGAAGTCTAGGCAAAAACTGGGAGAGAAGATTGTGCATTTTATTTTATTTCTAAGACAAAGTCTCATTCTGTTGCCCAGGCTAGAATGCTGTAGCATCAGCCTAGCTCACAGAAGCCTCAGATTCCTAGGCTCAAGAGATCCTCCTGCTTCAGCCTCCAGGGTAGCTGGGCCTATAGGGACCTACCACAACCTTGGCTAATTTTTCCGTTTTGTAGAGATGGGGTCTTGCTCTTCCTCAGGCTAGTCTTAAACTCCTGGCCTAAAGTTATCCTCCTGCACTGGGCTCCCAGAGTGCACATATTACATAAGATTAGAGGTGCAAGCTGTGCCTTGCCTAAGATTATGCATTTTATATATCTGACCTGACAGTTAATCATGCTTCTTCAGGATCTACTCTAGGACAAGGAGCAAGGGAGCTGGCAGCCAGTACAGCAGCCCCTCTCTGTAGCACTGGGTAAACTATCTCCCCAGTCTTGCGCATTCAGCCAAGGAGTAGCCCCTTGGTCTCTCCTCCATGCTTGACAGCAACGGGAGTCACCCCTCTCTCCACACCCAACCGGTTTCCATATTGAGCCCTAACTCCTGAGCCTGGCCTTCATGGCTCTCCAGGACCCGGCCTCCCCGTTACCCTGTGCCCACCTCCCCATCACCAGGGGCCCACCTCAGCCTTTTGCTCCCCAGGCCCGTCCCCTGCCCTGGCTGCCCAGCCTGCACACACTTCCCACCTTTACCCTCTGCAAAATGTCCTGCCTTGGTTGACAGTCACCTCCTGTGAAGCTTTCCAGGAGCCTTCCAGACTCTTCTGACGATCAGAACCTATCACTCACTTTTCTTTGCAGTTTTCAAATTTCTCTGTGCTTTAATTCCTTCAACTAAAAAAATGGGAATAATGGTCTGCATTCTGTCACTTGCAGAGTTCAAATGAGGTACATGTATGTGGTTGTTCTAGTCTCCAAGATCTTAAAAAGTTAAAGAATAAATTAAAATGTACATGAAACTTAATGTTCTCATTATTTACTATGCTGAAGGAGACCACACAGTTATTGGCTCACACGCCATGTTCACTGCATAATGAAAGTTAACAAAGTAGATGCTGAAAATTATTTTTATGCTCCAGTTTACATTTAGGCAACTGCTTCTAATGGCTTAAATCAACCCAAAATTCTGAAAACATTATAACTGATTACACTAAATCCAATTTTGCTACAAAATTTCCAAATGGAGCACCCACACTGGTGCTGGTTACATGGCAGGCAGCCTAATAGAATCAAAATAGCACTCACACTTTTCTTATCTATCTTTCTTTTCTTTTCTTTTTTTTTTTTTTTTGGCAATAAAATCATGGGCATTTTTAGAGTTTTTTTCAGCCATTTCCTAAAGACATCTGTCGTCTACATTGCAAGTTTTCCCAAATATAGAGTACAATATCATCTTTTCAGACTGTCTAGCAAAGATTACTCATTAAATGACCACTTTTTAAACAAGATTCCATGTAGGCATCTGACAAGGTCTGCTGTAACATTTCTGGGTTTACAGTGGAGAAAAACAGAAGGTAATACCTGACATAGTTAGGAGTAGACTTACACCTGAGTGAATGGATGTACCTAAAAGATCAGTTTCAACCTAACAGGAGCCCTCTAGAGGCAAGGAGAGAATTCTGCTCTGAACTGCTGAATTCAACCTGTTTTAATCTGATTTTCAAGGTGTTAAGGAGCACGGGGAGACCACAATTTAAAAAAGAAACTAAAACCAAAGACAGTCAGTCCACTGATTGCACGGTATGAGTCAGGGGTGTGATGAAACAATCAAAAAGAACTGGAGACACAGCTCTGCTGCCTCTCAGATAAGTTACCTTGAGCAGTTTTCTTAAGAGCCATATTTTCCTTATCAGAACACTATACATAATCAAATTTACTTGCAAAGTTGTACTGGTTCTATAAAATAATGAAGGATGTATCAAGCCCATACTCCTGAAACACAGTTGACCTATTTTAGTAAACACTGTTTCCAATAGAACAAAAAGAATCTCCCTACACAACACAGGCAAGTCAGCACAGGCCCACACTCATCCTAAGAGCACATGCAGACGCACACATGCAGACACAAAGAGGAGTGGAGGAGAAGGCCTGGACAGCAGGGCTAAGCCCAGGAAGGGTGTCCCATCAGAGGGTCAGCAGCTTCCATAGTGAAAAGGCTGTTTATACAAGAGAAAAATGCAACTTCTGTTTAACTCTGATGGACAGAATCAAAACCAACACTTCATACAACAGTTACAGAAAAGGAGAATCAGATTTTGATGTAAATACATAAACCTAGTAACATAAACCTGTGGCTATAGAAAGTGTCTCCAAGCTTCCTGGCAGTGGACTTGCTGCCCCATGGGCTTCATGACTCAGCTCATCCGGCGCAGAGAATAGCCCAGGTATACTGCAGAGGAGAGCCAGGCCTCCAGGAAGGATGGAGCAGATCACTCCCACAGTCTCCTATGACTTTGAGATTTACAGGATCTATGACATTCAAAGGAACATTTCAGGTCAAAGGTCTACCAGTTTGGTAAACACAATGGTCTCTTAGCATTCTCCCGGGCCGGTTCCAGGACCTTGTCACATAAAATGGCATAGTATTTGCATATAATATATGCATAACCTCTCATACTTTAAATCATCTCTAGACTACTTGTAATGCCTAATACAATTTAAATGCCATATAAGTAACTGTTATACTGTTATTCAGTCATTTTTCATTGTTTTTTCCCCAAATATTCTTGATCTGCAGTGGTTGAACCTATGACCAAGAACCCATAGACACGGAGGACTGATGGTGTTGATAAAAGTCAATATTTTAAAATTAATTATAAGAATTCCGTATCAGCACACTCTTTCACTTGGGTCCAGTGAAATATTTATCTTGACTAACAGTCTGGTTCTACATTTAAGCTAATAAATTTAACACAGTTTATATAAATTAGAAAGTCACAACTCACTGTACCATGCAGACTGCTGCTGACAACTGTTGCAATATTTTGATCTAGGAGGCAGCAAAGGTATTTGCATCAAGGGTGAACCTAGGAATTATGTAAAAACTTATTAAAGGCTTCTCTTGTTACCCACTGGAATCTAAGTCATCCTTAAAAGCTGGGAGGTAGAATGTTTCCACTGGGGAGAAACTGGTGAACAGATTCTTCACTCACTCACTGCTTACATTTCCTTTAGATTTTTACATATGCCCAGCCCATCAATGCTTTCTTTTTCTTTTCTTTAATCAGGCCCAGGCAAAGTTCAAACTCGTCACCCCTGGTCTACAGAGGTGGCACCCTAACCACTGAGATACAGTCCCCAGCTGATCAGCAAGGCTCATCAAGAGTCAAACTCTTAGTGATCTAGAAACCAGCAGCATCATTTAGTTTTTAAAAACTCTCAGTATTTTATTTCTGCCATTAATGAGGAAGAGACAGCTTTAGCTAGAAAAGATAACACCTATGTAATATGCCACCCGACTAAGCCGACTGACATCACACAATTGGTCTTTACTCACATCAAGACCATGAAGAAATATTTTATTTCCTACCTTATTTCAGAAAGGTAATGAACAGCTAATGAAACTCAGGGCAGAAAGGTTAAGCTATTTACTTGCTGAGAATTTCTTCATACAGCCCCGTGGAAAACAGACATTCAAAGATGGACCTTTATTCACCCACGTGATGGCAAAGTGGAGGTAGGTTAGCACTGACAGAGGGCGTTGCCCCAGCTGATGCCCTACTGTTAGGGACATCAAGGAACAACTTCAGTGTCCCCAAAACAAAAAAAAAATAAACCCCAAACCTCTCCTTCTGAAGCAAGAGTTTCCAATGACAAAAAATTATGAAAAGTCACTGAACACTTCTCCCTGTGTGTGATCAGACATATGCTCAGGGCTGACGCATGCTCCACACATGGGCGATTTCAACCGACTCCGCAGTGAAACACTTACACAAGACTGCTCTCCACACTGCACACCACCAACACTATGTGACATGCACAGGAGCGTGTGATAAAGGATTTGGCCCTTTCCTTTGAAAATGTTGCCATCAGTTTTGAGGCTAATGCTGCAAACTTCTCAGCAAATCTGCTTTTGCTACGATAAATGTTAACTTTGAACAATGTCTTTTAGGTTTTGCTCTACTTTGGGTCCTTAGCAAGAAAATCATCACCCTAGAAAACACTAATTCATACTTGATCTGAGAAGATGCAGTTGGTCTAGTTGAGAGGCCACTATGCTCTGCTGAAAATGACTGGCAACCAGGAGGGTTTCGTGCCACATGTGATCAAGTCTCAGCTCAGAGAAAGTACTGGAGACCAAGAGCAAAGAAATCACCTGCCAAGTAAAATTCAATTTTCAGAGAGTCATTACAGTACTTTCTACTTATAATTTTTCTTTTTCTGTCACTTGAGTGAAATTATCAACCTGGCAGATTCACTGGTCCCTGGATATTTAAGATTCACATTCTATAATTATACTGGGTTTCCATTCAGTATTTATGTTTAAGTTATTTTGAGCTGTACTATATTCTCTTATTTTTGTCACTTCTTTTATACTTTCAAGAACCTTTTCTGAGTTACTGATCCATTCTGGTGAACTGGATAAAGAAAACAACATAACAGTAACATAGAGACCCCCACAGAATGTTCACTATGTGCTGTGCACTATTTCCAAGATTTTAAGTATTTTGACAGGTTCACTCCTTCACAGTGACTTCAGAAGAAGGGACAGTTAAAATACTTACTGTTATTATCTGCATTTTATAGATAAGAAAAGTTAGATGTGACTTCATTTGCCCAAGGTCATAAACTGCAAGGATTGAGACCACGACTTTTCCATTCTGCCCTGTCCCATGAGAAGGAAACATGCAGAGGTCATTGACTGGGAGGCAGTGCGTGCACAGGCCTTGGAGCCCAGGAGTCCCAGCAGGATTAAAGCCCCTTAAACAAGCTTGCCCGAAGAAGTCTCCCATAGCTCTAGCAGGACCCGTGCTCAGTGAAGAGAAGACGTCTCTGGAGATGGCATCTGCTTCAGAAGTGAGCAGCCGAGGGGTTTTCGGGGGGCCCACTCCTCCGTGGTGACGCCACCACATGCCTCACATCCCACCAGGAAGGAAATTACACGGACTTCCCTGGTAGGTTGGCTCTGTGTTATGTGGCTTCTGGAGTTATTCCCTTTCTTGGTTTTTCAATTATTTATCAAGTTTGACTTTATACTTTAGAAGATGAGACTTTATTTTTCTCACATGGACTCCCTTCCCCCATCCAGCAGATATAATTTTTTACTTGATACTGTTTTCGTGGTTTGACTATATATAAGGTTCACAGCTGAGTCAGTAGTGTATCATGAGATTTCTTTTCTTAATAGAGTGTTTCTTTTGGAATTAATTATAACTCAGTTTATAGTCACTGAGTTTCCTATTTTCCTAATACTAATCCCCAAACCTTCTGACCCAACTATAAAACTCCTCTTACAGAAAGCCATGGAGTAGTCCTGCCAGGATCCCCCCCATGCCTCACGCCCAGCCGGTGGAGGCCTCTGCCCACCTGGGGGCTTCCTCTCACCACACAGGAAGGCCTTTTGTTTTCTCCTTGCACTGAGTCTTTTGTCTCCTACACAGCACGTCACTTTACTTCTTAATTTTATGCCCTGGTTTTGTGGGGCACATCTCTATAACAGCTGTTTAGTCCTAGGTCGAAACATCTTCCTAACTCTCATACCTGATTGCTTGGCAGGGCACAGAATTATAGGCTGCAAATTTATTTCCCCTCAGAAGTAGCACAGAGCTCTATCATTGAGAAATTCAATTTGACTCCTGATAGTTCAAACACCATCTGATTTTCTCCTCTCTGGAAATTTGTATTATCTTCACTTTATCCCTAGTGTTTTGAAATTTCACAATACAGTGCCTCAGTGTGTGTCACTTCTTGCTTTTGATGTAATTCAACAGAATACAAACTCCATGATGGCCCAGACTTTGTCCCCACCCCACCATGCATCCAGGGACCTGTGCCTGTCCAGGGTCGTGGGCACTCAGTAGATGAGGCAGAGTGGCCAGCAGCCTATCCCTGCTTCCGGCTGTTCAGTTAGGAGGTCTATCAGTTTTTCTGAATTGTTTCTTTATAACTTTCTAATTCTTCTGGAAGAAATGTTTGCTAGGCACTGGACTTCCTGAACTGATTCCCCAATATTTCTTTTTTCTTCTTGTTCTACTTTCTAAGAGGTTTTCACCTTTATTCCCCTCACTACAAGTTGCTTTGATCTTTTGTTACCAAACGTTTGGTTTTTAATTCTTTATTCTGGGCTAACACTGGGCAATCAAGAGTCTCATTCATCTTTTGAGTGGGGCAGACCCCCAGACTTTGATATCTGTGAGGCCCTTTTCTCCAGGTCTGGTTAATTTCCTCAAATCTCCTGGATGATGTTACTGGTCTGGATTCCGGGGATGGGAATCCAGACCAGGTCTAATCCTCCTCAAGTGCATCGCCACCTTTCCTTACCCAGGGCCTTGGTAATTACCCAATCTACCTGGGTTCCCACGACTCTGAATGTCAGGCACAGGGACAGAGAGGCTTTGAGACTCTGTGAACAGACCATGTCCATTCCCCTCTAGAAATCTCCAGACTCCAAGCATCAGTAGTTCATTCCTGAAAAAAGATTTCACATTCTACCTCACGAGAAAAACCTGACTCTGACACACCTGGGCTTATGTGCACCACAGGCCAGTCACATGGCTGGCACAGTTCCATAGGGCAGTCACACGCCCAACAGAGTCCCCAGCGCAGCCGCGCGGCCGGCACACAGTCCCCAGCACTGCCACGCACCTGATGCAGTCAGGCACGTGACACAGTCCACGGCGCTGTGGGGGGGCTTTCTTAGGGTCTTGTCCTCTGCCCCCTCTCCATGTGACTTGCTGCTTCTGCTGGGAAGTGCACTGGCAGTGGAGACGGAACCCAGGTCCTCATCTCCGAATCCCAACCCTTTCTGCTACCAACAACTATTTCTTTTATTGTCTGTTCCACATGGCCTGTCCTCTCTGTCATCTGTGTTGAGAACTGTAAAGGAGTGCACTGCAGGTATCGGGGTGTCCAACCTGTAGCCTGCGGGCTGCATGTAGACTATTGGAAGCCTGAGGTTTTTTTTTTTTTTTTTGAAACACATACCCCGTCACCTTGGCTAGAGTGCTGTGGCATCATCATAGCTCAGCAATCTCAGTCTCTTGGGCTCAAGAGAGCCTCTTGTCTCAGCTTCTGAGTGTAACACATTGAAAAGCAAGGTTGCATATTTTCTATTGTTCACAGGGCAATGTTTAGCCAACATGTCAAAATTCATTAAATTGTTTTTACCCTCACAATAACCTGAAATAAGTAAATAGAAAAGACATGATCTAGAAAACAAATTTCATTAAACTGATTGCCTTAATTTGAGTTTGTTATAACTCAAGTTCCATTTGGAACACTGCTATGGTTTGAAACATTGTATTCATAAATTGGTTTTCACCTTGAAGACACATGTTTAACTCATTTAAATGAGCAGTTAAACCGACTAAAAATGCTAACTCTGTAAGACACTTTACAAGTTCTGGCATGAATTTGGTTTTTGATACCATAAACAACTTGATAACATGCTGCAAATCATAAAATCTTTCCAACATTTGGCCTCGACTTAGCCAAAAAGTAAATGATATTGCCATAGTCAGCATCAATACTTTCAAGGCATTCTTAGAATTGGCTATGATTCAATCCCTTGCCCTTATGGAATTCATAGTCTTTATGATGATGTGCATGTTATCCATTTTAAACCTTTTGCGCATAAATTGTCTTGATGTTCTGTGCAGCAATACTTCATCAGATATGACTGTGGTGACAATTGCGTCATCCTCTATTAACTTTACAAGTCCCTCTCTTGTACCTGCCATCGCCAGGGCATCGTCAGTAACGACACCACACGTTGGCAATGGGCAAGCAAAAATCACTCACACATATGTTTTACTGCTTCATATAAATCTCTGGATTTAGCTGTGCCTTTTAATGGTGCTAAAGAAGCCGTTTCTCCAGTGACGCTGTATCTGTCATTAATAGCTCTAATAAAAATGGCAAGTCGAGCCCTATTTGTAGCATCAGTCATCCACTGCCAAAGCATAAAATTTAAAATCAGCAGCTTTACTCTCCAAATTTCTTTTGATAGTTCTTCCAATTTCTTCACCTTGCCAAGCTATAGTCTGGTAAGACAAACGGATTTCAAAAAATCCCCCTTTTTTTCAAGGCAAATTGTATCTGTAATGCTTTCCATACATTGCTTAATAAACTCCCATTAGAGATGCTATCACAAAACTACCTTTAACATCTGAGTTGTAACTTTTAAATAAATTTTCTGTGAAGAAAGACTTTTTCAGGTCCCCTATTTTGTGCTCATGACACAATCCTTCCACCACTGAAGGTGGTGGTATTTTTGCATATAATGCCCTTTCAAATTATTATCTTTAACAATCTGTACAAATTCCCTATAAATTAAGCAGAGTGCCTATTTGCCTGGATGGAAAAGTAGTCACCTCTGTCCACTTCTCATTGAATAATCATCCTTTACCTGTGATTTTTCTTTTGGGAGGGTTTGTTTTCTTTTGAGACTATTTTAATACCAATGATAATAGATAGGGAACTTTTACTTGTATTATGAAAATTGACAGAAAATACAAAGCAAGATTTGGACCCTTCCACATTTCAGGAAAGGGATCCTCAAACTTTAAACACCCCATAGCATAAACACAGCCATTATAGTGAGGCAGACATTTAGAGGAATTAGGCCACAAAATCAAAAGAATGGAGCCAACAGTCAAACTGCAGAATAATGGCCCAGCTGGAAGTCTGAGGTTGAACCAAAGAGCAATGGTTAAAGTCCCACATCTCTAGAACATTCCCAGGCAGTTATTTTGGGAATGTTGTCCAGTAACCACCTCCCCCTTCTCTCCCTAGCTAGCAGCCCTTCTGTGGCTTTAAAACTGCAGAGATATTTCTAAGCTATTCCCTCTAGGCTTTCCTATAGGCTCTGTGACAATGTGTGTATGGGGTGTGAGGAGAACCCCAAGCCCCCAGGTCCTGCCCCAGTGCCCAGCACTCTGGAATGTTGGTCCTTCTCTGGCTCTGGTGGGCCTGGACACTGATGAACAAAGAACAGAAATCCCCGCTGCTCCAGGAGACAGCTCTCCCACTCCTACAGGCCTCCAGCCGAGACATGTGATCTGTAAGGGCACGCCACCTCCCCTGCTACACATACCACACCCGAAATTGCTTAAAAAGAGGTCGCTAGCCCTAGCTCCATGCTGTGGCTGTTGTCCATTTTCGGTGCAACCCATCTGCTTGCAGATGTTCTTTTTTCTTTTTTCCAGATGGTCTTAATGAATTTCTGCTGTTAACTCCACTCAGTGTTCTTTGTGGCACCTTCCACCTTTTGACACCTCACACTTATCTTGGCTGCCAAGGCAGTGGCCAATGGTAAAGCCTGGTGGGCCACATGAGAGATGCCACGGAGGTGTGGAAGTACCTTTAATAACCAAGCAAGAATGCTTACCTACCTTCTAGGTCACATCACATGCCTAGTGCTGCAATGTTAGGTTGAAATATTACTGGTAAGTGCTGCCTTGCCAAGTGACCACGAGCACAGGTAATGTATGATGGGTCAACTCTACTGTCTGTGCTTGGAAGATGACACACAGGAAGCTCAGCCTGCGTACACACGGTGAGAGTGTAATGTGTGTTTACTTTATGTGCAATGAGACACAATGTTGTTGTCCACAAAATTCACAGTCAAGAACCACAGAACTGGCTGGGCGTGGTGGCTCACACCTGTTGTCCCAGCGCTGTGGGAGGCTGAGGCAGGTGGATCACCTGTGCTCAGAGGTTGAGACCAGCTGAAGACTAGCCTGAGGCAGAGTGAGCCAGAGTGAGACCTATCTCTACAACAACAACGAGACAGCCGGACCTTGTGATCCCAGCTATATAGGGGGCAAGAGAATACTACAGGAGGAAGAAGTAAAAAAAAAAAAGAACCACAGAACTGAGTTCCGCCAAAAGAACCTCCAAATCATCCTACAATGTTTTAAGTAAGCTTATGATTTTGTGTTGGGCCACACTGACAGCTGTCCTGGACAGCAGGCAGCTCATGGCCATGGGCTGGACATCCCTGTTGTAAAATATTCTCTTCTTTAGGATTATTTCCCTAGTGTCAGTTCCAAAGAAAGAACGTATAAATATTGTTTATTACATTATCCTCAACTTTTTGGACCACCTAAAACTGATAAAGGCAACCTGCTCTTAGAAACTGTACAGAACATGGCAGGCAATAAAATATTTGTGATTTAATAATTAACGTTTTTCATTATTTTACCCCTCTCATGAAGATGAATTTATACTTTAATATCTCCAGTTCACTAACAAACATCAAATGTATAAAAACTCCTTTCCAAAAATTAGTGGCAACATTTAGTGCTAATTTATACTCCCAACCAAACCCAATGAATAAAAAAATTTTTCACCATTAATAAGCGCAAGCATGTTCAATTGACTACATGAGTTGGTTCAATCATATCACCGAAGTCTGCAGAGACCTTCTTAACTGGTTCATCCTCTAACCCCTTTTATCTCTAGAAAAGGATGTTCTCCTAATTTACTGAACAAATCCTTTCACACGAACCTTGCAATAACTTCAGCCCCAGGTTAAACATCTCCCTCAAGTATGCTGGGAGGTTTGGGGCTGCACTCGCCGGTATTTAGACACACAGTGTGTCCCAGTACAATTAGTGTCCTAAATCATCCTACTGGATTAATTTGACCTCAAATTCACTATCTGAAATTTAGAAGGAATCTATCATGAACGTGACCACACAGCCGGGGGGAGCCGGGCAGTCACCCAATAGGGAAGGTACCTGGGGCTGTGCAGGGGCCACAGATAGCCCCAAACAGCTCAGTTGCTGCTGTGGCTGGAGACACGACTAGTCAGCCCTGAAAGTAGTTATGATGAGAACCTCAACTACAACTAATGGACTTTTTTGATCTGCTATGTAGAAGCAGCTTGAAATCAGCAGGAAATCTAATTAATGCAGTCAGTAGGAAATGGTAGTCGACTTCGAATACTGGATAAAATGAGATTTTAATAATCTCTTCCCTTAAGTTAGAGATAGTTAAATGAAACTCCTCTGTAAAATATAGTCTTTTGAAAGTCAACAGAACTGCAAGAGGCATATTAATTCAACAAAGGTGGCTATATTAATCATAACTAAGTAACTATCAACTTCTGCAGACAACTGATTTGACTTGTCAAGTCAAAGTGTTAAGGTTTGAAACAACTTAGAAGAGTTTTTGAGATTCTACATAGTTTTCTATTCAAGGAAATAAGCGAAGACAAACAGAATCCTATCAGGGCTTCAATGTGCACACTCAAAGAGGAATCCCATAATAGCACATCACTTATTTTTTTTTTTTAAAGCATATCATCTATAACTCCAGGATGAATAAAATCAACTTTAAAAGTTAACGTGAAAGGGCGGTGCCTGTAGCTCAAAGAAGTAGGGCACCAGCCCCATATACCGGAGTGGAGGGTTCAAACCCAGCCCTGGTCAAAAACTGCCAAAAAAAAAAAAAAGTTAACGTGAAAAAGGTGAGCATTGGGGGGAGAAAGTGTAGAAAGTGGGGAGAGTGGTGGGCTGGCAGCCCCAGCCACTGCCTGCACTGTCCCATGGAGCCACTGAAGGACATGAAGAGAGGGGGAGCAGCCCTTGTCCTCTGACGTGCTCTGTGTGGAACGGGGTGTGCCACATGTGCTGCCCAAGGACCTGACAAACTGGATACCAGGGTGAGGGGGTCCATGGCTAACCTGGCATCTGGGGACAGAAGTCTCAAACCTGCTATCCACAGAGGAGTTAGAGACCACCGAGGAGTTTACTCCAGAGAAAATTTGTCTGGTGCTGCTTCAAAGAAGAGAATATTAAACAAATGGGAGATTAAAAGGAGATAGAATTAGAGATGTCTGGCTGGAGTGGGCTGGGCTGAGACCTCTGACATGAGCCCCAGCCCCATGGTGGGTGCAGACAGGCTAAGAAGCAGGGCCCGGAGAGCTGACAGAGGCCGCCCAGTCTGGGGGTCTAAGTGAGCACTGTGACCAACCTCAGGCTGAAAGCTGAAGATGTTGGATAAAACATTAAAAATAGATAGCAGATATGAGATGGCTAGTTAGTTGGGGATATTAGACGTCAAGATGGAGGGAAGGCAGGAATCCCAGGAGGTGAGCAGGGGGCTAAAATTAGCTTCCACTTTGGGGACATTTGCTGGCGGGGGAGGAGCAGAGGTCAGCTTGGATTTCAGAGTCTCATAGGGCCTGGACGCAGGGAAAATAACCCAGGGACTGCCCAGTGGGAATTGTCTAACAACATGGTGAAGGACCACATCTCAGCATTTGGGAGAGACAGAATAAAACTAACACCTCAGGACCACAAAGACAGTCACCTGTCTCAAATCTCAGTACCAACAAAATGGGGGAGATCCACACACCTCTAGGAATTCATAATCACAAGCCACCCTTACATAAGTTTGTGGAAAGAAATAACTAAACGTCCCCAAAACGTCCAGTTGAGAGCTCAGTTTCCAGTGGTCCTGGGGCAGGTGTGACTCGAGCCACCCAGGACCAAAGACAGCTCCTCTCAGGAGGGATGCATCACACAAATAAATTCCAAGAAATACAAACTCAAAGTGAAAAACTTAATAAAATGCACACAAAGCAAGGTACCCTGAGTATTGTCACCTAAAACAACAGAGAAGCTAATCCGAGTTATAAAAGCCTTAGCTGTCAAATTTACCAAAAACAGGACTGAGGCGGAAGGTGAGGACCACATGCATCACACACATGCCACACACACACACACACACACACACATCACATGCCACACACCATTGCACGTCACACTCACCATACACACACATCACACACCCCACACTCACCATCCCCCCCACACGTATCACATGCCACACACCATCTCACATCACACACACCATACACACAGACCACACACACATGCATCACACACACCACATTCACATACATTGCACATGCTACACTCACAATCACATACCACTCACATGCATCACACATGCCACACAAACACACGCCATACCCACACACGTATCACACGCCACCCTCACACACCACACGCCCACATGTCACATGCCACACTCATACATGCATCCCACATGTCACGCTCACACACCACACTCACTATCACACAAACATCACACATGCTACACTCACACACACACATAACACACACCATACTGAAGCCAACTGCAGTCTGGATGTGCTGGCCTCTTATCCCTTCCTCAGAAGCATCTCAGCACCAGAGCTTTGGCACTGCTGTGGCGTCATTACACAGATCATAATCAGACCTGGAGGTCTCCTCTGGGACCCACTATGCTGTGGCTCAGCTCTGCTACAGCGATGCTGTACACCTGTGCCCAAGTCAACGCCTCTGTCTCGATTCTGAAAGATGCTGACAGCAGCTAAAAGTGGTCAGGTCTATACACTCTAACAAGAGCCTCGCTCCATCACTCTGCCTGAGTGCCATGGGGCCACAGCTCACAGCAACCTCAGACTCTTGGGCTCAGGCAATCCTCTTGCCTCAGCCAGGTGCAATACCGGATAGTTTTTCTATTTTTAGTAGAGATGGGGTCTTGCTCTTGACTCAGGCTGTTCTTGAACTCCTGAGCTCAAGGGATCCTCCTACCTTTGCTTCCCAGGGATTATAGGCGTGAGCACCGGGCCCAGCCTAAAAATTTAATTCTACTAAGCCCTCAAAAAGGGGCTGACTTTAAAAAAAAAATCACAACAGACATTTTAAAAGTGACATATGAACTCTACCACAGATATTACCACTTGAAAACTGTAATGTGCTGGAGCAATCCTGTTTACCACTTTCACTGCAAAAGAGTTTGAGGAAAAGGCAGGAAATGGTCTTATTGATATGGGTTCCAAGTTAAAGAGTCCTCATCCAAGTGAGCATAGGCCTAAACAAAGGTAAGTGTGGGTAAACTGCACTAAAAACTGGAGAGGTTGGCCAAGGCTGAAAATAACAAACATGTCTCTGAGCTTTTTTCTTTGCTGCTCATCATCTAATGTCCCTTCCTTAGCTCTTTGCGCGTTAGTACTAATGTGTGTTTATATCACACATGTGAGGCAAAGTGACACAAGGACAAGATGCTGCATTGTCTCAGCGACCTGACACAAAGCTATCTGATGCCCTAGAAATGGGACCCTGGCCTCGCCTTGAGTTTCCTGCCCTGGGAAGGCCCCTCATGGTCCAAACCCTGCGATCAGTCCCAGACTTGGCAGTGATGACTAGGATGGAGGAATAAACGCAGGCTTCTATGACCACGGGAACAAATTAAAATAGAGCTTTGATCCTTTAAAAAATGTTCAATCATATTTAAAAGAGTATCCTACAGCTCTTCTGGTATCCCCCTAAATAACCAGGGAGATACAGAAGAATGGCAGGTGACATCGCACTAGCACCAAAACCAAACGGCAAGGGCAAGAGTTCAACCACTTCCTGAACCTGATTCCCTGTGATTATATAGCTAATGATACAGACTCAGAACACACACAATGGAGCCCTGACCCACCCCCAGACACAGGACATGCCTCTGTGCCTGAACACAGAACTGCCCCCAGCAGGCATGGGACAGGCCAACCAGAAAGCCAGGCAGGGAGCTGCTACAGGAGAAAGGCTTTCCTACTAGAAATGCTATGTAGGAATGAAGACATTTGTTGTGCGTCCTTCTGTAAGATGGAAAGATCTGTATGTGCCACAATACAGCACTCTACAAACAGGCTCTGTTCATGCCTGTTCTGCTGGGGCAGCCAGAGCCACATACAGCTGGCCACAGTGGCACTGGCAGCCTGGCTAGCTCCAAAACGGGAGCTAAGCAGCTTGGAGAGGGGGCACCTGTAGGGAGACAACAGCTGTAGAGGTGACCCAGAGCCAAGGCAGGCCACAGCCTGGCCTGATACCCAGGAGTGGAGACCACACAAGTGGAGATGGAGCTGAAGGCTGAGCAGCCTGTCAAGGAGAGCCTTTACTGGATATCAACCCATTCAAATGAAAATCAAAAGTCATTCTTCTTTTTATTCTGGACACCTCTGAACATGTCATGATTTCTAAGTCAGAACTTTTAAAAGTACACATATTCAGCAACCCCCTTTTCTTTCAAAAGCTATGCTCATCTACATTTTCATATAAGATCAATCTATACTGCCCCATTCTTCTGCAGACTATGAAGTCATCTGCTCTCAGAAATACACTTTAAGGTACATCAATCTCCAACATCCTTGTATCTTTCTGTTTGCCAAAATGGGGAGGTGGTGGGTGAATAGAGGAAAAAAGACATTATATGATACAGACTGGCAAATTAATCTCCTGGAACTTTAGCAAAGAGCATTGAAACCTTTTAAAATTAGAGAAAATGTCTAAATAAGAAAAACAAATAAAAAACTATTTTGATTTTTTTTAACCCTTCTGCAACTTCATCAAGTTACTAAACCTGGTCTTAAAATCTGTATTTGGCCTTCTATGATGTTAACAAAGGGTCAAATATTTTCTAGTATGAAAAGAAAAAAAGCAATCAAGACATGCATCCACCTTATAATAGGCTCTCTTACAGCCAGAGTTTTTGTTTTTGTCTTACTGTGACTGCCCCAACCCACAATTTTGGCCTTTCTCTGCATATCTGCAATCCACAGGGCACAGTGTGAATGGGAGTAGGACCTGGCTGCTTCTCAGGGATGAAGGGCAGAAGATCACTCAGAGGAGGGCTCTGCTGTCCTGGACACCCTCACACAGCCATCGAGGAAGAGAGTGCAAAAGCTCAACACATCTCATGGCTCGAACTCCACTGTCCAAAGAGCCTTGGAAGTTAAGAATGCGCTCTGCCCCCTAAGAGTAAGTGTATTTAAGCTCCACATTTAGAGAAATGAAGAGCAGTATAGCTAAGGTTAAGGAGAGAAAGCATCCTTGGTGGCAGCAATGCTGGTGAGACAGTGTGCATTGTTGGGGTCTCGCTGAGCCTTCTTTACTCCTTTGGGCTTTGGCTACAGGCTGTCGAGGTGGGTGGGCTGTGAGCCGATAGGGTCACTGGAGGACCAAGCTACCTGACAGACCTTGCAGTTCCCCCACTATGAAATATTTTGCTCACCAGTTACTGACCTATCATTTTGCCCTGTGTCCGTTCCCCTCTCCATTCATTCTTTTTCTTCATCAGTAATGCCTTGCCCACTCCCAGACCCTCGCCTGCGATGCACTTAGGCCCAGCTATGCCAGTCAGGCACAAGGGTGCAGAGAAGCTGAAACCCAGCCTGCTCTCAGCTCCCTGAGCCACATACCCTGACCCCAGGCTGTGTCTACTACAGGGAGGCCCTTTTCTCTTCTGCACAAAAGCATCATCTACTTGCCAAGCCTCCTGGGCAGTTATCTGCCCAGAGAGGTCACCACCTTCTAAGTTATACGGCCCAGGGCTGGCTCTGCTCTCTACCTCCTTATGCCATTAATGTGAACTAAAAATGACCGTTCTCCCATCAGAACAGATTCTTTTCATATTTTTGATAAAAGATATCTTTCATTATAAGGTAAAACATTACTTCTTCCTTAAGTCAAATGGAGCTGTTCTAACTGAAATGAATGAATAAAGGACTTCAGACAGTGCCCAGCAGAGCCATATGGTGGTTGCCAAGCCATGTTCCATGTTACTGTTCATACCTTTGAACTAAAATGCACTCCTCTGGTAGACTCACTCAGTGACTCAAGTGTCTTTAACCATGATATGGGAGAAATCCGCCTTGCACAAATTAAGGGAACTAAGTTGTTCCTGCTTCTGATGCACATCCAGCAAAACAACTTCTGGCATTTGAGTAAATGGATCACAGCTGCAAAACATATTTCACTTAGCTGCACACATGCAGACCAAGGAACAGGACATCTTGCTATGAAGATTAAATGTAGTTCCACAGATATAGCTTCTAGCGTAACACAGCAGCAGTTCAGTAAACGTTCTAAAAAATTAAGAAAAGGAGATGGAAAGCAGTCCAAAATAAAAAAGAAGTGCATGTGGGGCCACTGCACACAGAGGAAATCTACTTTAATACAGAATGGTGGCTATTCAAGCCAGTGACCTCCGGCCCTGTGTTCTCTGTGGGAGGCGGAGGCAGGGCACCCTCCCCTGTGCTGTCCCACGTTACCAGGGCCGGTGCATCACGCCCATCACCACCCTCCCAGCTGGGGGTTGTTTCTTTGCTTCTATACAAAACCAATGGCTTCTCTCCTAACCAACAGTTAGTCTCAAGGTAGACCATGACCACCCAAAAGGAGGTTAAAATAAAATTTGAATGTCTAAATCATCATCTACTTACACAGAATCGGTCATTCACTGAAACAGCAGGTGGGTGCCCAAGTCTGTGTTCTGGCCTTGCCTACCAGTTGTGGGTGGTCTTGTTATCCTAGCAGTCAGACAAAGATACTACACAGAAGATACTCATTCCCAATTTTGGATTTGGCAAATTTAAGGCTTCGTTAGCTTGTTTTATAAAATGCGATGATTATTCTGAGCTGTCTGTCAGGTGGAGTTCCGGAGCTTAACAGTTGGCAGATTCCAGGATCTGTGACCCTCACGCAGGTCCAGGGCAGGCTGAGGCTTCAGACCCTCTTCTTGTTCTCCAGGGGACCCCCGACTGATGACTCCTCTCAACCCACTCCTTCACTCCTTAACCCAGCCAGACCTGCCTCTTCCAATCACCACAAGGGCCACCTGCCCACATGGTTTACAAATGAGGGACAGGTCCCTCATCCTTGTCACAGCACTGTGGAGGGACAGATCACATGGTTGTGAAAACTCCCAAGAAATGTAATATGTATAATCCAAACCATGCAGCTGTTTGTTTTCTAGAAATCCTTATAAGATTCTGGATTTTAGTAACCAAGTTACACCATTTCCTGACGTCCGCCCTCTGATCCCCCATCTCCGTACGTATCACCTCCACTGCCTGGTCTTGGTGCTGGCTCTCTGCACATGAGTTGTGTGGACACTTGGATTTTCACTCCTACCACCCTGCTCTCGTTAGCTGAAGGCAGATCTCTCTCTTCCCATTTTTGCTTCACAATGTCATACTCTTGAAAATTTCAAAACAAAATGGCAAACTGACTGTCCCATCACACCGTTCAGGTGAAGTCTCCTGTACTGCGGGGATCACTTTACACAACGTGAAGTCTCCCGTACTGCGGGGATCACTTTACACAATGTGAAGT
>NW_003852476.1:975338-982078 GCF_000181295.1 Otolemur garnettii | reverse complement strand
GTACTGTGGGGATCACTGTACACAATGTGAAGTCTCCCATACTGCGGGGATCACTGTACACAATGTGAAATCTCCTGTACTGTGGGGATCACTTTACACAATGTTGTCTTTTTACACAAACTGTTAAATAAATACCAAAACACAGGGATGCTATTACTATTGTTACACTTCTGGGTGGTTTTCCAGGGTAAAAATTTAGACATTTTTCCAAAGAAAAATATAGATACATGTTGTATCTTAAAACTGTACTGTTTCAAACTATCTTTTTCTTTTTAGTTCTTTTTTCCCAAATACAAAGGGGCAGTCAGATGATCATCTGTGTGTCAAATAATAAAACAAAACCCTGCCAATGCACCTCTGCATAATTAAAATTAATCTGATGGTAAAGCTACAGAAAGTTAAGCCATTATCCTGCAGTGTGGCCCACTGTAGTCACCCAGCCACTGGTGACAGCACTGTCACAGAGAGTTAGCAGCTGGGAGTCTGCCATGCACCTCTGGCCCACAGCCTTGTAGACAGACCAGGGGCAGGTAATGAATTAAAGCTGTAGGCCTGAAACAGAAACATTCTCAGTGGCTGCTGTTAACTTAGTGTTTACCTGGACAGCTCACAACACACTCCCGTGGCAAGCTTTGGGGAAGCAAGTTATTTGTTCTACAGCGTGGATTTTTTCCATCCCAAGCTTCTTTAAGAAGCCTGTATCCATTCATGGCCTGACAAGGTACTCTTCATAAGGATGTCATGTGCCTAGAGTCCTTTGTGGAATGGGACAAGTTATAAACATGTAAAAAATACACAACTCTGGGCGGCACCTGTGGCTCAGTGGGTAGGGCACTGGCCCCATATACGGAGGGTGATGGGTTCAAACCTGGCCCTGGCCAAACTGCAACAAAAAAATAGCCGGGCACTGTGGCAGGCGTCTGTAGTCTGGAGGCTACTCTGGAGGCTGAGGCAAGAGAATCACCTAAGCCCAGGAGTTGGAGGTTGCTGTGAGCTGTGATGCCACAGCACTCTACCAAGGGCGATAAAGTGAGACTCTGTCTCTTAAGAAACAAAACGAAACAAAAAAGCCCTAATGGCTATAATGGAATAAAATCAATGTATGGCATGTCACTTTTCAGTTTACCAGCCATCTCATTTTCTGTTTTTAAATTGACTACAGAACTAAAGTGAAATAATTAGCCACTTAAGAATTGTCTGTAAATAATAACAGTTGAGTCCTGGGAGTAGGCCTAAGGAGGTCTCTCGTGAGTAGGTGGCAGCTCAGAGACCCCTTGTGACCTCTTGGCTGATGCTGGCTGTGACCGCCTCTTCAAGACTGATGGAGCATTTGCTGAGTTGAGGGCACATGACTGCGATGGCTCTGTGCTGGGGTAAAACAGATTGTCCTGAGTTACTGGGAGAGGATGGGATGGTACAAAGTGGAGACCTGAACACTGAAAAACAACTAAAACTATTAAGAGTTGAACATGTTTTTTAATGTTAGGCAAGTTTACATTAACTTATAAAAATCTATTAAGAATTAAGAAACAAAGATACCTAAAATGGCTTACATTTGGAGGTAACTTCACTTTTTAGGATCCCATTTACTATCAGAAAGACAAAAGTGAAGGCAGAGGACAAGGAAGTGACTAGGTTATGCCCAGAAAGGTGTAAGGGACAGGCATCTTATAACAGCAGCCATGGCACCAGGGCCACTACTGACTGCATCCATTCGCCACAGCACTGCAGCCCATGCCTTTCAGATTTGCCACCTTTGAGATCAAAGCTGCCATCGCATTTAATTTTGATTATATTTTCTCTGTCTGGAAATCAGAGTGCACTCTACAGACAAACCACAGTTTCAGATCAACATCTCTTCTGTTTTTTATAACTTAATCGGTAATCTACACACACACACACACACACACACACACACAGTCTTGGATCTAATTTTTGTTAAGTATGATCCACAAAGAATAAAGCAGAATAAAATTTTTATTTTCCTCTCTTGGGAAAAATAAAGGAGAACTTCCAGGAGATAAACGAGTAGGCAGCAAGAAATTAACCTTAAAACCCAGCATGGGCCGGGCTCACACTTGTAGTCCAAGCACTTTGGGAGTCCAAGACAGGAGGATCACTTTGAGGCCAGAAGTTTGATAACAGTCTGGACAACATAGTGAGACCCTGTCTCTACAAAAAAAAAAAAAAAAAAAATTAGTGAAAAGAAATTAGCGTGTGGCAACGCATACCTGTAGTCCCAGCCACTCAGGAGGCTGAGGCAGGAGGGTCACATAGGCCCAAGAGTTTGAGGCTGCTGTGAGCTAGGATTACACAGCACTCTACCAAGGGTGACAGAGTGAGACCCTGCTTCAAAAAACAAACAAAAAATTGGCGCGAAATATTAACTCGGATGAAACAAATTAGACAGATGACTACAGAGGCCCCTAAGATGACAAAATTAGCAATAACGAAAAGGAGCGATGCTGCTTTCAATGCCAGTCATTTTAATTATCGCCTGGAACTAATCTCTGCTCTAGGACTATGAAGATACAAATAAGAAAATGCAATTCTTGGCTTACATTTTAAATACTAATTGTGCACAACTGAACATGAGAACAGAAAAAAATAATTCTCTAGGCGCTAAAGCTGCTAGCTATTTAAAACAGACAAAAAAAAAGATTACATTCTCTGAAGGCTCAGGAAGGGCAGAAACGGTCTTCATCTCTTAGATACCAGCTACGGAGTCAGGAACCAGGGTCCACACCCCAGCTTGGTCACCTGTTAGCTACATGGTATTGAGCAGGCTTCCTCACACCTCCATTTTCATTCATCTGTAAAATAGGGATGGTTAGAATATACAACCAACAGGATGGCTAGAAGAAGTATAGGCCATTCTGTGTGCAAAGTATTTAGCAGTGTGCTTGCCTGGTAGATGGCCATTTAAGAACAGCAGCTCTATTAGCTGCCAAGCATGAGCTTGAGGGAAGTGTTTGTGCAAGGTCCCTGGAATGGTGAGGATGGTACTGGTCAGGAGCAAGAGGGAACAGAAACCTTCCCCAGGAGAAACACACATCAAGCCACAACGGGCCAGAAAGACTGAGAGAAGGAGAAAGAATAGAGAGATGCCTGTCAAAATGTTAAAATCTCAAAAGTTACAACACGATAAATAAATCGCTTTTTTCTCTTACATGCACTTCTGCTTTTCCTGTAATGAAGTATACGTCTAGCTTTCTGTATGGAGCAGGAAGAAAGGGTATCGGATGCTTGTTTAATGCAAGCCTCAAAAATGGCATCTGGAAGGGCTTCCTGACGCAGAAGGCCAAGGGAAAGAATGAGCTGTCACTCGGAACGTGGCGACAGGGGACTCCTAGGGACCACGGCCAGGCAGGACACCCTTTCTCAATGCCAGAGGAGCTCTCCTTCCATTGCAACATCAGAATAGGGATCTGGCCTGGAAGGCCAGCGACTCCGCATCCGAGCTGTTAGGCCTGTCCAGGAAGAGAGCAAAGTTCAGGGCTGCAGCCCCTCCCAGAGGTGTCCTCCCCTGGGAAAAGAGGAGACAGATCGTTAATGTTTCCACCTCATCGGACTATCACCACCCTCAAATGAGAAGTGTGCAGAGCTACAATGTAGCAGGATAATGTGAGCAGCTCTACCATTACAACAACAGTCTACTGAGAAACACTTTCCTTAATGTGTTCAACACACTGTTACACTCACAATGAATGCTACAAGAAAACTTCTACAACTAAAATGGAAATGCTGACAAAGAACTGAATAATTCAGGGTATGTTTGGAAATGATTAAATTCTTAACTTATTATTTGGGTAAGCAAAATCATTCTTAGGAACACTGTTACAGTGCCTTGGGGCAGGCAGCAACTGTCAGCAGCTCACGGCAAGGAGCCAACCATCTGCCGAGAAGTAAAGAAACTGCATTAGCCTTTTCAGAAGACAGAAAACTGAGCCCTGATGATGTGAATCCTGTCAGCAATGGAGCTCTGGACATGGCCAGAGCCTACAGCTTTGTTCCTTTCTTACCTCTGACTTAGGTTAAAATGAATGCAGTTACCATTGGTTTATAACTACCCAGCAATGTTCATTGAAAAACTATCATTAAATGTATGAAAACTTAGTCACTGCAACTAAAAGAATTATAATTCGACAAAAATGATACAAATTATGTGAAATACCTGCTGTTAGGCGCGACCATCCTTGTAGCACAAAACAGCAGGGTCTTGGGTCTAAGTACAGTTATTTTACAAAACGGCAGGGGTGCTGAAATACCCCACAGGAGCTCACACTTTCCTCAGCAAGTAGCTTAATATACTTTAATAATAAACTTGGCATGAACCTGGGAAACAAGACTGAGCAAAGCACAACTTCACAACTGGCTCAGAAGACAGAAAACAAAACAGAAAGGAGCCCTAGCCAGTAAACACTCCAACCACACACTTGCAAGGTACCCAGGACAGCCTCTGCTCCACCCTAGCCAAGAGCCCACACACATGTGTGAACCAAATAAAGGATGAGTCATGTCATGGAAACACAAAAGCAAACGCATCAGTGCTGCATGTACTTTGTATTTACTTTTCTATAATGCGGGATTAAACAATAAAGTAAAGTGAAATGCTACCTTGAAAGCTCAGAGATGACATCTCTGCAGAACAGAATTCGGATCAGGCAATTCCCAAGCAGCACTAGCAGATACTTCCCACATAAAATGAAATCACATATCAGTGTAGCGTAAATGTAACAATTACTCCACAGCATCACAGCACCATGAAACATGAGCACAGACGATTTCTAAAGCCACCTCGGGGTCCTTCCCGTGCAGCAATGCTGGGCCTGCTGCAGGCTCTGGCTGATGGTTACAGCATCAGGATTAAAATAAAGTCAGCACCTCTGGTGACAGGGACAAGATCTGACAAGGTGATTAAACAATACTAAGCTCAATTACAACTGTTACCTGCTGGACTGGTAACTGGGCTGGACTTCAAAATTCATCCTGATTCTTTTTTTTCCTTTCCTTTTTTAAAAATTTTTATTAAATTATAACTGTACATTAATGCAATTCTGGGGTACAGTGTGGTGTTTTCATATACAATGTGAAATATTTTCATCAAACTAGTTAACATAGCCTTTATGTCATTTTCTTAGTTATTGTGTTAAGACGTTTATATTCTACTCTTAGAAAATTCACTTGTACCCTTATAAGATAAACCATAGAAGTGATCCCTCCAATCACCCTCCCTCCACCCATTTTCCCCCACCTCTTCCCTCCCCCCTCCCCACATCCTTAGGCTATTATTAGGTTATAGATTTCATATGAAGCTATAAATTAATTTCATAATAGGTGTGTGTACATTGGATACTTTTTCTTCCATTCCTGTGATACTTTGCTAAGAACACTTTCCAGCTCCATCCATGTGAACATGAAGGACGTAAAATCTCCATCTTTCTTTATGGCTGCATAGAATTTCATGGTGTACATATACCACAGTTTGTTGATCCATTTGTGGATTGATGGGCACTTGAGCTTCTTCCATGACCTGACAATTATGAATTGGGCTGCAATAAACATTCTGATACAAATATCTTTGTTGTAATGTGATTTTTGGTCATCTGGGTATATACCTAATAAAGGAATTGCAGGATTAAATGGCAGGTCTATTTTTAGTTCTCTAAGCGTTCTCCAGATGTCTTTCCAAAAGGAACATATTAGTTTACATTCCCACCAGCAGTGTAGAGGTGTTCCTTTTCTCCACATCCACGCCAGCATGTCTGGTTTTGGGATTTTGTGATATGGGCTAATCTTACTGGAGTTAGATGATATCTCAAAGTAGTTTTGATTGCATTTCTCTGATGATTAAGGATGGTGAGCATTTTTTCACATATCTGTAGGCTATGCGCTGATCTTCTTTGGAGAAATTTCTCTTCAAGTCCCTTGCCCATCCTGAGATGGGATCACTCGTTCTCTTCTTGCTAATACGTTTGAATTCTCTATGGATTCTGGTTATTAAACCTTTGTCGGAGACACAATCTGTCAAAATCTTCTCCCATTCTGAGGGCTGTCTATTTGCTTCACTTACTGTGTTCTTGGCTGTGCAGAAGCTCTTTAGTTTGATCAGGTCCCAACAGTGTATTTTTGATGTTGCTCCAATTGCCCAGGGTGTCCTCCTCAGAAAGTATTCACCCAGACCAATTTCTTCAAGTGTTTTCCCTACACTTTCTTCTAGTATTTTTATGGTTTCATGTCTTAAGTTTAAATCTTTAATCCAGTGAGAGTCTAACTTAGTTAATAGTGAAAGATGTGGGTCCCAGTTTCAGTCTTCTACAGGTTGTCAGTCAGTTCACCCAGCACCGTTTGTTAAATAGGGAATCTTTTCCCCACTCAATGTTTTTAATTGGCTTGTCAAAGATCAGGTACCGGTAAGTAGCTGGATTCATCTGTTGGCTCTCTATTCTGTTCCATACATCTACCTCTCTATTTTTGTGCCAGTACCATGCTGTTTTGATCACTATGGATTTGTAGTATAGTCTGAGGTCTGGTAGCGTGATTCCTCCTGCTTTGTTTTTATTCCGAGTAATGTCTTGGCTATTCGAGTTTTTTTCTGATTCCATATAAAATGAAGTATTATTTTTTCAAGATCTTTAAAATATAATAGTGGAGCTTTAATGGGGATTGCATTAAAATTATATATTGCTTTGGGTAGTATGGACATTTTAACAATGTTGATTCTTCCCAGCCATGAGCAT
>NW_003852476.1:968128-974450 GCF_000181295.1 Otolemur garnettii | reverse complement strand
ATTCGAACCTGCCAGCTCAGGTGTATGTGGCTGGCGCCGTAGCCACTTTAACCACAGGCACTGAGTGGGAAAAAGAATAATTTGAATTGCTTAGTGTCAAACTGATAAAGATCTATTTTGATGCCAATCTGTGTTACTGTGGAAAACTGTAACTGTGTGATTCATGAATAAAATGTGCCAGCATCTTAGAACTAAGTAAAATGTAAATATTAATTACTGATACCACTTTTTCTCAAATTACTGACCAAACATATGTGTAATTATTACTCTAAGACATTGACTTAAGTAAAAATGGCTGAAATACCTAGAATCTTCAAACTGTCCTTTTTTAATGATAGAGCACTGATGGATCCTATGGGGTCACCAGCTTGTCCCTGGTGCTCCCTTGCCAAAGCTGGTGACACTGCCCCACACTGTTTATCTCCTGGGCGGTGGTTTCTCCCCAGGCTGGAAAAGCACAAGAGTAAGAGCTGTCTGGCCAGGATAGCCATGGGAAATCTGCAAGCACTCCCTCGGGTGCCGTTCGAGACCTCTCTGTGCCTCCCCAATCTATTCTGCCCAACAGCAGACTCTCCACTTTGTGTCCCCAGTGTGTACCTTGCATATATGAAGTGGTCTGTCCCAGATGGCTGAGTATCCATCTTCCAACCTCTGGGGGCTGCAGGCCTCTAGGCTCCCCCTGCTGCCCCAGGTCAGTCCCCTTGACTGAACATGCAGGTAGACATCCTCTTTCTGTCAGAGATCAAACTGAGAAAAAATCACTGGATAAAGTTCACCTCACCAGACACTCAGGGGATGGGCTAGGAGAGGACAAGAGACTAAAATTAAGGATATTCCACCAAAGAAATGACCATACGTGTTATCATGTGTGGACATTCTAAACAATAGCCTCCAAACCACATAGATCAACTGGTGACTACCCCAACAACCAAAAATGGCTTCAGAGAAAAACTAACTTCATTTCTTACCCCAACCCCATCCTTGCTGTGTGTCAAAGTCAAAAGCACAGTCTCAAGGCTTTCTAGGTCCCTCCTTCCCCTCTGGGACTCACAGCCTCTCTAAGATGGGAGAGAAGACAAATTTTCTGTCTTGCATCACAATTAATTGAAGAATATACTTCCTTGTGGGCTCAATGTGGGACCTGAGGGTTTTACCGAATTTTATGCCTTACAAATAAAGCACATGTTCTTCATTCAGAAAACTGATCAACCTCTCAGGAGAAACCAAGAAAATAAATGAACCTAAGTTTTCTGTGGGCATTTTCCTGCCGTTAGCAACACAGCTTGCTCTGTGCCCCTCTCCATACCACAATCCCTCTCACTGCACCTCACCCCAAACACATCTTTGCTGCCTCCATCCTAAAAACACTACCATCTCCACCGAAATTCTTCCTTTATCATTAAACTGCCAAATTTCTAAGTGACAACAGCCCATACACTGCTTCAACCTTGCTCTCTCCACTCCTCCTCTCTGCAATCTGGTCTTTGTCCCTCTCTCCAGGACAAAGGCTGCCATGGGCTCATCACCCTCTTCTGCCCACCCAGCCCTGCCCTCTATGCCTCTGATGTGTGTCCCTTTTTTGGGCACCAACAAGCAAGCTAAGCTTCTTTCTGGATATCCTTCTGCCGCTACCGTGCATAATATCTGCCGGGGCCTGAAAGGTAAAATACAAAAAGAAATAAAAAAGATTCATAATCTAAAAAACTATAACTTCATCCATACATGTTGGAGGCAAAAAAGTATCATTACCAGATATTTTCTGCTTCCTGAGGAAGTGACACAGAAAAGGACGTCTTCCCAGCCAGAGGGTTCTTAACACAATGGCTCTCTAGGCCAGTGTTTTCAAACCTTTTTTTTTTTTTAATCTCATGGCACATTTAAATCAATAGTTAAACTTGTGCAGCACAGTTACATTATGTTGATAAAAAATAGAGTAAAAACAGAGTATGATTATTATGCTTTAAACTTCTTTCAAAAATAATTTAATTAATGATCTTTAAAAAATTTTTCCGGCATACCTGAGATCTCACGGCACACCAGTTGAAAAATCACCCCTCTAGCAGTTTGTCTGTAGTCACTTTCAAGTTTGAGGAATAACCCTGTGGTGGGCTTTAGTGAGTAACAAGAATGAAGGGCAACGACGGGAAGCTGCAGGTCTGGGAGAAACTCCTCCCAGGCCCAGGAGAGCCAGGACTCCGGCAAAGGGCGCGCGCATGGCAGGGAGGACCCAGACGCCCCCAGGACTCCCGCAAAGGGCGCGCGCATGGCAGTGAGGACCCAGACGGCCCCCCGGACTCTTGAAAAGGGCGAGCGCGGCAGTGAGGAACCAGACACCCCCAGGACTCCTGAAAAGGGCGAGCAAGGCAGTGAGGACCCACACGGGCCCCAGGACTCCTGAAAAGGGCGAGCAAGGCAGTGAGGACCCAGACGCTCCTCCTGACCTGGCCTCCCAGCCCTGCTCTTCATGGTCAGCACCTCTGGCCTCAGCCTCCCTCCCTGCAGGCCAGGCCTGCGCTCAGCCTCTGCATACACGCCCTGACTGGAACAGATGCCTTTCTTGGTCCAGCCTCCAGGACACCTGACGGGAATGGAGAAGAAGGAAGAATCAGGGACAGTCTTAATGCTCCGCAGTGACACTGCCACCTGTGGGATGATGACCCAACACCTCATAGTTGGATGTCCCCTTCCCAGAGCTGAAGGGTAGACAGCAGCAGGGAGCTGCCTGGGGAAGCCCATCTCCATCGCCCTTCCTCCTCTCACCCCGGCCCCAACTCCTCCACGGGCACCTGGTGAGGACCTGGCTCCCAGGCACAGGGCCTCTTCTTGGGGTGGTGGTGAAGGGAAGAGACGAGCTGGGGAGCCTGAGACAAACAGCATCTGGGCCGGGCTGCTTAAGGAGAGAGAGGCTCAGGGATCAGCTGCAAGTCAGCCCTGGCTGGAGAGAGGGACTTGGACAAAATACAGCACAGCAGTACCCACGGAAAGCAGGGAGAACGTGAGTCAGTCACGCTTGGGACTGAACTGCAAGGTGGGATGCGGCAGACTTAAGCCACAGGCCTCCAGGCTGGCTTCAGACGTCCGTGTACTGATGTCTGCTTGTTTCTCCCCAGCGGCTTGCCACTGCCTTACTCTTCTTTGGCGAATCTACCGTAACTAGTTGTCCAATTCTCACTGCCCAAACAGTATCCATCAGAGATGCTCCTAGCACATAACAGCTTCCTGATACACTATTGCAGACTAAATTAAGCTCCCAATCAGCATTGACTTCAGGTTCCACAAAATGACACTTTTATTTCTCAGGGAAAGCCAACCTGTATGTGTTTATATGGATTTTGAGTTTTGGTCACATGTATTTTTTCTTAAAAAAAAAAAGGGAGGGAAAAATGACATAGCTAGGTTCACAATAAAAAAAAAAAAATTGAATAGCCTTTTTAATAGTATCCCCACCCTACCCTCAACTTGGAATTCAGCCATCCAGCAACCTTACCATCTGGAAACAAATACAAAAACAATACACATTTAATACTTTTATAACACAATTTCTTTAGCACTTTGATATAAGTATAAACTTCACCTTTATCATATTCATCCATCTCTCCACCCTCCATATTTATACATCTCACTCAATACCAAGTACTATGATTAGTGCTGAAGAGACAGACATCAATAAAATACACCCTGTATTCTAACAAAGCTGAAAGGGGTACCTGGAAACGCATGCGGCACAGAACACGAGCCGCTTCGGGAGAGGCGCAGGAGCACCTCACAAGCATTTAGCTCACCCTCTGGACAGTGGGAGAGGGGACAGGAAGGGTCAGTCTCCACAGGAGGCAGCAGGGCACCACAGCTCAACTCAGAGTTCTACCAGCCACAGACACCTAGCATCTCACGACCCCACGGTGACCAGAGCAGCCAGTTCCCTGCAGCAGTCATGGAACCCGGCAAAGTTGCCTCAGGGCTGGGCTCTGCCTGCCCCATTACCTTGAGGATCACAGCACTTAACAGAGGTGGGATGCAAATGCCCAGAGACCGGAGATTTCATCTGCCCTGATGGTGGGTCCTCGGTTGACTGAGTAGCAGGACAGGAATCACTGGGGGGCTAGAACAGCTTCACAGCGCCTTGTAAATTCTCCATGCACAATTTGGCCAGAGAGTAGGAGCGGCCCTCAGTTACTCTTGGTGGTCACTTCAGACCAAGACAGCAGCAAATCCCACCACCAAGAGCAGCAGCAAAATGTTTCAGTTATGTCAGTTATTAGCTATGTGTAGTTAGGTAATAGTTATTTTTAGTTATTTAGAGAGAAAAGCATTCACTTTTCACTTATGAGGAGGGAAAATTCTGAAGATGTTTGGCTACAGGTCAGACACCAACAGCTAAGTCCGAGTCTCTCAACTCACTGTCCACAGAGCTCTAAGTCCTGTGCTCACTATGGACAACCTGACGCGTAGAACCTCAGCCTTTCAGTTCTGTGACTTCATTAACTGCAAAGATGTCCTCTCCATTCACAATCCCAAGGCCATTCTCTGGGCCTCCTCACTTCCTTACGTCTGGAAATTTGTACATCGAATCACAAACTCCTGTTTGAACTCTTTTACTTGGTAATTGCACAATATCTGTTTTTGTAATTCCAGTCCTCCATATTAATTTTTGTCTCTTATTTTTAACTTTTAGTTTAAAAAATACATGTACAGGATTGACACCTGTAGCTCAATGAGTAGGGCGCCGGCCACATACACTGAGGCTGGCGGGGTCAAGCCTGGCCCAGGCCTGCTAAACAACAATGACAGCTGCAACCAAAAATAGCTGGGTATTGTGGTGGGTGCCTATCCCTGTCCCAGTCCCAGCTAATGAGGAGGCTGAGACAAGAGTATGGCTTGAGTCCAAGAGTCTGAGGTTGCTGTGAGCTATGATGCCAAGCACTCTAGGGAGGGCAACAAAGTGAGACTCTGTGTCAAAAAAACAAAAAAATCATGTACAAAAAAAAATCCATTAAAAAATAAAAAATATACGTACATAATAAAAAATAAAATAATTCTATAAGGCTTAAAATAAGATACAGAAGCCCCTGGCCTACTCTTTCTTCAACACTGAGTTCTCATCCCTGGGAAGACCGGCTTTCAGCTCCATGGCTGTTTCTTTTGCTAATTACTTTTTTTAATTTTTAATTTTTTTTTTTTAAGAGACGGGGTCTTGCTATGCTGCCCAGGCTGGAGTGCAGTGGCTATTCACAGGCTTTATCCCACTACTGATCAGCACGGGAGTTTTGACCTGCTCTAGTTCACCCCTCCTTAGGCAACCTGCTGGTCCCCTGCTCCTGGGAGGTCACCATATTGATGCTGAACTTAGTGCAGACACCCGATCAGCATAGTGCACTACAGCTCAGAACTCCTGGACTCAGGCGATCCTCCTGTCTCAGCCTCCCCAGTAGTTGGGACTATAGGCACCATGCCACTGCGTCCGGCTACTTTCATAATTCTAAATGGCACAATTTCCAATCTCAGACAGTATCCACAGGCTACTCTCTTTCCCTCTTCTTCCTCCTCCACATTCTTCCACCATCAACACAACAGTTTTTCATTCTTCCAATAAGGTTGCACCACAATTTTTGGTTAAATCAATATTCACTGTTGACACATTTTTTGACTATGTTAACACGCTGTTCAGAGTTGAGCCTCGCAGTGAACTGATTAAATTTCCTTTCTGGTTCAACCTTTTTTCCCCCTAGAGCAGTGTTTTTCAACGTTTTTTATCTCACAGCACACTTGAACCTATAATTAAACTTCTCCAGCACACTGAAATTATGCTGATCAAAAAAAAAAAAAGAGTAGAGAAAAGAATATACTTATTGCACTTTGAATTTTTTTTGAAAATTATTTAATTAATGATCTTTAAAAATTTTTTGCAGCACACCTAGGATCCTCACAACACAATGACTGCAATCACCACCCTAGAGTTTTATCTGTCTTTTGATTTGCTTATTTTGTTTGTATCAATCATTAATTAATCCCCAGAGTTCTCTACAGAAATATAAATCTCTAGATACAGTGAAACAGTCATATGCATCAGGTAATTTGCTGGTTCCAAGTTTTTCTGGGATATTCCCCCTTATAAACAGACCTTCAGCCTCCTACTCCAACCTGGACAGGTTGTTCCCCAGATCTGCTCTCCAGCTGCCCTATGGGGGTTCCTTCCAGGAAGTGCCTTTATTTCCCCTTGTGCTGAATGTTCCCTGTACCCCACACTGTCCCCTGCATGGGCTCGCTCATCTGCCCTGCACCCCACACTGTCCCCTGCATGGGCTCTCTCATCTGCCCTGCACCC
>NW_003852476.1:955335-968038 GCF_000181295.1 Otolemur garnettii | reverse complement strand
ACACTGTCCCCTGCATGGGCTCTCTCATCTGCCCTGCACCCCACACTGTCCCCTGCATGGGCTCTCTCATCTGCACGGAGGGCATGCTCTAGGTTCCCTGAGAAAGGCTACAGAGCAGTTCCAGGGCGCGAAGATGCGAAGACCTCCTAATGCCTGGACTTCATATGTGGTGATTTTTCTCTCTGGAAATTAGTAGCATTTCTTTTTTCTCATATTCTGAATTTGACAATGATACGCTTTCTGTGACTTTTCAATCTCTATGTTGGGCACCTCATCTCAGTTTTCAACCTGGAGATTTATTTAATCAGTTATGAGATATTTTGTCCCATTTTTATTCTTTTCCAGTTTGCTTTCTTTTTTTTTTTTTGTAAGATTTATACTAATTGGATATTAGAATTCCTAGACTAAACCGCTAATTTTATTTTTTCTCTCGTTAATTTGTATAGCTTTATTTTTCTGTTCTATATTCTGGGAGTTATCTTTACTTTCATATTCCAAACCTCTGATTAATTCATTTTTATCCAAGCTATTTTCCCTCAACATTTTACTTTAGAAACTTCAAAACTACAAAAATGTTTATAAAAATACTACAATGAATACCTGTCTATCCTTCCACTAGATTTGCCAACTGTTAACATTTTACTACACCTGCTCCCTTCTTATGTGAGCATCATTTCTTTTCGGTTAAAGTAATTTGAAATGTGACTTTTTACTCCTAAATATTTTGGAACCCAGAACATTCACCCCACATAGTACCATTACCACATTTAAGAAATTTAACACCAATGTAACAGTACATGGGTGTCTCACACATAGCCCATATTCAAATTTCTCTACTTTCCCCAGGATCAGCTGCATTTCCTTAATTCCAATCCAAGGTCCACTCAAGGACGTGCATGTCACCCAGCCACCTCATCTCCTCATCCTCCTTTCATCTGGTACAAACCATCACAGTCTTCCTGTGGCGCCAACTCACCGGCAGGGCACCTTCCCAGTTCTTTGAAAACCAGAGGTAATGCAAAGAGTTGGCGACAACCCCCATCGGCATACTTCCAGCCCTTTCAACAGTTGGTAGGCATCTAATTCCCTGTATTAAATTCTTTTTGATTTCAAATATTCACATCACTGTTTCTTAAACTCTTTGGCATCAGACCCCTTTACACTCTGAAATTTATTGTAAAATGCCAAGAAAACTTTTGTTCATGTGTTATATCTATCGGTGCTTGCCACATTATAAATTAAAACTAATTTTTAATATTCATTAATTTACTTAAGAATAACAATAGCAAGCACCATAATATTTATATTATCACAAAATATTTTATAAGAAAAACTCCTCATTTTACAAAATAAAGACAATTTGGAGAAGAGGAACACTTTTATGTTTTTGCAGCTTCCTTTCGTGTCTCACTGGATGTCTACAGGTGCATCTGCACTCACTTGCTGTGCTGGCTTTGCTCAGCTGAGTGGGTGGAGAGTATCTAGCCTTGTGCAGGCAGTCAGAAAAGAGACGAGCATTTTAATATCCTTTTCAGATACTTCTATGATACTGCACCAAACAAGGTCAGTTGCAATGTGGAATTTGAAACTTATCAATAAGCTTTTCTTACCTCTGTTACATTAAAATTCATTGGTCTAATTTATACTTTGAATGGATCTTTTAAATACATATGATTCTGTAATTGGTCACGTGGGAAATATTAGTTCACTGAGTTATGTAGATGTCCTAAATGCTGACACATTTCATTATACTTATAAAAAACTGCATTTATTAATATCACCACCACACCCACGCTCATCAGACAAGTCTTAAGAACTGGGAACTATCAAGTCTCAGCAGCACATACAAATTGTTCAAAATCCTACTTTTTGCTTTAAAGCTTGACTTTTTAGTACTGTCAACAAAGTTTTGTGTAGCTTCCCTTTAGAAAATGTTGCTGACTAACCAAATTTATATGCCATTCTTTTAGGTAAAAATGGTGTTCTGGGAAAGTGGCCAGTCCAGCCTGCTGACCAGTGCCCTTCTCAGAGGGAACCATTGTGTCTCAGCATGCACTCACTGCCCATTTCATCATGCCCAGTAAAAAAAAGTGTATGTCTGAGTGTGGAGATTTAATAAAAATAATGTTACTGTTCAGTAAGTGACACTGTATTTTTTTTTTTAACTGCAGATGCTTTGTGGCAATGAAGAATAAAATGACTACAGTTTGGAGCCACTGGTCTGATTGCCACTAAAGAGCCAGCAGTTTTACCAATCTCTGCTTCTGCACTGTGACGCAGATGTCAACACAAGGAAAAGGCAGAGGCAACAGGATGCCGACAGTCCCCCTTCTCTACACCATCCAGTCAAGGAGAAATGCTTCCGATCCTCGCAGCAGACCCTGCTGGGTTTGGCAGGACAGTGGCTCCCATCTCTTCCTCCTCTGACTTCCCTTCCCAACTCAGTTTCAGGTATTGGATATCCTCTCCTCTGAAAAGCCCTCTCTGCCTCCCTGAAACTAGGCTGGGCTCCTTCTCACATACTTCCATGGCACCTGTGTGCTATGGTTAGTGAGCTTTGACAGGAGCTCCAGAGACAATCCCTGCCCCACTGGCACCTGTCTCATCCTGACACATGCTCACCAGACTGACCTCTGAATTGTCAAAGCTCTCTCTGTAAAGGCATCTTGATAACACAGCACTCAATGACTTTCAGCACTGATATCACGTGTGATATGCAAAAGGCATCTGACTTCTATTGCCTATAAGTCTGGAAAACATTAGTTTTCTGTTTGCTTTTTGAGCCCTAGCCTGAAACCTACTGACCCCCAATGTATCTACATTTGATAAAGGTTCAGAGTCCCTCCAGAGAGGCAGCGTTATGATCATGCTCCCAACACAACAAGGCCCACTCCTGGTTGGAACTGCTGCTCCCTCCCATGGGGGCCCCAGAGGCACTCTCTGCTTCTGGTGGACAAGTCCTGCCTGGTGTGATGGGACCCTGCAGCTCTTAGAAGCCCCCAGCAGCCTCTTTCTCTAATGCTCTGCCCACCCATTTCTCCTACTGGGTCTACACAATGTCAGAACTTAAGTGTGTCTTATCCACACTAAATGAATCTCATTCCTATGTAAATACAATCTGCCCAAGGAGAACGAACCTTCCTAACACACTCCACTAGTATTGTGTCCTAATGGGACTTCTCATTTTCTTTCCGGAATCTCCCATAAAATTGTAATTCCCTGAGGGTAGTGAGCTTACACTATCATAGTATGTGGTATGCCATATGAGCTCAAAAAGTATCTAGTCAAGTAACTAAATGATATTATATCTGTGTGTGTGTGTGTGTGTGTGCATATACATATATGTAAGCTCCCAGCACAGCAACTGGGACAGTCCTCAGTGGTGCAAGCCGTTCTGATGCTGATGACAATGACAACATTAGGGTTTATAGAGATTATTCAGTAATTTTTTGCTGTAGTGGCCTTATTGGCAATGTGCAAAGAATGTTCTTTATTAGGACCTAGTAATCTTAGCATGCATCTAAGGGCCATGAGAGACAATACAATTCATGAATCTCAAAACCTTATGTTCACTCTGCTCCTGGGTGGTAATTTTTGTTCCTAATTTCCGCCACCTTCCCCAGGATTTCACCGCAGACTTAGAATTTCATACTGTGCAATCACTGAAAACTAAGGAGCCTTATTTGCTAACTAACAAATTTGACCAAGCAAAATTTGATTAGGCACAGGTAACATGCTTTCAGGAAGGCTCGCGTTCTCACATATCATGCAGCAAATCCCACTGAGGATAATGCTGACAAGTTTAATAAAAAGCACGGCAGTGACCTTGGAATTCAGAGAACACTTGACAGAGTTCCCTATCAAAGGTTAACAGCCAGTGCATGAGAGCCATAAGCTGAGAGGAAAATTGGTATTAGATTGATAAAACACTCAACAGCAGACAACAAAGAAAATGTTCATGGAAGAAAGACAAAAGTCATAGAATACTACATGGGCTGGTGAAAAAGTCCAGGATTTTAATGTTATTTTAAAACATGAAGCAAATCCACTCTGTGTATTCTAGGAATACAGAACCATTAGGGGGAAAAAATGGCCTTCAATGGAATGCTGAAAATAGGAACAGGCATGCAGCCTGGCACATGGCACAGCCACTGTCTGAGGTCTGAAGTGACACCTTCCTGGACGGAGCACTGTGAATGAAACAGTGAAGTTAGCCTGGAAGGAAGAGTGCCATAACATGGGCACGGGAGGAGAGATGCTTCACCAACTAGGAATAATTTAAAAAATTTTCCTGAAAGAGCAATAGAGAGTGGCATGCAAACCCATATTTGGACATAAACTTTTTCTCTAATTCTAAATCACAACCAATCTGTTTTGTTCAAGGAAAGGGAAACAATGTGCAGCATTGATCCTTTTAATCACAAAGTTCCTCAAGTCACCATTTGCTCTAGTTAAGTCACCTTCCTAGTAAGTGACGTGTGACTTGGTGCTCACAGTAGGTGCCTGCACAGCTGCTGCTCCCAGGGAGCACAGGACAGGTATCTAGTCCTGTCTTGAATCCAAATCAGTTAGTCTATAGGAAAAAGAAACCCAGCTCTCCATTTACTCCCTTAGATACCTGTGACAGTTAGAACAGCCTTGTATTTCAAACACTTTTAGTTCACAGCTTCCTCCTTAGACCTAGCACCCACCTAGGGGCCGGGCACCCACAGAAAGCCAAGCTGTGGGCCTGGGAGCCAGGGCAGGTCTCCACCGCAGTCCCATGGAGCTGTGCTGTGCCTGGCAGGAGCCAGCATGCCCAAAAGAACACCTCTGAAGCACACAACCTCTTTTCCTTTTGTAACCAGAGGATAGTTTCACTTTAACTTTCTACCTGTGAGTCACTGCCTTTATACTTCCAAGCTTTCCCTCGGCTCTCCATGACACAGAGAAGGATTTGTGCTTCCTCAGGCCACCCTCCCACCTCCCCAGAGCCTGCCCCAGCAGTCATCCCCAAGCTGTCAGCCCCCCACCCCCACCCCACAGCAGCTTAGCAGCAAAACTTCCATATGAAAAACAAAAAAGTAAAATCCTTTCCTTGACTACACTTCCCCAGCAAGGCACACTCCCTGTCTCCTGTTCACAGTCCCAACTCTGTGAGTTCCAATTCGTGCGTGGTCCATCCACCACCCGGCTATGCCTTCACCCCACCCCTGCCACAGCCCACCCCGATTCATGCAGGGTTCAGGCAAAGCCAGTCGGGTTTATTCTGCCTCCTGTTCCCCACACGCAGCCCCTGTGACTTCTGGGTTTGGAAGCCCCTCAGGTCTCCTCCTGCCCATCCCAACTCATAGCCTCCCTCCTGGTCTCCTCAACAGCCTGAGGGTTCTTCCCTCCAACACTCATTCTTCTTCCTCCAAACACCATCTTTTGCCAAAATCTCCCTCATCAGGCCAAACCTCACTTCTGAGCCCCAGAGCCACATACTTGACAGCTTTATGGATGCCAGCACTTGTAGGCCCCAGAAACACTTCAAATTCAGCATATCCCAGAGGGAAACCACCTCCTCCTCCCCTGCCCCTCCAGGGGCACAGCACCCTTCCCTTTCCTTGAGCCAGGGTCCAAGCCTCTGGCGCTTTTGCTCTCTCTGCCACATCCAACCACTCGAGGACTAGTCGGAGTACAGTGACCCTCCTCAGCCTCAAACCTCACATCCCCTTATCTGAACAATAGCTTCTAAAACCATTTACCAACTGTGAAATCTCTGATCTTTACTATAGCATCAGAGTAATAGCATCAGAGCAGTCATACCATGAGTGTTCTAAAGCAGAAACTCAGTCCCATCAGTAGCTGCCCAGAAAGCCCTCTAAGGCCTGCCTAGATTCGGGCTGACATCCTTCCGGAGCTTGGCCCTGCTCCCTGCTCGGGCTCTGCCTACCCTGCAGGAGCAGAGCTGCCATCGTCCTCCCTGCTCCCAGACCTTTGCCCTGCTGTTTCTTTTTCAATACAGTTTCCCCATCCTTCTCCTACCCCACGCACAATTCAACACAGTTCATCACTGCCAATCTTTCTGCAGGAGACCGAATTGAGGAGTCACTGTCCGCAGATGCTGACCTCTCCACTCTCAGGAGTGGGGAGTGGGGTGGGGTGGTGGTGGGGGGGGGCCTCGCTGTACGCGGCTGTACTCCTCTGCAGGAGCAGCCCCTCATCTGCACCAACTTAGACCAGGTCGCTAGGCTGCTGAGGAAGGAGACTAAACCTGCCTGTGACAAGCATCTGTGCAATGTAGGCGCCCTGGGCAGAGCTTAGTATGTCCGTGTGTTACAGAGCCAACAAACGGCCTCACAGACATCACTGTCTCACTGCAGTCTGAATCACAGCTTTGTCCTTCACTGTCCTACTCTGAAAAATATACACCAATGTTTTCATAATAAATCAACTAATTCCCAGAAAAAAGAGTATACATATATATAAGCCCTGTATAGACATATATCACACACGTTTTTTAATGTGTGTGTATATATAGTGTGTATGTGAAGAGACAGAACAAGAGACATATATGTGCTTTTTTTTTGCCTGAACTATTTCAGAGTCAGTTACAGACATTATGACGCTTCATCCCTAGATCTTTCAGCAATTTCCTTTGTCATCACAATACCATCATCAAAACCAAGAACTCAACGTTCAAACAACAATGACCTATTTTACTCCACATTCCAACTTTCCCAACTGCTTAACAATGCACACTAAAGCATTTAAAAAACAATCCAGGATCCAGAGAATGATCACATTCTTTAATAACCATCACATCTTTAATAAAAGAACAGCTCCCCTGCCTTTTATTTTTATTTAACTTTTTGGTCTTTCACAATAATCATTTTGAAGAGATTGGGCCAGTGTTCTGTAAAATGTTGCGCGATCTGATTCTGCCTAGGCAGTTTCTAAACAATCAGATTCCAGTAAAAGATGCTATCAAGAACACCTCGAGATGACACGCTGTGAGCATCCTACCACCACAGCACATCAGGAGCACACTGCCAAACATGGCTCTGCTCCCATTCACTCATCCAGACGGCAAGAGCCCCCCACCCCCCGCCATCTTTCCCCCGACCTAGATTCCAGCTGGCTTCTACCAAGCAGACATCCAATGTTGTCAGACACTGGGGGAAGCCCCTGATAAGACAGGCAGGGATGGATCAGCAGGACGGGGCTGTGAGCTGCCTGCAGAACACACAGGCCGGGCTGCCTCCACTGTGGCAGGACTGACCCTCCCCAGGTGACTGACTGGCAGACTGTGCTGTGAGGGTTTATACTGCTGGGGGGACAGGTGCATGGCCGTCATAGGGACACTGAAAACTAAGCAAAAGAAAAAAAAGCAACTATTAATGCAGCATTATTTTTATATTTAAGGCACAATTTCATAAAAATAAAATTAATGTGTCATTTTTATTGCTGCCCCACGTACATTTTCCTCCCATAGTTACAAGCATGTTGCAATCATCCCTATTGTTAGTCAGTGACAGAGAATTATTTCTTTGTTAGAAAAATTACTGATATGGCCCCAGGTGGCTCATTTTATACAGGGCTTTGAAGACCTGGCACATTGCTGAGGAGCTGTGTGGCACTGGAGGGTCATCTCTCACACCCTTGTGCCAGTTTCTTCACTCGCTAATAGAACGTACTGCCCTGGCTGTAAGGACAGACATGTTAACATGTGTTAAATGTCAGAACACTCTCTGGTACACAGCAGATGTTTAATTCACTTCTGTAATTAGTGAGTTGTTACTTAAGCCTGTGGTCAACAAGCCTGTTGTAACTTTAAAATGACTTCTACCATGACAATTCAGTCTCTGTAGAAAAAGAATGTGAACGCAGTGACCACAGACAGAGTTACTGTAGGTACTTGGCCTGCCAGGTGCTTGGTTAACACATTCCTGACTGCACCTCAGTGGACTGCAGTGCCAGAGAGCTGCCCTGTGGGACAGGGGAGTTCCAGCAGCTCAGGGGCCTTGCTTCACCCTGTTCTGGACTGAATGGGTGACAGCCCATGAAAATGGAATGGTGTCAGGCAAAGTTCAACAATACAATCTGACCAAAGTGTACAGGGAGAAGCAGTTTCTTTTTTTAAAAAGTAAATCTCTATGGTAAGCTATTAAAAATGTCGCTGCACGCATGACCTCTCACCCACCCATCCATCCATTCAACATCCACCTGCCAATCATCCATCCTAAAAAAAAAAATTCTCTGTACACAGGAACGTGAACTTAGACTACCAGTGCAGTGATTTTTAAAAATCTCTAGATCTTTCCTAGGTACCTATCACTGCTGGCCACATTATTGTCTGAGACTCAGGATAAATAACTATCTCACAGCAAGTGGAAGGTAGCTTGCAGGCCCACTTAAGAAAAACAAAAAACAAACAAAAATCCCCCCAAAAGAAGAAAACATTTATCTATATTTTCTACATGTCTCCTAAATAACACTCTCAAAAACCACCACCAAATCCAGAATAACTCTTTGATAGAATAATGAATATGAAGCACTGCCTGGAAACAGCTCTTATGTGAAGATGCATTTTGCAGCTTTCCTCATAGCTCAGAGAGAGAATCATTTATCTGGTGCCACATAGCAGGGAGCAGGTTCCAGATCTCCAAATTCAAGAGCCAGTGTTCTTTCTTGAGTTCACATTTAAAAACCAAAGCTTCATGTTATTTTAAATGGTGTTTTATGCCTAGATCAGAAGTATTTTAATATTAAAGATAACTGTGTACCATTTTGATATAAAAGAAGGCCTATGAAATTCCAAAATACCCTGCTCTAAGAGCTTAGACCATCTCATTTAATAATAATCACTAATGGCCATTAAGTAGGCAAAATCTATGAGCCAAATCATCAGAATGTTTGTTTGAAATGCAAAGGTAAGATAAACAATGAAAATGCCAATAGTTCTTCTAAGGTCTACTGTGATATGAAAACTGGTCTAATAAGAACTTTAATAAGAAGAGACTTGATTCAGGAATTCACTTAACTCAAAAAAGAATCATCTTTGCCCTAAACTATTCACTTAGAGTCATCGGCGTGTCAAAATAAAAAATCTAGTCTTTCAACACATGAGGGTTACATTTTTGGTTACACTGATTACCTCACCAGCTCTTAGGGAAGTTTTTCTCCTTGGCCATCCCTGCAGTTCTAGATGGCACCTGTGCAGTGAGGGGGGTTAGGAAGGAGGCTCCAGCACAACAAGGACTGACTTGGGTCACATCCCACTTCTCACATCTGTGCGACCCCACCGAGGCAACTTTGCCACCCATGTCTCAGATTTCTCATCTGAAGGGTGGAAGGTAAAGGCTGTGGCTCCTGAAAATGCTGTGAAGAAAAATAAGCAAATATGTGAAAAGCTCTTAGAGCAGCAGCAGGCAGGTGGCAGGCACGCCGAGCTCCAGAAGTGCCAAGTGAGAGAAGCACAGCAGATGGAAACATGTTCTGTTTTGCTCAAGCACCAGCAACAACACAAATTTTGGAAGTGAATTATGAGCTAGCTCACAAAGAATGTAACCATTTATTAATATACTGAGGCTCTGAATTCTGTAAATCACTGTTCTCTTTATTGTAAGAATCCCACTGCTGATCACCTGAGCTGCTGAATGCCAGAAAACCTAAGCTTGATACAGACATGCTTTCAGGCAAACAGACCCAGCACTGCCACCGTGCGAGGGAGGGAAATCTCTGCATTCAGGTAAACTCCAGGTAGATCCCATCAATGTCAAGTCACAAAGATTAATTGAGGACCACCTGTGTCTAACTACAGCATGACCATGAAGAGAATTTGCAGTCAGTTTAATTAAATTTCTGGAACTTGGTAAGCTGAATTAAAATTATACACAAATATTGAAGAAATAGCTGGCTGGTTTATCACCTATGTTTACATATTTTAATGTGCCAAACCAACTTTATCTGTCTATATGACCAGTAGGGTCTGTGTTTAAATCAGGGTGAATGAGTCAAACTTGTCATTAAAGTAACTTACTTAGAGGGGTTTTCACTCATACAGGCTAGTTCATTAACGTGCTTTGTTCACTTAGCTCACCTCAGTTCCCTGCTGACCAGACCCTAAGAAATCAACAGAAAGAACCATGAAGCCTTGGGTTACTTTAAAAATAATCTTCCATTCTAATAGTCCAACATTAGAGAATGGTTTTTATATGAAGTTGAGGAATCTGCATCTCTGATTAGCTGAACACTCATTTTCATGCCTCCTGGTTCTTTAACTGGACTGTCTCAACAGGAAAAGGAATGACCCCATTCAACTGTCTCTTACAACCACAAAAAACAGAAGTGAACGGCCACTAGGGCTCAAGATGAACCGAGACATTCAGTCTCCAAACGCATGTGTATGGAGAAGCTGAGGGTCATCACGAAGGTGACTCAGAAACATTGTTGGAACTCTCTCAGAAGACAGATCTTGGGCAACAGGAGAAGAACTCCTGGTTCATCTGTGACAGTAACAACACTGGTTTTGTTTATAGAATTACTGTGGGAAGAGAGAGATTTCTGAGCTAAACTTAGTATGTCCAAAAATAAGTAACAGTAGAAAAAATAAGTAATGTCAAAAGCTGACTCTTTAAAACTATGAGTAAAACAAAAGATATCTAAGCAAAAAAAGAGAAAAAAGAAAAGAAAAAATATACAATATTATGACTAGGAAAGGTAATATAATTATAGACATGAATGATTATATGTATACTACATATTATGTGGAATTCTGTCAATAAATCCAGAGCAGAGAGATTTTCTAATAATACACAGAATTACCCAAATTGACCACAGAATAGGTATAAAGTAGAACCAACTATGCACATGGATGCATACAAATCAACAGTGCTCTTTTTTCCCAACAACAAAGAATTATAAAATGTAACTTTAAAAATAGGTGTAATTTATGAAAGGAATCATAACCGTAAGTTACCTGGGTCTAATTTTTTTTTAAAGATATGAGGTATCTCTAGGGAGATCAACTTCATAAAAAATCATAAAAGGTAACCTAAATGAACAGAGCATGTTAATGAACAGGAAGACTCAACACTATAATTTTTACTCCAAATCAGTCTACAAATTACAGGCAATTCCCAACAACTCTTACATGCCTCTCGATGGGACCTGGCAATTTAATCCTAGAATTCATTCAGAAGAAAAAAAGGGTCAAGAATAATAGTCAAGATTCTCCTGAAGAACAAGATGGGGCTTATCTTACCAGGCCTCAGTTTTATCAAAAAGGTGTGGTAATTAAAACAGTGCGATTCTGCCCAGGGATAGACCGATCAGTGGAGAGAGCAGAAAGCTGTCCATACGGGTCCTCACGTCTCTGAGGGGGTTTTATATATACGGGGCAAATATTACAAGTTAATAGGAGAAAGTGCAGAGAAAACTGTGTATCTACATGGGAAAACAAAATTGGGTCTTAGCTTACAATCTACACAACATAAATTCCTACCCACAAAAAGCAAAACTTTCATATTGAAAGACAGCACCAGAAACAATTTCTATGACATGAGGGTATGGAAAGATCATTTAAGCAAGAGACGCAAAAGCACATCCGCAAAAAGAGGGGTGGGAGAGACAAACTTAACCAAATACATCAAAATTTAAAACTTTGAGACTTCTGAGTCCTACAGGATGGAAGAGTTCAATGAACTTCTCTCCTCACAATGCAACTATCAAACTGATAGCATCAACTATTGGCGAGAAATGTGAAGAGAAACACTTGGTAGGAGTATGAACTTCTACAACTGATCAATGTCCAGGACACGAGAACAGACTTGGTCTTGCCAGGCAGCTTTGTCTAGGCAGTAGGTCAGGCACACTCTGTGCATGTCTGAAGGAGCCCGCTGTGCCTAGAACGAGCTGCTAGCACAGCCACGGGCATAGAGACAGGCACAGCCATGGGCATGGCCACAGGCAGAGACAGGCATATCCACGGACACAGAGATGGGCATGGCCACAGGCACAGAGATGGGCATGGCCACGAGCAGAGATGGGCATAGCCACGGGCAGAGATGGACATAGCCACAGACATAGAGACAGGCACTGAGATGGGCACAGGGATGAGCATGGTCATGGGCAGAGACGGGCAGCGACACAGGGAGCAGGGTGGACACCCAGACAGGGCTCTAAGCGTAACCCAAAAGCTGATACACAGGAGGCTGCAGGAAAAGTCAGTAGAAAGGACAGCTCAATTAAGGCTCAGGCACAATTGCTTCTCCATATAATCAAAAACTGGACCCCTTCACTCATACCACACTTCTAACTGCTCATCCTCACAGATCACGTCCTCCTATTCCTTTACCAGAGCTCCCGGATGTATCTAATTATTATTCACTTCCCTTCACTCTCATAATTACTGTAAAAATCCTCCCCTTTCTGACCTGTGTGCCAAACGCCACTTTAACCCAATATATTCCACTTTCTCTGCAGATGCAGCCAGGCCCCAAATCTCTGCCCGGGGAACACAGGTACACTAGTGTTACCCACTAGTGCCACCATGATTCAACTCACCATTGCCCTGGGAACACAGCTAGACTAGTGTCACCCTGACTCATCTCACCCTCGCCCAGCCCCATACCCCACCTGCACGACTCAGGGCTGCTGCTGCCCTGTCCTTCCCCGCATGCCCACAACCAGGTGACACTTCCACGCAGAGCACAGCACTGCGGCCTGGCCCCACACC
>NW_003852476.1:914648-954997 GCF_000181295.1 Otolemur garnettii | reverse complement strand
GGCCTGGCCCCACACCCCACCTGCGTGACTCAGGGCTGATGCTGACCAGCCACACTTGGTTTTCCCACCTAAGCGTTCCATTTATCTGTCAGATAAAGATTAATTTCTCACAAAGAAGAAAATATTTTAACCAATTCAACTGTGTGAAATGCTAAACATGTATTTAGTGAGAAAAGCTTTCAGCTGTCTGCAGGCAAAAACTATTAAACTTTGTTGCAGGTTATGGAATCATGTAAATGAACTGAAAAGCAACAGATTTAAAAAAGCATGACTGGCCACTGTTCCTCCTCAGGCATCTGCCTTCAGGAGCAGGTCCTGCAGCCAAGGAACTCACAGTGTGCTGGGACAGAGTACAGGCCCCAGCCCAGTATGAGGCCTGAGGGTACACACTAGAGAACAAAGCAGATTGCTCAGAAGAGGTGGTATCAGAGACTGGCACCTTTCAGAAAAAAGTTTTAAAGATTTTATTTTATTTGTTGTAGTTTTTGGCCAGGGCTGGGTTTGAACCCGCCACCTCCGGCATATGGGGCTATTGCCCTACTCCTTTGAACCACAGGCGCCGCCCTAAAGGTGTTATTTTTTGTGTGTGATTAAATAGGCTAGGGCGCCAGCTGGTGGGTTCGAACCCAGCCCGGGCCTGCCAAACAACAATGACAATTACAACAAAAAAATAGTCAGTGTGCTAGCAGGCACCTGTAGTCCCAGCTACTCGGGAGGCTGAGGCAAGAGAATCGCTTAAGCCCAAGAGTTTGAAGTTGCTATGAGCTGTGACAGCACAGCACTTTACCGAGGGCAACATGGTAATACATTGTCTCAAAAAAAAAAAAATCACTAAATATTAAGGGATTATTAAAGGTTTGCTTATATTTTAAATACTGAAATCCAGTTACATAGCCACCAATGGGAATGATCATCTGTGCCCTTAAAAAAAAAGAGGAACCATACTAAAGTCTCAAGTCACTATGTTTGCATTGGTTGTTCAGTAGTAACATAGGGGCTTCCCAAAGATCGCGACACCATCATGTCCTAAAACTTCCTTGCAAGGTAACTAAAGGAACAGATACTGATTCTCCTACCTGGTGTATGTACTCTCCTCTCTGTCCAGTCCTCACCAGCAGCTGTGAAAAGGCCATCACACTTGGAGGGCCTGTCCTGGCCACAGATCAGCTGACCTCCCTGAGGCCTGATGGCAGAGTCTGTGTGCTCCCCATGCCCACGGCCGGCTGCCTGGTCATCCCAGAGATGTGCAGACTGAGGGAGAGCTAGTGTGCAGGCCCCGCCGTCACACAGACATATGTCTTTCAGGAGAGGAAGACATACAGCACATATAATTCAAAGTTTAGCATAAAATTATTCTTCTTCTAAATGTCCAATTCCGTAAAATTATTGTTTTAGCAGGCTAATTTTCTAACTAAGGATACATTTCTACTTGTGCAACAAACAGGTAGATTTTAAACTAGTGCAAACTATAAATGTGAACATTGGTAAGTATTGTAAATTGTAAACTTCCATTTATTTTGACTTCACACCCTAAAGTAAAATAACGGACTTAAAAATACCCTTAATAGTAACAAAAAAAAAACCCTGACATTTTAATGCCATCAAAATCACAGTAAACCACATTAGGTAAAAGAACAAACATCCATACAATAGCATATTTTTATCTCCAACATGAAATGTTTCTCTCACAAATACAATGATAAATGAAAGAAAAATGTAACAAAAAAAGTACATACTACACATCTTATTTTTACAAAATACAAAAACTAACCTATGCAGATAGATCAGGATGGTGGTTATCTGGTGAGTGCTAGGGATGGCAGTGACTGGGATGGGGCAGGAGGGTCTATGGGGGGCACCAGTAATGTTCTGTTTCTTGATGTGGGTACTGTGCAAATGGCTGTGTTCACTTGATAAAATTTGCCACACTCTATAATGACAATTTATGTACTTTAAAGATATAGTCTTCTTAAAATAAAAAAATACTGGATAAGGGTGGTGCCTGCGGCTCAAAGGAGTAAGGCACTGGCCCCATATGCCGGAGGTGGTGGGTTCAAACCCAGTCCTGGCCAAAAACTGAAAAAAAAAAAAAATTACTGGATAAAATCTATTTATCAGAATTCTCATTCTTCTGCATTTTAAGGAAACTAAATTTAATATCAATTTTACCCTAGCTTATAAGACTTAATTATTAATTCTATTTAGAAGTTTTAAAAATTACATTTCTAGCACAAATGTCCTTAGGATAAAATGCTTTTTTTTTTTCTTCTTCTGGGTAGATGCCCAGTAATGGGATACATCTTTTGTATTAACCTGTCTTGAGTTAGAACACATTCTTCTTAGTAAATCATCACAAGAATGGAGAACCAAGAATCCATTGTACTCAATTCTAATATGAAGATAGAAGAACTAATACAAGGGGTAAGTAGGGGAATGAGCAAGTGGGGAGGGGAGGAGGTGTATGGCACACCTCTTGGGGGCAGGACACAATTATAAGAGGGGCTTTACCTAACAAATGCAATCAATGTAACCTAATTCTTTGTATTCTCAAGGAATCCCAAGCAATAAAAATAAACAAATAAATAAAAATTTTAAAAAAGAAAAAAAAATTACATTCCTAGATTTGTGATAGTAGATTGCTGAGAAAAATGTTAAAAAAATTTTTTTTAACGATGGGGGAAAAAAGTCACTGCTGTTCATGGTACATCATTGTTCCTAATTTAAACCAAGTACTATAGAATGACTTAAAAAACTTGTTTAATCGAACAATTCAGGTGAAATGAACTTTCACTCTAAACTGGATAAAACACAGTATTCTTTTGTTTAGGAAATTAAATTAACGTTAGCAGTCTACAGCAAGCAAAACCAACTTGGGTCAGATGCATTTCCACATAAGAATGCTTCCTCAGAATATTTTAATTGGTAAGTATATAAATGCATTGGTTTTCAAAGTCAGTGGGTCCAATTAACTCAGAAACTGTTCATTCTTAAAACTTCATTACTGGAATCTAAAGAAAACAATAAATTTAAATTGTGAAGCTTACAGAAGAAACCTATATTCTTATCTTCAAGATGCAGTTTTCATTTTTAATCTATCAAAGCATTTTAACTAAAAGTTTTTCTATAATAGAACTGCCAAAAAGTAAGTATGGATGCTAGGTTTCATCATAGCCTAAGCCCATTTGTAACTTCTTAAAACAGATAATTGGTACCTTCCAGAGAAACCATTAGTAGTATTAGCTGACACTAACCAGTCACCACCATGTAGCAGGCATATGATGTGTTCCAAGTGTTTCCCCTCATGAGGCACTAGCTGGAGGCAGATTGTACGACTATTTGCAAGTATCTGATGCCAATTCTACACGGGAAAAAGGATCACACATCCCCAACCTCTGAACTCAGGCAGAGATACAGGAGACTTGCTTTAGGCAGTGCAAGGAAAGGCTGTCCCCTCTAGGCAAAAGCTTAAACAGCAAATTCTCCCTCTCCTGCCTATGACTTCTGAAGTGTAAACTAAGATGGACTCTCCCTCAGCCTGGGTCCCTGAATTTCTACACTGAATACAGTCCCCAGGCTAGCCCACACTGGACATAACACCTGAGGATAATAAATATATATATGATTGATATAAATCCCTGTTTTATAAGGTAAAAAGTGAACTACAGAAAAGTTCAGTATTTTTCCCAAGAGCCTATGATAGTAAACAGAGGAACTAAAAATTCAGTTAAGTCTCAACTCAAAAAAAGCCTGTATTTTGATTTTCACAATTAAAAAAAAATACAATCAGCTATTTCTTCTTGAAACTCTCAATTAGAAATACGTGATTCATGAGATAATAAAGAAAAAAGACCAGAGAAACACAGAAGTTTCTGTACAAAATTGGTTATGTTATTTATAATAGAAAATTTGGTAACAATAGAAGGGTTATACAAAATATTCATTTTAATACATCTAATGTGTTAACACAATGAAATACTACGCAGGGGTTAAAAATAAAGTTTTCAATGGTCAATTAATGACACAGGGCAATGTCATACTGTAAGACATGGAAAAAAGATATAAAGCAATATACACAGTATTATCCCAAGATTCTAGAATTAACCAGAACAAATCTTACCAAATACGTCTGACATATAAACTGATGTATGCATGTGCCTGAGAATTTGCAAAATCCCAACACAAGATGTGAACCTATCAGAACAGCCAGCTACCTCAGGGCAGGTCACACCACGTGGTTATTCATTTAACTAACCTTGCTGGGCACAGAAGCACAGAAAGGAAAGACAGGACCTGCACCCAAAGGGTCTGCTGCCCAGGACTGTGGGAGAAGTCAAACACAGGAGAGGTTTTGCTGGAGTTAAAAAAGTACTTCTCACGGAGGCTGGGAGTGAGGGGCACTTCCTGAAAGAAAATGACTCTGGAGCAAGTTTTAAAGCACAGAGAGACTGCATAGCTTAGCCCCTGGGGACCAGGCACTTGCTAAGCGGTAAGAACATCCCTGGCAAAGGCAAAGTGGCCCTGGGAACGCAGAGGGAGCAACTGCTCTGAAGAGCTCACCTGGCCGTGGAGCTTCCGAACCAGGCTGCACCAGGCCCTCGGCTAACTCTAAATTTGGAAAAGCAACCAGGAAGCCTCTCAGTTGTGCCTCCAACAGCGCTTATAAGTAGGCCTCCCAGCGAGCAGAGGCAATGTCAAAAGGCAAAAGGTGTCACAGGAGGGGCCCCTGCCACTCCAAGTCAGCCAGGCCTCGGGGCCTCTCTGCAGTAGTCTGAGACTTCTGTCAGCAACTGGGAATTTATTCTGATGGACCTTCTACCACATGCTGTCATAACCACTCTGTTACTTAACATTCAAGCCTCTATCATTTTTCCTCTAATAGAAAAGAAAAGGATCTCTCTTACTGAGCACCTATTTCAGATTGACGCATATCCTAACAATGATATTAAAAATAGCACAACTTCCCTTTTTACCACCAAATACCACACTTACTTATGCTATAGTTATAGCAATCCTAGAGTGGAAATGTATGGATGTCCCAAGTCACACAATCCTGGCGCGTGGAAGAATCAAGAGCAGAAACCCACTGGTCCAACCCTTCACCTTCTACCTGCTACCCACACACCAGACCAACATCCTTCTGCCCTGGTTAACACACTTGGCTTAGTGACCAGACACAACTTTCTAAGTTTCTCTGAACTTTAAGCCACTCATTTACAAAATGAGAATCAGTCTGAATAAAGTTTCTTATAATCTGAGGGTCCCATGTTTTAAAAAAGGAAAGTTACAATGAAAGATTCTCTTTCTCCAATAAAACAATGGGCTGCAAATACCTAAATCAGGGCACACTTCAACTGTGTCTGAGTAGAAGTATGATGGCAAGTACAAACACAAGTATTTGTCCACACTAACACGGTAAAGCACCCCTTAGTTACAACTATGCTTTAAAGACACACAAATAATCTTTCCAACTAATACATGCATCAAGTCATAATTATAATTATTGTATATCATTAATACAGACAATTACACTGATAAATAAGTTACTGAGTGCTGGAGTGAAGCTTTCCTGCTTTAATGCTCTGGATCCAAAAGAATTTTTGAAAGAAACTTGGATGAAGTCTCTTCTCCTACTTCTTAATTCTTTGATATCTTCTGCATCTTGTCATTTTCTCCAACACAAGATTAAGAGCTGCTCAGTAATACAGGTATTTTGTATTTAATTTTCACAAAACAGTATGTATACATTTTCTCTTGTTGCTATAACAAATCACCACAAAACTGGCAGCTAAAAAGAACACAAATGTATCATCTTTCACAGATCTGTTGGTCAGAAGTCCGGCAGGCTTGGCTGGTTTCTCTGACCAAATCTCACAAGGCAGAATTCAGAGCTGGGAGGGTAGCATTCCTCTGTGGGGCTTCTAGGGAAGAATGAATCTGCTTCCAAGGACATTCAGGTTTGTTGGCAGACTGAGCACTATGATCACAGAACTGAAGCCTTGTTCCCTTGCTGGCCAGCTTCCAAGGCTGTCCTCAGATGGTTCTGGAGGCCACGGGCACTCCTCCACTCCCAGCCCCCTCATCTTGGAACACAGAAGCTGCAAGGTGAGCCCGTCTCCTGCTTCTGATAGGTGCTGCCCCCCTTTCCTCACATGGGCAGCAGTCTTCTGCCTTCCCCTGTGATTACAGCAGGCCCATCTGGATGATCCAACCTAAACTCCCCATTTTACGTCCCATGACCTTATCCCATCTGCAGAACTCCTTTGCCGTGCAGGGTAACAGGTTCCAGAGACTGAGGCATGGACATCTTGCAGGCAGGGGAACTATTCTGCTGAACACACATTGAACACAAAAAAGAAGAGATAAATATCTCTTTTGCTAGAAAACAATGAATAATTCTTCTGCCCACACCACAGAGCAGAGATTTATGTCAAATGTCAATACATACACACGAAATTAGTTGTTGGTACTTGGAAAGATGAAACTATGTATGCTAGAAGAGAGCTGAGAGAAAACAAAACTTTATCAACCGCTGAAACTAAGAAAAATATGTTGTTCCGCTTTCTGGAAGTGCACAGTGGGCACTGTGAATCAATTTCAAATTTTAATTTTAAACATACTTAAAATATCATAAAACCAACTTCAAAGACCAATCTGTATGGAGAAAAGTGGTAAGTATGCTGCTTTAGATCTCAAACCAGGGCAAGGCAAACTCCTGGCTTAACCACAGCAACAAAAATCTCAAAACTGTATTACATAATTTTAAAGAAAATGCATTTAAACAAGAAAGCCTAATGTTTATATTGGGAATAACAGAGGTAAAAAACTAAACCAAAAATAAGGAAAATGAAGTTCAAAAATTACTGTATTTACATTATTTGCAATGACCAACTATTTAAAACTTCATAAAAACATAGAAGTATTGATTAATAACAACCAATTCCTGATGCTAAAATTCACTCTATGTAAACATAAAATGAAATAATCACTTAATCAAAGATACACTTATAAAAATATTCATGCCAGTAGTGATAATATTTAACTACTAGCACTTTAATAAAAAATTAAGTATATAAATAAAAAATGCTGGCTCAGCACCTGTAGCTCAGTGGCTAGGGTGCCAGCCACATACCCTGGAGCTGGAGGGTTCCAATCCAGCCTGGGCCTGCCAAACAACAATGACAACTACAACCAAAAAATAGCTGGGCATTCTGGTGGGTGCCTGTAGTCCCAGCTACTTGGGAAGCTGAGGAAAGAGAATCACTTAAGCCCAAGAGTTTGAGGTTGCTGTGAGCTGTGATGCCACAGCATTCTACCAAGGACAACATAGTGAGAATCTGTCTCAAAAAAAAAAAAAAAAGTATTCCTATTTATTTTCTAAATAATATAAAAACTATACCTATTATGAAACTATACCTCAAGCAATGTAAATTATAATGCTAATCATTCATCAAATCATTCTAACAATTGCCAAGTCATCTGTTAAATGTTAGAAATTACTGGTTTGATCTTTTATGTAATGGATCTGTCACAAGCTAAGCAATGTCTGAACCTAACAGAAGAAGTTCTTTCAATGTCCCTATTTAATTAAAAGACAAGGGTGAACCAAGTCTTACTATACAGACTTACCCAAACATAACACTGCTCATGGTACATCTTCTATTACCTGCTGCTGAACTAGTATCAATTGAATTCATTTTTTTCCAGCCCTACTAAGTTTTTTTAATATCCACTATTTCTATTACCACCTAAGCCCTGAAAATCATTTATTGACCTTTCACATTTAATTATTAATATCTGACTTAATCTTATGAAATTTTATTTACCTTTAATCTATGGGGTTTTTTTTTGCTTGTTTGTTTTTGAGACAGAGTCTCACTCTGTTTCCCAGGCTAGAGTGCCATGGCATCAGCCTACCTCACAGCAATCTCAGACTGCTGGGCTCAAGCGATCCTCCTGCCTCAGACTCCCAGATAGCTGGGACTACAGGCACCCACCACACCTGGCTAGTTTTTCTATTTATAGCAGAGACAAGGTCTTGTTCAATGCCTTGCTAGTTTTTTTGTTTTTATTAGAGAGTGGGTCTCACTCTTGCTTAGGCTGGCCTCACACTCCTGAGCTCAAGGGATCCTCCTGCGTTGGTTTCCCAGAGAATTAGGATACAGATGTGAGCCACTACACTCAGCCCAATCTATGGGGTTTTCAAAACAACTGGCCATATTCACACAATTCATGGTATTAAAAGTTTGTTGTATTCTTCAGATTTGTCATCAAATAAGTACATTTTCATTTAATTTCTTGGACAATTTAATAGTTTTTTTCCTTGGATTTAATATTTTGTTTCACTTCAATTTTTTTATTTCTCTATCTCATGTTTCTCTATCATAGTTTCCTATATTTGGTTTTATATGTTCTATTACCTACTACTTGTCAAATAAATCTGTCCTTTTTAATAACTGAAATTATTCTTATTCTAAAACCAAAGAAAAATTTACACTAGTTAGAATATCATGTAATAAAGCCAAATTTCTAAAAAACTTAATTGTCTAAATACTGTATCACATTTTCTGTTGGAGTGAATATTCAAGTCTTTGGCTGCCTGACAAGATCCAAATTCTTAGCTGTTATTTAATTCTTTAATATTTATTTGGTATGAGATAATTTTTAAAAATTTCAAGAAATGTTGAGTGGTTTCCTTGGTTTGCCTTCATCCTTGTCTCCCTTTCATCCACTGAGACAGCATCAAATGAAAACATCCAGAGATTTTTCCAGAATTTCAACTCAGACAGTTTTTCTCCCTAGCATTATACTTGTACCATCTGTACAAAATTTATATGGGTTTCATGTAAATATTTCTCATTAAAACAATTTTTCTTGAGCATGACAATAAAGTTAATACATTTCAGATGTTGTTTCTTCCAGCTCCATGAGGTGGAAAAAGAAACCTACCTCACTGCCTTCAAAGTCTTAAATCCTGCATTTTTAAGTAAATTAGTAAAATACTTTTATGTGAAAGAGAACGTTGCCAATAATGATTGAGGTGTTACTGCTCTGATTTATAAGTTATCCCAAAAGGTTTTTTTTTTAATCTCAGTAAATGTATGTTTGCAACATTCAGGACCATACATCTAAAATGTCATGATACAATCATATAAAAATAATTTTTAAAGTCCTAACAAATATTTTATATCATATAATTATTTTAAACTGTATAATATATTGTATTAATATTTCATAATTTTTTTCTCTTTGCTTTGTCAAAACTCTTTAGTAAAATGTTTTTGGAATTTGTTATTTCAATTTTTTTTTTTGAAAATGACTCATGTTTGTATTTTTTGTAGAATTGTTTCTCAATCTAGACACAGAAGTCATTTGTTTTAGGTTTGTATTCCCGCGTAGTATCAAGTGATATTCTTGGCTACATTTTACTACTTTTATTTTTTTCTTCTCTTTCAGAGTCAGAATATTCACATTATATTTAAAAGGAGAAAACTTATCCAACTTTGTTGCTTCTTCACTTATAATAAAATACTTCATTAAATTAATTCTTAAACTTACAAATATCAAACATCACATACTAACTCAAGAAGGATAATGCAACAGTAATGAAAGAAACCAAAGATCTGTTTCAACAACAGTAATTACAGAGTCTGAAGATAATGATAAACTGATGGTTCTCATAAAACACAGATGGCCCCAGCTTCATCATGAGTGTGCTGTGGAGAAAGGGCTCTGCCACCCAGACACAGGGGCAAAAGAGACAGTGAGCGCTCCAAGGCGGACCCTACTACTTCCTATGAAGGCAGCATGGGTTGAACAGTTCATACGGAGAACTGCGTTCTTAGTCATAATACTGCTCACGGTTACTATGGTACCACTCATCAGTTGATAAAAATGAGCGTCAGTGCTGTGTTAACCAGAAGGACCACACCAGCGCATAGGCCAAGCTGCAGCCCTGGCTGTGGCAGCAACAATAAATGGCCCTAATTTTCTCTCAGCTATCACTCAAAGACTAATATTTTCCATTCTGCAGTATGCCAACGGGACAAAGTGATTTTTAGCTATTTCTTAAAAGCAAAAATATCTAAAAAAGGAAATTTCAATAAAGCATCATCTAAGAAGGGAAAACCATTAAGGGTTTGTTTCCATAACAGTGCTACCTTAAGGTAGCAAAACATCTCCCATCAGGCCCCAGCCAGGTACCATCACTGCCTCCACCACTGTCACACTATTTACTGTTTAATAATAACAGAGAGTTGCCCCTCATGGTAGCAAGTAAATGAACACACATAAATTGACTTACATTCTCAGTTGTATTATGCCGTTCCCATTCCTTAGCATATTTAATATTTCCCTGCAGATGAAAATCCAAATTTTCCGCCCAGGCCCCTGAGGCTCCCAATCTCTCTGCTCTGCTGCTCTGTACCACCCCCCCCCGCCCCATGTCCCTTTCAGCTCACGGGCTCTGCCACTTCCTCAGATGCCCCCGTCAGCTTGTGAGCTCCGCACTCCCTCCTGCCACACTCTGCAGGACGTGCAGCTTCGCTGCCTGTCCACCGACCAGACAACGGGCTCATGTGACGACGTGTGTGTTTGCAGCCTGTGCTCAGCACCTGGCAGGATGCCTGACCACAGAAGGCACTAGGTAAGTATCTGTTGAGTAAGTGAATGGGCAAATAAACTGCTGAAGGAGTTTTGCCTATATAACAGAACAGCCAAAAGTAAAACAGGACTTTGATATCTTTTAAGACACATTCCATAATCAAAGAGAGCAAATATGTACACAAATCAACATTACGCAAATAGAGCACAGGCTTGTCACCCTCACCTGGCTTAGCTTGGATATTGGCATGCAGGGGAGGCTAAGAGGCCTGCGTCCCAGCTGCCACTCCAACTAGCAAAAGGCCGTCCCCAGACTGTGGAGAGAGAAAGTAACTGGCCACAGGAAGACGTGACACAGCCAAAGGCAGGTCTCACTTTCATAGCTCCAATCTAAGATGAACCATTCATTACCAATACTGCAAAAATCAAACACTTGAAGGCAGACAAATCCCTGCCGATTCAGGCCATACATGAGCATTCTGAAGAGACTCGGAGTAAGCAATTCAGAAGACAAAAGAAAAGATGTGCCAGAGTCAGGGAAGGGCCGGAGTACAGCCTCTGGAGGAGGGGCTGCCAAAGGCCCCAGAGACAGACTCTGAGTGCCGTCCAGACAGACCGGGAGAAGCTAAGTGGGCCAGTGACCACAGAAAATAAGGACAGAAGGAGGGAGTTCCTGGAGAGAGGAGACAGAAAGTACACAGATGAGGAGGATGGACTGGGGACTATAGTCACAGTCCAATGCCAACAAAGTGAAAAGTACCCCATACACAGGTCACAATGAAAGTTTTAAGACAGACTGTGTTATGGTCCACTGTTTCACCTCCAAGAATCACAGTCAACAGCTTCCTTTGGGACTTACCAGCAAGCGTCCACTTGCTCGGTTTAGTGGTACTGCTCAGAGGGCTTCATTTGTTTCCATCTGTGGGGATTGTGTGTTTCTTGATTTTTGTTTATCTCGAAAGTTCCATAATGCCCATGTATCAGCGAGAGAAATGAAACCGAAATGATGCTTTCTGATACAGAAAGAACTAAAGTAGTATGAACCAGAAATGCTCCAGAGCTCAGGGAGAAAGCACAGGGCTGGGCACTGAGTTTCTGAAACAAAGGTCCACAGGAGGTGAAGAAGAGGTCGTGTAAAGAGTATGAAAAGAGGAGACAGGATGAAAGCTGTACAACAAAGTCAGTTCAACAAACTGGAAGAGAGGAAAGGAGTAAAAAGAGTGCATGGTTTCAATCAGATTCTGTTGAGGCCAGGCAGTGAGAGCAGAGTTCGCAGACAAGGCTGCATGTGTGAGTTCTCTTTATAACTGGGGGCTCCGAAGCAAAAGGGGCCATGTGCTCAAAGTCAGCAGGAGTGGGTAAAGGCCAGGAGATTACAAGGTTCAAGCCATCACTGAGCAATGCACCAGCCCTCAAGGCACAAGGACCAAGACGAAAGAGATAAAGCAGGGAAAGGCAACCCACAGTGAGGCTGACTCACAGCAAACACGCCCTCCCCTCACAGCTGAGCAGCCCTGCTAGGCCTATCAGATTCTCTCTTCTCAAATTAAAAATCTTTAAGAGAGACAGAAGATGGCTGGAGTGAAGTCACTTTGTAAGGCCCAAGAGAACACCCAAGTTTGCACCCACTGAAGCTGGGTGTCCCCCTCACACAAGCTGGCTACTCAGCTCTTTTCTGAGAGCTACTCCTGCCTTATACCATATAATCTTTCCATTTTTGTCTTATTTTTTGTAGCCAGAATAATTTCTGTTCTTTATAACCAAAGTATCTTATCTGATTCAACACGGCCCCCACGTGCAGCCAACTTGATCAGCTTATGAATATTCTTCCCAGTTTATAAGATAAGAGGGTCAAGACCTAAACTCAGTTTGCCCTACTCTTGCTACTGCGAGGACTACTTTTAAACACACATTTAGATGGACAAACACCAAAAAATTTATTATCATAATAATTTGAAATAAAATCTAAGTTAAAAGGTAAAACATAAAAGGCTAACAACATGAGAGGGGAAGAATAAGAGCCATGTATCACTCAACAGTTCCAAATTTTCACATTCTGTCACAACATGAAGTCTGAGTAATTAATGCAAGAGTTCTATAAAGGTTTTATATGTAAGTCATTGTAAATATTAAGATTAAAAAAAAGAGGATGGAAAGCCAAGAAATGTCAACAAACAAAATTATAAGGGCCACATACGCACGTATGATACCAGACATTTTTGGCACCCCATCACATGCTTAAAAACATTTGTTTGGGTTTCCTTCACCAAATACTGTCGGAAAACGTTTCTCATATTTTCTTGACCTCCCAAGAGTTTGTTGCTCTTTTACCTCCCTCTTTCCTCAGAATCTTTGTGAAGCTGGATTTCCTTTGTTTTCCTTATAAAATGTCCTTTTCTCCTAAAAATTTTAGTTTATTTCTCTTTCTCTGCTAGCTTTGGCTTCTCCACTAAATACTCATCTTTCCTGTTTCTTTGTTTGATATTTTCCTATCTACTCATTCCCTCATCAATGCAAGATGATCTTAACTGACACATCTAACAAATTATTTCCCTGGCATTGCTTCAATGAGAGCTTTTTAAATAAAAACATTAACAAAAGTGATCTGTGTTGTTAACACTGGGCATAACTACCTCAAGTACTTCCGTGAAACTATTCCTTTTTCTTTGAAAACGGTTTTTCAGTAAAAAGGGGAATCAAGACTCTTATTTTTTCCCAGATGGTCAAAACGTGAGATGTGTACATAGATGTACAGCCACCAGCTCCATATGAAGTGCTCAAGGTAAACATAACTAGTCCCTAGCAAAAGAAACTATATTGCACATTAAAGAATTTTAGTTGGGGTGGGGGTGAGGTAAGATGTTTGACCAGAGCCAGCTTTCAACAGAAGCTCCCATCCAGAGGGAGAGATAATGGCCGAATGAACCCCAAAAAGCTGAAGCTCAGAAGCTGAGCTGAGAGAGAAGATTGTTAAGTGCACGTCATCCCTGCTGAGGCAAGCTGTGACTCTAAAGAAGCAAATTTCAGGCACAAAACCCATCCCAAAGAGGATGAAAGTCCCTCTCCTCCCCCAAGAGAGCAGCTCACTGTGTGCTCTCTACAAGCGAGCAAGGAATAGAAGACCTCTACTTTCACCACAGGGGCAAGAGCCACTGTAGGCCAGGACTCCTTCTCCAGAGAGATCCCGTTGCGAGCTGGGGCAATCTCTTGTCCAGCAGGGAACAAATATTTTCCCTGCCTTTCTGAACTCCCAGTCTACCCTTCCCCCCTCTCCTGGCAGTCTGGAAGCCTACCCCTGCAGAGCATGGAGTGTCTGGCAGTTCCTTGCTAGGGCTGGGCATTGCATGGGCCTCCACACAGCTGCGCTGAAACTGTGACTTGAGGAGTGGAGAGACGCAAGGGGAGGTGGACTGGTCCAGCGCAGTGTGTAGCGCTGGGATCCACGTGGCAGCACCTCCAACTGCAGCAGCACCCCTGTCTGCGGCATCCGAGGTGGGCACCTCGATGTGTGGGGTCAAATTTGGGAGAGACTCTGGCCGAATTCTTTGGACCACCAGGGGAGCCAGTCCTTGCCCTGCAGGGGTACCAGAGGAGGATTGCAGCTGGGGCAGAGGCGCAGTCTCTGAGGGAGAGAATCACATGCTGCAATGTTAACCCCTGGCTTGGAACAGACTCAGGTGGCACACTTCCCAGTTTCCAATATGCACCAGAGGGAGTCAGGCTTCAGCTCCCCCTGCCTGCTGGTGGCAGAGTGCAGTTGCCTGGCTGAGGAGGCACTGACTCCCCTTTGACTCTGGCAGGCGCAAATCCCTGGCACATTAGCTCACTGGAGGGACCTGGGCCACAGCCCCATGGGGTTACCAGTGACTAGGTGTGGTGGAGGTGCAAGGTGGGGAAGGAGGCGCCACCCCCTGGACTAACTCTTTTGCTGGGTGGGCATTTCTGACTCCATGGAGCAGCAGAGAAAATCACACTTGGGCTGCCAGAAGAGCTCTGCTGTCTGGCTACTGGAGACCTTTTGTACTCTTCCATTTGAACAGCGATGGTGCTGCCCAGGGCAACTGGTTTGGAACTCTTGACCTGGGCCAGCCACCCAGGGACACTCCAAGCCCTGGTTGTTGTAGTGGGAGGGACTGATTCTCCTCTTCTAGTTGTTGCCCGTGAGAGGCAGGGTGTCTTAGTTGCTTGTTATCTCTCCCCAGCTGAGATTTCGGCCCAAAGCTACTGATTCACCAGGATTGGATAGAGGCTGGCTGAATACAAGACAGAGCCACCTAGCCCCATCACAACAAGCAGGTCCCCAGAGTCTCAGGCTGCAGGACTGAAAGGGACCTTTGTAAAGCTGTAGGAGAAAAGCTGCAGTCACCAGTCCCAGCTCTTTGGTAAATGGCTAGTTGACTACAACTCCAGGAGCCCTCAATCCAATTTCACACCTTACTAGCTTCTCTAGTCAAACTGTGAAAAATAATCATGGGAAAGAACCAGTGGAAAAACTCTTGACAACATAAATAATCAGAGTAGATCAACTTCCCCAAGGAATGACAAAGGAGATACAACAGAAGATGCCATTCATAAACAAATGGCTGGAACATCAGAAATAAGAGTTCAGAATATGGACGGCAAATAAGATTCATAGAATGGAAGTAAAGTTGGAATTAGTACTTCAAGGAATAGTTCAAAAGCTGTCTCAAGAAATCAGTGAATTCAAAGACAAAATCTCCATGGATTTAGACACAATGAGGAAAGAAATTACAAATCTCAAAGAAATGAGAAATACAGTAGAATCCCTCAGTAATAGAGTTGAGCAGGCAGAAGAAAGGATCTCTGGTGTTGAAGACAAAGCTTTTCAACACTCCCAAATGCTCAAAGAGGCAGAGAAATGGAGAGCAAAAATGGATCACTCCCCGACAGAGTTGTGGGACCACTCCAAAAGAGCAAACATTCACCTTATAGCAGCAGTTCTCAACCTGTGGGTTGTGACCCACAGGGACTGCATTAATGGGCTGCAGCATTAGAAAGGTTGAGAACTATTGCCTTATAGGAATTCCTGAAGGAGAAGAAGATGATCCTAAAGGCACTGATGCTCTACTTCAAGATATAATGGAGGAGAGGTTCCCAAACATCCCAAGAGATACAGAAATTCAGATAGCAGACAGTTTCAGAATCTCAGCATGACTCAATCCAAATAAAGTATCTCCTAGACACATTGTAATTAACTTAGCCAAAGTTAATATGAAGGAGAAAACTCTGCAAGCAGCCAGACGTAAGGAAATCATAACGTATAAGGGGAAAATATTAGAATGCCTGCAGATCTCTTAGCTGAAACTTTTCAAGACAGAAGAAGATGGTCATCAATCTTCAATCTCCTAAAACAAACAACTTTCAGCCAAGGATCCTGTCTGCCGCTAAACTGAGTTTCATTTGTGATGGAGAAATCAAATACTTGACTGACTTACACATGTTGAAAAAATTTCCCATAAGTAAACCAGCTGTCCATTCTCCATAATGATCAGCTTAATGGTCTACCACCAAAATAAACTCACCCAGAAAACCTTGAACAAAACCTAACATACATAATGGTGAAAGGATTAAAAATATCCACCGGACACTTGAAAACCATAACAACCAAAACACTACCATGCTTACCAATAATCTCAATTAATGTGAATGGCTTAAATTGTCCTCTAAAGAGGCACAGGTTGGCTGATTGGAAACAAAAACTCAGGCTGATATCTGTTGCATACAAAAATCTCACCTTACCTTAAAGGATAAAAATAGACTGACAGTGGAGGGATGGATATCTATGATTCAAGCAAATGGAAATCAGAAAAAATCAGGGGTTACAATTTTATTCACAGATACAATAGGCTTTAAACTAACTAAGGTAAGGAAAGATAACGATGTTCACTTTATATTTGTCAAGGGAAACACTCAACATGAACAGGTTTCAATTATTAACATTTAGGCACCTAAGCAGAATGCTCCTCAATTTATAAAGGAAACCCTAACAGACAATGAACAATTTGATATCTTCCTGCACTATAATAGATGGCGATTTTAACACCCCTTTGGCAGTTTTGGAGAGATCCTCCAAGAATAAACTAAAGAAAGAAATATTGGACTTAAACTTGACACCTACAGAACATTTCATCCTAATAAAACTGAACACACAGGGGGAGGGGGCAAGATGGCCAACTAGAACCAGCTTCCCACAGAGGCTCCCCTCCAAAAGAAGAGATAAAAGACAGAAGTTCCTCAGGAAAGCTGATGTTACAGCAGGCGTCCTCAAACTATGGCCCGCAGGCCATATGCAGCCCGCTTAGGACATTTATCTGGTCCCCTGGGTGTTTTTGCCCCCGCTGCCTGTCCTGCTTAGCAGCTGACTCATCCCGGGGCCTGCAGTCCAGCCCTCCAACAGTCTGAGGGACAGTGAACTGGCCCCCTGTTTAAAAAGTTTGAGAACTCCTGGCTTACAGGATGGCTTTTTTTTTTTCACCCTCCACACAGCAGAACTTTTATTTTGGGCTATCAAGCTAGGAGAGAAGATTGAGGAACACACATTACCCCTGCAGAGGCGAGCTGCCACTCCAAGGAAACAAACTATAGGTACATAACCCATCAGCAAGCAGATGTGAGTCCCCTCCCCCATGAGAACAGTTCGAACTTTCTACAAACAAGCAAAGTTCGGGTTTCTTTTTATATCTTTTTAATATTCCATAGGAGAACCACTAAAAATTGGATCTCTTTCCCCAGAGAAATTCCACTTGTGAGGCTAGGCATTCTCCTGCCTGGCATAAAACTGAACATATCATATGCCTGCAATTCTGAACTCCCAGCCCACCCCTCTATACCCACCTTGTGGTTGGGAAGCCTGTCCCCTGTGAGTTCAGATTCTTGAACAACTGCTTGAGAGGTACGGGCATGGTGTGGGCTGCTGTAAGTCTGTGCTGAAACAGCTGTACAGGCGTAAAGTGGGAGGAGAGGGAGTCAAGCAAGAAAGGGCGTAACGTGGCCCACGGCAGCACACAGCAGCAGCAGAGGTGGCAACAGGGCTCACACCCCTAGTTGTATTTTCCATTTCCCTTGGCAAACAGAGGGAGCCAGGCCTCTACCCCAGGGGCAGCCACAGGTGGCAGAACTGGGGCAAAAACACAGGGTCCGTGAACTAGGGGTATGCCTGCGTGGTACCTGTCGGGGTAGGGTATGGCCGGGACTGAGACTAGAATGTGCATGCAATGACAGCACAGATTCACAGCTTTTGTTGACTCATAATATGCCTAGCCCACAGTGGAGCATAGCCAGGACAGAGTCACAAACACCACTAGAATTTGCGCATTCTAGTGCAATTTGCCCTGAGGCACCACCACAGGGGCTGGGGCTGTTTAGCAGCTGACTCATCCGGGGGCCTGCAGTCCAGCATAAATTGAGGTGGGGCTGGGACAGAGACACACCCTCTCTGAGCTCTAATTTCACCCAGCCCACCACAGAGTTCAGCAGGGACAGAGACACTGCAGCACTACCCTGGGGTGGAGAAGCTGTTGAACACTAGAGGGAGCCACAGAGCCAGACTTCAGACCTAAGAGGTTGCTCTGACGGCAGATTATTCCAGAGGAGGCATTGATCTTCCTTGTCTTAGGCAAGCCCATATCTCTGTCACTTACTCCCACTGAAGGAAGCCAGGCAACAGCCATGGGGGGCTACCAGTGGCAGGGTGAGGCTACGGCATAGGGCAGGAAGGAGGCATCAATTTTTCTGGCCTAACTCATGGCTGGGGCGAACCTTCCCATCCCCTTGACATCAGAGAGAGCCAAACTGCAACATCTTGGGTTTCTGGGTTCGAGCTGCTGGTGGAATCCTATTGCCAGGTTGCTGGTCACTGATCAAACTCTCACAGTTGAGCAGTGTTTAGCACGGCCTGGGAAGATTGCTTTTGGAACTATCGACTTGGGCAGTACACCCGGGGAGCCTCCAAGGTTGAACCGAGGTTGTGTTGAACTGGGTGGGACTGACTCCTCATGTAGTAGTTGCTTGGGGTGGGGGAGGGAGATCTCAGTTTCCTGTATATCCCCCTAGCTCTGATTGTATCCTTATCTTGTGACTCAGTTGGATTGGACAGTGGTTGGCTGACTTCAAGACAGCACCAGCTAGCCCTATCACAACAATTTGGTTCTCATAGACTCTAGCTTCAGGTCTGAAAGGGACTTTTGTAAAGCTGTAAGGAAAAAGCCACAATCACTAATCCCGGCTCTTTAGTAAAGGGCTAATTAACTACATTCCTTAGAACCCCCAATACAACCACACTTTTCTAGTTTTAATACCCAAACTACAGAAATTAAGCATGGGGTGGAACCTCTGGCAACATGAATAATCAGAGCAAATCAACTCCCCCAAGGAATGATAAAAGGGGTACGTCAGAAGATGCCATTCATAGACAAATGGCCAAAATGTCAGAAATAGAATCCAGAATATGGATGGCAAATAGGATGAATAAATTGGGGGAAAAGATGGATACTGAAATCTAAAAAGTTGTACAAAAGTTGTCTCAAGAAGTAAATGAATTCAAAGACAAACTTACCAAGGATATGGACATAATGAGAAAGCGGATAGGAGAACTTAGGGAAATGAAAACATTATTCGAGGAGCTCTGAAATTCAGTAGAATCCCTTAGTAATAGAACAGAGCAGGCAGAAGAAAGGATTTCAAAAATCGAAGACAGAACTTTTGAACATACCCAAATGTTCAAAGCAGCAGACAGATGGAGAGCAAAAACTGATCTTTCCCTGAGAGTTGTGGGACCACGCCAAAAGATCAATCATTCATCTTATAGGAATTCCTAAAGGAGAAGAGGATAGTCTTAACTTTACTCCAAGAGATTTTGTAGCATTGCAAGGGATACTGAAATTCAGACAGCAGACAGTTTCAGAACCCCAGCACAACTCAATCCAAATAAAGCATCTCCTAGGCACACTGTAATTAACTTCCAGAAAGTTCAAACAAAGGAGAAAATTCTGCAAGCAACCAAATGTAAGAAATGCATTACATACAAAGGGAGACATATCAGAATGACTGCCAAACTCTCAACTGAAACTTTTCAAGCCAGAAGCTGGGCTTCAACATTCAATCTCCTAAAACAAAATAACTTCCATCCCAGGATCCAATACCCAGCAAACTAAGCTTCACCTATGATGAAGAAATCAAATACTTTAATGACATACAGACGCTGAAGAAATTTGCCATGGCTAAACCAGCTGTCCAGGATATTCTCAGTCCCATACTCCATAATGATCAGCAGAATGTTCCATAGCCAAAGTAAACTCACCCAGAAACTTTTGAACAAAACCTAACTTCCACAGTAGGCTAAGGACTACATACATGAAACTTTTGAAAAACATGACACCCAAAACACTACCACACTTCTCAATTCTCTCAATTAATGTGAATGACTTAAACTGTCCTCTAAAGAGGCATAGGTTGGTTGACTGGATACATAAACTCAGACCAGACATCTGTTGCATACAAGAATTTCACCTTACCTTAAAGCAGGGGTTCTCAACATTCTTAATGCCACAGCCCTTTAATACAGTTTCTGTGGGTTGAGAACTGCTGCCTTAAAGGATAAAAATTAACTCAAGGTGAAGGATGGACATCTATAATTCAGGACAATAGAAATCAGAAAAAAGCAGGTGTTGCAATTCTATACACAGACACAATAGGCTTTAAACCAGCAATGGTAAGGAAAGATAATGATGGTCACTTCATATTTGTCAAGGAAAACACCCAACATGAAGAGATTTCAATTATACATTTATGCACCTAACTAGGATGCCCCTCAATTCATAAAGGAGACCCTAATAGACATGAAAAATTTGATATCTTCCAAAACCATAATAGTTAGAGATTTTAACACCCCTTTGGCAGTGTTGAATAGATACTCCAAGATTAAAACAAGTAAAGATATTTTGGACTTGAACCTGACGACAGAACAACTTGGCTTAACTGACATCTACAGAACATTTCATCCTAATAAAACTAAATACACATTCTTCTCATCAGCCCATGGAACATCCTCCAAAATTTATGACATCTTAGGTCAAAAGTCTAACCTCAGCAAATTTAAAAGAATAGAAATTATGCCTTGCATTTTCTCAGACCATCATGGAATTAAAGTTGAACTCAACAATGATAGGAATCTTCAAACCCATACAAAGTCTTGGAAGCTAGATAACCTTATGTTGAATGAGAGCTGGGTCACAGAAGAGATAAGAAGGAAATTACCAAAACGACAATGAAGACACAAATTATCAGAACCTATGGGATACTGCAAAGGCAGTGCTAAGAGGGAAATTTATATAGCATTGCAAGCCTTCCTCAAGAGAATAGAAAAAGAGGAATTCAACTTATTGGGGCATCTTCAACAACAGGAAAAGGAAGAACATTCCAACCCCAAACCCAACAGAAGAAAAGAAATAACCAAAATTAGAGCAGAATTAAATGAAATTGAAAACAAAAGAATTATTCAAAAGATCAATGAATGAAAAAGTTGGTTTTTTGAAAAGATTAACAAAACTGATAAACCTATGGCTAACCTAACCCAAAACAGAAAAGTAAAATCCCTAATACCATCAATCAGAAATGATAAAGGCGAAATAATAACAGACACATCAGAAATTCAAAAAATACTTAATGATTACTACCAAAGACACTATTCTCAGAAATATGAAAATCTGGAGGAAATAGTCTAATACCTGGAAACACGCCAACCTCCTGGACTCAGCCAGAAATAATTGGAAATGTTGAATACACCTGTATCAACTACTGAAATAGAATCAACTATACAAAATCTCTCAAAAAAGAAAAATCCAGGGCCAAATGGTTTCACTTCAGAATTCTACCAAACCTTTAAAGAGGAACTTGTACCCATATTACATAACCTTTTCCAAAACATAGAAAAAGAAGGAAAATTCCCCCTAACACATTCTATGAAGCAAATATCACCCAGATCCCCAAACCAGGAAAAGACCCAGGAAGGAAAGAAAAATATAGACCAATTTCTGTAATGAATATAGATGCAAAATTCTTTAATAAGATCCTAACAAACGGAATCCAGCAACACATCAAACAAGTTATACACCATGACCATGCTGGTTTGACCCATGGTCTCAAGGTTGGTTCAACACATGTAAATCTATAAATATAATAACCACGTAAAAAAAAACAAAACAATAAAGACCATGTGATTCTCTCAGTTGATGCAGAAAAAACTTTTGATAATATGAAGCATCCTTTCATGATCAGAACACTTAAGAAAATAAGTGTAGAAGGGACATTTCTTAAAATGATAGAGGCCATCAACAGCAAACTCACAGCCAGCATCATGTTGAATGGTATAAAATTGAAAACATTTCCACTCAGATCAGGAACCAGACAAGGTTACCCATTGTCTCCATGGCTTTTTAACATTGTAATGGAAGTCTTAGCCATTGCAATCTGGCAAGAGAAAGTGATCAAGGGTATCCAAATAGGGTCAGAGGAGATCAAACGTTCAATTTTTGCAGATGATATGATTTTATACCTAGAAAACCCCAGGGACTCAACGATAAAACTCTTAGAAGTGATCAAGAAATACAGCAGCATCTCAGGATACAAAATCAGTATTCACAATCAGTAGCTTTTATATATACCAATAATAGTCAAGCTGAAAAATGAGTCAAGGACTCTATTCCTTTTACAGTAGTGCCAAAGAAAACGAAAACTTTGGGAATTTACCTAACAAAGGACGTGAAAGATCTCTACAAAGAGAACTATGAAACTCTAAGAAAAGAAATAGCCAAAGACATTAACAAGTGGAAAAATATACCATGCTCATGGCTGGGAAGAATCAACATTGTTAAAATGTCCATACTACTCAAAGCAATCTACAGATTTAATGCAATCCCCATTAAAGCACCACTGTCATACTTTAAAGATCTGGAAAAAAATAGTACTTCATTTTATATGGAATCAGAAAAAATCTTGAATAGCCAATACATTACTCAGAAGTAAAAACAAATCAGGAGGAATCATGCTACCAGACTTCAGGCTATAGTGATCAAAACAGCATAGTACTGGCACAAAAACAGAGAGGTAGATGTATGCAACAGAATAGAGAACCAAGAGATGAACCCTGGTACTAACTGTCATTCAATCTTTGATAAGCCTATCAAAAACATTAGTGGGAGAAAGACTCCCTATTTAACAAATGGTGCTGGGTGAACTGGCTGGCGACTTGTAGAAGACTGAAACTGGACCCACCACACCTTCACCATTACTAAAAATTGATTCTCACTTGATTAAAGATTTAAACTTAAGACATGAAACTATAAAGATACTTGGAGAGAGTGCAGGGGAAACACTTGAAGAAATTGGCCTGGGAGAATATTTTATGAGGAGGACCCCCCAGGCAATTGAAGCAACACCAAAAATATATTACTGGGATCTGATCAAACTAAAAAGCTTCTGCACAGCCAAGAACACAGTAATTAAAGCAAGCAGACAGCCCTCAGTACAAGAGAAGATATTTTCAGGTTATGTTTTTGACAAAGGTTTGATAACTATAATCCACAGAGAACTTGAACGAATTAATAAGAAAAGAACAAGTGATCCCATTACATTGTGGGCAAAGGACTTGAATAGAAACTCCTCTGAGTAAATCAAGTGCATGGCCTACAGACACATGAAGAAATGCTCATCATCTTTAATCCTCAGACAAAGGCAAATCAAAACCACCTTGGGATACCACCTAACTCTAGTTAAGAGTACCACATAACAAAATTCCAAAACTACAGATGTTGGTGTGGATGTGTAGAAAAGGGAACACTTCTGCACTGCTGGTAGGAATGCAAGCTAATATGTTCCTTTTGGAAAGAAGTTTGGAGAACACTCACGGAACTAAAAGTAGACCTGCCATTCTCCTGCAATTCCTTTACTAGGTATATATCCAGAAGATCAAAAATCATTTTACAACAAAGATGTCTGCAATGTTTATTGCAGCCAAATTCATAATTGTCAAGTCATGGAAGAAGCCCAAGTGCCCATTGACCCATGAATGGATTAACAAACAGTGGTATATGTATACCAAGGAATATTATGCAGCTTAAAAAAGATGGAGACTTTACCTCTTTTATGTTTACATGGATGGGGCTGGAACATATTCTTCTTAGTATCGTATCTCAAGAATCGAAGAAAAAGTATCCAATGTACTCAGTACTATTACGAAACCAATATATAATCACCCACACTTTCATATGAATGATAAAACACAACAATAGCCCAGGATTAAGAAGGGAAGAGGAGGGGGAGGGGAGGCAACGAAAGGGGAAGGGAGAGGCCAGCTGGAGGGTATTTGGTGGGACCTCACCTATGATGCATGTTTCAAGGGTACATGTCAAATCTATTAAGAGTATAAATGTCTTAAAACAATAAGTGAGATGAAAGCTATGTTAACCAGTTTTATGTAAGCATTCCACAGTGTATATTAAATTAGCATCTTGTACCCCGTAAATGTATTAATGTACACAGTTACAATTTAATAAAAAAATTGTTAAGAGAAAAAAGAATTTTAGTTAAAACAAGTGTAATAAATGCAATATGTAACATATATCAACCAGAGGGGAAACACAAATTTCTCAACTTATATATCTAAAAACAAATAATCCTTCTTTTTTTTTTTTTTTTGAGACAGTCTCACTCCATCACCCTTGGTAGAGTGCGGGGCCTTACAGCTCACAGCAACCTCCAACTCCTGGGCATAGGCAATTCTCTTGCCTCAGCCTCCCGAGTAGCTGGGACTACAGGCACCTGCCACAACCCCCTGGGTAATTTTTGTTGCAGTTTGGCCGGGGCTGAGTATGAACCCGCCACCCTGGGTATGTGGGGCTGGTGCCCTACTCACTGAGCCACAGGTGCTGCCCAATAATTCTTTTTTTAGTGTAGCATTTTATTGACTTCAAACTTACGATAATATGTATATTGATTTATGTCACTTAGGTCTGTTAACTTACAATCTTTCTAATAATCACACAAATTTAGTTCCACACACATGCAGATTAAGTGAAAACACCTACTACCCTCAAAAGAAGGAAAATAACAAATCTTCCTGGGGTTTAAGCCAAGACACCACCAAGAAAACTCCTAAGTATAAAGAACAGCAGCATCTCCCTGGCAGCCACTGCACACTGGATAGTCCCTGCTGGCGGGCATTGGGAAATAGGGCTCACAGCAGAGCGTGTTCCACTCGGGCACTGGGGAAGGGAGAAACCCCGTGTCCAGAGAGACACCCCCGAGTTCCTAGATGGCTCTTTGGGGTGAGGGGCCGTGCAGGGAGCTTCTGGGTCCAGGTGTTGCCCCCAGCACAGCCATCACTCACAGAGCCACGTCATCCACAGAGCCACTGGTCCCCAGCTGGGCAGCCCCCTCCCCAACCGGCGGGCAGGCCCCCAGGGTGCCTTACCTTGGAGGCCTGGGGCGTGGAGAGCACGTGCACTGTGCTGGGCTTGACGCCGTTGGCCTTGGGCCGCGTGTAGAGCGCGAACCTGCTTTTCCTCCGCCCTCTGTCGCCACTGGGTAAAGTCCCATTGTACCTAGAAAGGGGTGAAAGAAAGAGCTTAGTTATTGGCAGACTATGCAAGGTCCAAGCATAAAAGTGAGAGGAGAGGACAGGAATGGCATCAGCAATGCCCAAGGACTCCCACAGAAGAGCTACAAAGCCCACCAGAGCTGCGGTAAAATCCGGGCCAAGAGTGCGAGGGGTACACAGGGCAGGTCTCCCGGTCCACACAGTCGCACCTACCAGGCAGTGAACAAGCGCGGCCGCCGCAGCACTGGCTCAGCGCGGGTAGCACGTCCTAACGCGCTTTAGAAAAACACCCCAGAAACATTTTAAATGAACTAGTTAGAAAATAGCGTACTAGTTAAACCTCATCTCTCACTTTTAAATCATGTTAACGCTGGCTGTAGGATCTGTATTTGTAAGAAGAGAAAGTTTAATTACTTGCTTTCTTAAAAGTTCTCAATTCTCTACAGTCATCCTCATTTCTATCTGAACCCTGTATTGTTGGGTTAGCCAGAGATAGCTTGCAGAAATTAAATACTTTTTGTTAGCAAAAATTAGCTTGTAAAAAATATATATTTAAGTTTTAATCCACAAAAACTCATCTAGAAAACATATGATGTCCTTAAGCAGATTTCTTCTGTTCAGCTAACACTAGCGCTCAGAGATTCAGGGCTGCATTTCCACTTCCAGCTGAGTTTTCTAGCTCTAGATCTTCTCCCCAGTGTGTCTGCTGCTGTCCCACACCATCACCCTGACACAACTGCTCTCTGCTTCTACCTAGCAGAAGCTCTTTTCAAGAAAAAAATTAGAAGGGAAGGGAATCATCTAAAATTTATGTGGATAAATAGGTCTTCCCAAGGCTCACTCAAAGGGAGACAGCAAGTCAGGGACAACAAGACTTGTAGCTGTGCCCATCTTATCTGTCTTGTCTGCAGACCCTTGGACTTCCTGGTTTCTCCAGCTACCCCAGAGAGAAGAGAATTGTAGGAGAAAGTTGTGGGGTGTGGGCCCCGCGGGATAAGAGCAGAAGCTGGAACCAAGGGGCTGGGTGTGTCTGTTTCACAAGTCAAGCATAGCAACCACAGTCTGACAATGGCTTTAGATCCTCATTGGACATTATTCCCACTGGGTTTTAAATCTCTATTTCCATCACCAAAGAATGTTAACTATATTAAAAAAATGTCTCTAGACTAAAAAGAAGTTCAAGTCTTATTCCTCTCTTCTTCTCAGGCAGGATCAAAATAATGTACATAATTTTTTAAAATATATCTGTGATCTCTGTACAGTATCCATGAGTCAACAACCATTACAATTCCACTTTGTTTTAATATATTTCCACACACTGAAATCAAGCTGCACATTCTATACTAAAGGAAAAATCAAGGAACATTTCCACTGCGATAGACTGGAGGCTGTCAGCAGGAATCTGGCACTTTCCCACGCTCCTCATTTCACCTGGCTAGGCTCTGTGCTGTGCTCGCCCCACCCCCACTCAGCCCCTCAAGCTTGGTCAAGAGGTGCTAGCAGCCTATGGCACACCCTCCTTAGCTACCACACACAGCTGTGTGGCCTTTTCTGGAATTACTCTATAACTCTCAAAGGTGAGCCCCGGCACCATATCTGCATGTAGTGGCCATGCCGACCTCCTCCCCACCACTCTGCAGCTGATTGGCCAGAGGCTGACCCTGGCCCAAGCTGTTCAATGACATTCTCACCCTGAAAAACAGCAAGCTGGGTCTGAGAGATAGTCATCCATTCTCTGTCAGTGGCAAGAGCCGTAAAATGCAAACAGGAGCTGCAGGGCTGTCACACCGTTACACAGCTAAAGAAGCAGAAAGTGAAGAGCACACAGGTGAACAGAGACAGCAGCAATGGGCAATGAAAAGAGGACCCTCTCCTGGCCCAGAAGTACTCTCACCCTTCCTGGTGAAATTCTTTCTCGTTTCAGCTAACTCAGCTTGCTTTCTGCTACTTACAACCCAAAAGCCATATCAATAGATAGGAGGGAAAATCAGAAAAAATTAGAAATGTCAACTTTAATACCTGGAGCAGCATTTTAATTTAAATTGCCTGAGCAAAGATGTATAGATATTGCAGGGTAAGCAAATAATAAACCAGTCTGCTTACAAACTGCCTACTTACTTAGTATGTCCAGATGAAAAATCCTGTTGGAAATAATTACAGTAGTAGTGGAAAACCCAGTGTCAAGTTTCTAGTTATGTTAGGCCACATGGTCACACATTTGACATTTATAATGACAAGCACTAGAATAACAGTGCTCAGATTCCCACTAAGGAGGAGAGAAAGGCACAAAAACAAGTGGCACAATACACAAGTCACAAGAGCCACGAGCACAGGAAGAGGCATTGAGGATGACGTCCAGGGGGAAACTGCTTGAACTGCCTTAACATCTCAGCAAGAACACTAAACAGGGGGTGCAGGGCAGCAGACTCCAGGTAGGGAGAACTGCAGATAGCATGGAGTTCAAGAGGAAGAGGAGGGAATAGGGAGGATGAAGGGCAGGGGCCAGATTCTACCAGCCTGGAGCCCGACCAGGGGAACAGCTTTCCACCTGAGGGCAAGAGCTAAGCCAGTGGCTAGCGTGACTGGAAACAGGAGTAGGACAAGGGTGGCACAGTGCGGGAAAGACTGCGGGGCACAGCAGACCAGCAACAAGATGGTCAGACGGGAGAGCCATCATAGCCAGGGGGGCGTGAAGTGGATTGAATGGTGGCCCCAAAAACATATGCCCAATCCTGGACCCTGTGAGCATGACCTTCTGGAAAAAAGGAGTTTGCAGATGTAATTAAGGATCTCGACATGAGATCACTACGGATTACTGGTGGGCCTTATATCCAAAGCAAGTGTCTTTGTAAAAGTCACTGGGATGGAGACAAGCTGACCACATACATGGAGGTAGAAGCAGAGAACAGAGACACACAATCACAGGCCCAGAAACACCTGGGGCCACCAGAAACTGGAAAAGGCACCCAAGGACCACCCCTTCTGGGTAGCAGGGCCCTGCCAATAGCTGATTTCAGACTTGCAGCCTCTAAAACTGTGAGGGAATAAGCATCTTTCATTGTAAGCCACCAAGTCCATGTCATTTGTTATGGCAGTCACAGAAAACAACAAAGGCCTAAACTGTAGCAGTAATGGTGGGAAAGCCAGGACAGGAGAAAGTTGTTTTGATGTGAAGTGAGCATCAGAGTCCCCTGGGGAGCTCTGCAGAACTGCATGCGCACCTGTGTCTCAAGAGGGGCTGCTGCAGGAAGTCTGGGCAGTGCTGAAGCCCTGTTCCCCCCACAGGTGACAGTTTACATGTCAAAGCAAAACAGGCAAATGCCTCCAACCCAAAGGCTTGCCCTGAGCACCCACATACACTCCCATCTCCTCACAATGCCAAGAATCCCCAAAAGAATGTGACACCCATTATTCTACTTCCAGAACTAGCTGGCTTATTCAGTCCATTTGATCTTGGCCCCTAAATTTGAAAGTGTACCTAAGCCACATGTCATCCACCCAGCACATCACCCAGCCTTCCGGCTTTCAGGTCTCCCAGGGATGCCCTATCAAAGGATAGCTGGCTCCTCTCCCCTTGACATGTGGAATCTAATTTCTGTCTCCCTAATCCTGGGCTGGCCCTAGTGACCTGCTTACCGACAGCATGCAGGAAGCAATGCTCTGAGACCTCCTAAAAGCCAGGTGCACAGAAGCCTTGCAGCTTCTGCCTGGGTTTCCTGGAAGCCTGATCTGCCATGTAAAAAACCTAGCTACCCAGGCTACCACACTGAGGGGTCCACATGGGCACTCTGGTCAGCAGTCTCAGCTCAGCCCAGCTTTCCAGCCACCCAGCTAAGGTAGCAGACATGTGAGTGAAGCCATCCCAGACTCTGCAGACCAGCCCGTCCATCAGCTGACCACCATCACAGGACCTCAACCAACACCACCTGCAGAAAAACTGCCTGAACTCCTGAACTGTGTGATAAATACTAACAACATGATGGTTAGATGTACAAAGCAATAGATCCTGGGACAAGCCCCAAGCCCTCAGCATAGTCGTCTCCCCTCACTGACCGCCATATCACTGCCCTGCATGTGTCCCCAGTCTATCTCAAGTCTAGAGTCACTGCCTCTTCCTCCTGAAAACTACCACCAATCTACCCCTTGAGATAGACTCCCCAATCTATCTGAAGTCCAGCACTATCTCTTCCTCCTGAAAATTATCACCAAATCTACCCCTTCCCTCTTCCTGCCCCCAGTCTGGCTCATGAAACCCCTAGGAAATGTAGTTCCAAAACAGAGAGGCCTTCCATGTCTCTGGCACCTGGCATAGCGAGGGACACACAGCAACACTGAAAACCGCCAAGCCACCTAGATGGCAGAAGGGCCATTCTCTTAGTCTGTTTGGAGTTGCTGCAACAGAATACCTAAACTAGGTAAGTAATAAGAAACAGGTTTATTTCTTACTGCTCTGGAGGCTGGGAAGTCCCAGGTTGAGGGCCTCATCTGGTGAGGGATTTCTGCTGCATCACCCACGGCAGAAGGCGGAAGGGCAAGTGTGCACAAGTGTGCAGGAGCAGAACACACCCTTTACCAGGAACCCACTCTCCAGATATAGCATTGATCCACTCATGCAGGCAGGGCCCTTGCAGCCTAATCACCCCTTAAAGGCCCCACCTCCCAGCACCATTGTACTGGGGGATCATGTTTTCAGCACATAAACTTTGGGGGCTCATTCAGACCACAGCAACTGTCTTTTGTATAGTGGAGCCCAGACATAAAGATGAAATTCTGCTTGCAAAGGCAAAAAGCTGCTGTCCCATAAAAGAATGTCAGAACATTCCCTGGCCTGGCAAGCTTTCTGGCCAGTAAGTTTGCATAAATAAAATGTCCAAGTGCTCCTGACACACCTGTTTCAGCTGCTAAGCCAGGGGCATTTCAACTCACACAGAACGGCTTGCAAAACTCACTTTTTCTTTTTAATTCTGGAGACTTAAAAATATCCATTTATTTTATAAATGTGCGCTGAAAATTTAATTCTTCATATTTGCAGAACAAATAGTTGGTCTTAACAGCAAAGGTATTTAGAAGCTAGGATAATAAAATTCTTCATATATGCAGAACAAATAGTTGGTCTTGATAGTAAAGGTATTTGGAAGCTGTGGAGGATAATAAAAACGGTATAAAAAGCCTCCTCAAGTAATAAAGGGCTTTTCTTGATTTATAGTTTAGAGTTCCCTTCTTATTGTGAATTAGCGAACATTTTCTGTGCACTCACTATGAGCTGATTCCTGCCACCTAAAAACACATTTCTATGGGAAATATCAGCAAAAGAGGGGGGCTCATGGTTCCTAGTCGCATCCTGGAGATAATACATTTGCTTTGAACTTTCATGGCTATATCCACCTGAGACAGAAAGTGATGTGGGCTCCAGCACAGAGGCACATCAGCACCAAAGGACCACACTCCAGAGACAGCGGCTCTTCACCAAGACTGAGGGCTCCACTCTCCTACCAAAGTGACCTCTCTCATTTCTGTCACTTACACCAATAAATCACAAGCAAATCATAAGTCAGCGCTTCTCAATCTGTGGGTCGTGACCCACAGGAACTATATTAGAAGGTCGTGGCATTAGGAAGGTTGAGAACCACTGTCATAAAGCAAAGCGGACTGTGCACTGCAGGTGAGCAGCCCTGACACAGAGACAAGAGCCTGGCAGGTGGCAGAGTCTGGCTCAGCCCTGCTGTGGGGCACTGCCCTGGGCAGGTGCATCAACCCAGCACAGGAATGCACTGCTGCACTGTGTGCCAAAAACACACAAGAACAGCACGTGCTTGACAGGGGTCTTATGTAAGTACAGTCCGAACCCCTTCCTACATAACCTGTCACATACATCTGCACTGGCCCTCACCCAAAGGGCCACAAAGCCCAGACAGAGTGACGTTTATTTCTCTGTCCCTAATAAATGCTGCATATGGGAGGTTCTCATAAAGTAAATGACACTCTGACTTCCATCCAGAGAATGAGTTATGGCAGCGCCACACCAGCCTGTTCCCTGTGGGAACAATCAGCTGCAGCTCTGTAAACATCAACTTAATTTAGAACATCTGCCCAGGCTTGGCTTTATAAGGAGATTCTCAAGTCCCATTTCTAGTTGGAAGTGTTCCAGGTAGCTATTTAAGACCCATCAAATATTAATATTAATATATAAATATGCATTTGTATATACATGTATTTTCTTCACTCAAAAGGCATCAAGTGAAGTGGATGGGTCAATCCAGGCACAGGGCTGGGTGCTAATGATACAGAAAGACTTCTTGTCTCCGGCCAGTCTCAGCCGGAAGACAAGACAGTCAAGGTAACAGACATGAGACAACCTTGAGAAATGCTAATGGAATATGAAAGCCAGAGAGCACAACAGGAATAGAAGGAAGAGTGAGGGATGCATCAGGATGCTGTCCCACATTGGCCTGCTCCCCACATGCGGCTCCAGTTGTAGAATTAATTAGTAGCCATCTTTGGGACTAGACCTGAGTGACAGCATGAGCTGACCTTCCATTTACCCTCCACCATATCCTCCCCTCCACCCCACCTCTGCACGGCTCTACAGAATGAGCTAGCACACTTGTGTGGGAGTGACCACCGTGACCCAGGGATCACTGCACAGGGCTCAAGCTCCAGGTGGCTTCCTTAATGGGACTGGGAACTTACCTGAATCATAACTAAGATGGGCCTCAGTTTCCTTGGCTACACAGACAGAGACACAAAATTATGAACTACATTTTTTAAAATATCAGATTAATGTTGAGAGTACAATTAGGTTACAACGTTTGCATTTGTTAGGTAGATAGAGTCCCTGTTCTAAGTTGTGTCCCACAATGGGGTGCCCATTAGGTGAGAACACCAATCTCCTCTCTCCTGTCCTCTCCTCCTCCCTCATTCCCCCTCCTCTCATGATGAATTGATTTGAATTTTTTCTTTATGTGGGCATACATTAAAATGTCTACTGGCTTCATAATAGTATTAAGTACATTGGATACTTGGTTTTCAATTCTTGTGACACTTAGGAGGATGTTTTCCAAATCCATCCAGGAAAATACAAAGAATGTAAAGTTCCTCTCTTTTTTATGGCTGAATAGTATTCTATAGTAAACATAAACCACAGTTTATTAATCCACTCCTGGGTTGGTAAGCATTTAGGTTGTTTCTGCATCTAGGAGATTGTAAATTGAGCAACAATAAACAAATCAGTGCAAATGCCCTTATAATAAAAAGTTTCTTTTCCGGGGTAGATATCTAGTAATAGGATTGCAGGATCAAATGGGAGGTCTAAGTTGAGTTCTCTGAGTTCTTTCTTCCAAAGAGGTTGTATTAGTTTGCAGTTCCACCAGCAGTGTGAAAGTGTTCCCTTCTCTCCACATCCACACCAGCATCTGCAGCTTTGACACACTGTGACATGGGCCATTCTCACTGGGGTTAGGTGACATCTTAGGGTGCTTTTGATTTGCATATCTCTGACAATCAGGAATGATAGGCATCTTTTCCTAAGTTTGTTAGCCATTTATCTGTCTTCCTCAGAGAAAGTTCCATTCGTGCCTTTGTCCAGGGGATCGATGGGATTGTTGGCTTTTTTGTTGATTGAGTTCTCCATAGATCCTAGTTATCAACTGTTTGTCAGATTCATATCCTACAAAAACCTTTGCCCATTCTGAAGGTTGTCTTTTTAATTTACTTGTTGTCTCTTGAGCTGTGCAGAAGTTTTCAGCTTAATTGTTTAACATGTCTCTATTTTTGTGCCATCTGTTTATTTTTATTGTTGTGACTGCCAATGAAGTCTTCCTCATAAAATCTTTCCTCAGGTCAACATCATAAAGACTTTTTCCTATGCTTTCTTCTAGGATTTTTATCATTTCATGCCTTAGATTTAAATCTTTCATCTATCTTAAGTCAATTTCTGTAAGTAGTGAAAGGTTCAGTCATCTATATGTGGTTATCCAGTTCTTGCACCACCATTTATTGAATAGGCTCTTTTCCCCAGTGTTTGCGTTCACTTGATTTGTCAAAAATAAGATGGCAATAAGGGGCTGGTTTCATGTCTTGGTTCTCTGTTCTGTTCTATACGTCCATGTCTCTATTTTTGTGCCAATACCATGCTGTTCTGATGTCTATGGACGCACAATATAACCTAAAGTATGATAACAGTAATACTTCTAGATTTGTTTTTATTACTAAAATAGCCTTGCCTATATGGGATTTTTCTGGTTCCATACAAAACAAAGAACTATTTTTTCCAGTTCTGCAAAGTATAATGTTGGTATTTTAATGGGGTTGCCTTGAATCTGTATATTACTTTGGGTAGTATAGACATTTTTACAATGTGAATTCTTCCCAGCCAAGAACATGGTATGTTCTTACATTTGTTAATGTTTTCTGGTATTTCATTTCTTAGGGTTTCATAATTCTCTATGTGGAGATCCTTCATCTCTTTTACTAGGTATATTCCCAAATATTTCATTTTCTCTGATGCTACTGCGAAAAAAAAATGTGTCTTTGTTTTGCTTCTCAATTTGGCTGTTACTAGAGTATACAAAAGTTACTGACTTTTGGACATTGATTTTTATACCCTGAGACATTAATGTATTTCTTTTCTTTTTTTTTTTTTTTGGCCAGGACTGGGTTTGAACCCACCACCTCCAGCATATGGGGCCAGCACCCTATTCTTTTGAGCCACGGGTGCTGCCCATTAATGTATTTCTTGATCACTTATAGGAGTCTTGTGGTTGAGTCACTGGGGTTCTCTAAGTATAAGATTATCATTGGCAAAGATTGAGAGTTCAACTTCTTCTGCCCCCATATGGATATCCTTGATATCCTTCTCTTGCCTGATTGTATTGACTAAAATTTCCAGCACTATGTTGACTAATAGTGACAATAGAGGACATCTTTGGTTCCAGTTCTAAGTAAAAAACCTTTCAGTTTTATTCCATTCAGCATGATAATAGCTGTAGGTATGTCACAGATGGCTTCATTCGGTTTAAGAAATGTGCCACCTATGTCTATATTCTTATTGTTCTTGTTAGAAAAGGATACTGAATTTTATCAAATGCTTTTTCTGGATCTATGCAGAGAATCATATGGTCTTTGTTTTTGCTTCTTCTGATATGGTGAATTACATTTGTGAATTTATGCATGTTAAACCAGCCTTGTATCCCTGGGATAAAGTCTACTTGAATGTGAAATATATTTTTTTTAATGTGTAGCTGTGATCTATTAGCTAAGATTTTATTATTTTTTCGACAATATTTGCAGTGAAATTGGTCTGTAGTTCTCCTTTTTAGTTGGGTATTTTCTTGATTTTAGTATCAGGATAATGTTTGTTTCATAGAACATGCTGGGGAAGGTGCCTTTATTCTCAATGCTTTGAAATAGGTTCTGCAGTACAGGTACAAGTTCTTCTTTGCAGGTTTGATAGAATTTTGATGTGAAGCTTTCTGGTCCAGAGCTTTTTCTTATTTGAAGCTTTTTATTGTTTCCTCAATTTCAGTGCTTTATACTGGTCTACTCATGAGCTCTATGGTTAAGTTTAGGGAAATGGTGTGATTCCATGTATTAGTCCATTTCCTCCACATTGTCAAGTTTCTGGGAATAGAGTTTTTTGTAGTAGTTAGTCACAACTCTGTGTTGAGAGGACCTGGGGTTTGATATTCCTCTAAAAGAAGTTTGTCAGAATCTCTGGTGATGGTCAGGAAACTTTCACTTACAAAATCCTCCAGTAGAGCTTCCATTCCTTTGGGACGTTCTTCTTCCCCTTCAGGTATCCCTATAATTCATATGTTTCAAGGCTTTGTGAAGTCCCATAATTCTCTAAGCAATTGCTCTGCTTTTTCTCTCTTCTTTTCTCCCTCTGCAAATACCTGGGTTAGCTCAAAAGCCTCATCTTCTAGCTCTGAGATTCTTTCTTCGTCATGGTCTAATCTGCTATTGATGCTTTGTACTGTATATTTACGTTTCCTGATTGATTCCTTCAATTCCTTAAGCTCCAATACATCCTTTCTCATTTTTTCATGTCTTTCATTCATTATTTGTATCAATATTTCACTTTCCTTTTGTTGATTTTCCATATTCCCTTCAATTCCCTTTATTGCTTTTGCCATCAATATTTTAATTTTCCTTTACGTCATTTCCATTATTTCTTTATAGGTGGAATCCTCTGTAGTAGCTACATCATGATCCCTTGGTTGGGGGGGGGGGTTGTTCTGCTCTAGTTTTTCCTGTTTTAAGAATTTTTCTGTTGGTTCTTTCTCATGTGTATTTTCTTCTTGTCCATTTCCTTCCCTTATTTTCCTCTCCTTCCTTCTCTTTAAATTACTTTATCTCTGTGCTTAGGTGTTGAAATGGCCCTTTGATATAGGGCCAAAAGGAAGAAAAGTATAAAGAGTGAGAAGGGAAAAAATAAAGAGAAAGTGGGGGAAAAAAAGGAATCAAAGGGAAAAAATTGAAAAAAAAAGGAGAGGACAGGGGAGGCACCTGTGGCTCAAAGGAGTAGGGTGCTGGCCTCATATATCAGAAGTGGCAGGTTCAAACCTGTCCCTGGCCAAAAGTACCAAAAAAAAAAAAAAAAAAGAGAGAGAGAGAGAAAGAAAAAAGGAGAAGACAAAAAGAGAAAGACAAGAGTAATAGTGGTGTTTGGCAGGGTGCTTTGATGACCCACACGCACAATTCCATGAATCTTGGGGGCTGGGTTAGGTGGGTCCCTCAAGGTCAGAGGCTCCATATCAGCCTGAACAAAAGCAAGACCTCACCTCTGCCAAATATAAAAGAAAATCAGTAGTACGTGTTGCAATGGGGACCTACCAATACTATTCTTCCAAAGGCCAAAGCCAGAAAGTACCTTAGAACAGGGTCTCAAAGCCCATGGCACCCTAGCCCAGGCTTTGGAAAGAGGCTATGTCCCATAAATCAAATACAGAATGCAATAAAATAGAACAGATCAGAAAAAATTTAAAAAAAGAAAACAGATAAATCAAAAATAAAATTATATGAAATATAAAAAAAGGATATCTTAGTTACTATTTGAGAAATGTATGTTGGAAAGATGAGAAAAGTAGAAAAATGTCTACCAAAAGAGAGAAAAAAGAATAAAAAGAGCAGAAAAGCAGTAGCAAAAATGGAGCCTTTACTATTGAAGTAAAGATGAAAAATAAAAATACAACAATAAAACAAAAATTTAAAAAGCTAAGGGACAAAATTAAGAAGAAAATATATATATTGCAATATATTACCTAGACACCAGTTGACACTGTAAGAAGATAGAAGAAAAGAGAAAAAAAGGTATATAATGCAATATATTGCCTGGACACCAGGTGGTATCCGGGGGTAGGTGATGCAAAATACTCATGTTGATTCTACTGTATAGAAGGGGAGCCAGATGCCACTAGCTAATTGTTGAGTTGACCTGGTCCTATCTGATTTATTTGCCTTCAATCATGGCTTGGTTGTTTTGCTAGCATTTAATACTCCTTGCAGGATTGGGATCCTGAAGCTCTTTCCAAATTTCTTAGGAGGCATGCCTCAACCTTCCAAACAGTTTCCCTTGGCCACAAGTGGCTTTCCCGGGGTGTGAGGTGAGCTGCCCAACTTTCCCCAAGGGTACCTGAGCTCAGTAGTCACAACGGCCCCTGTGTGCTATTCTTCCCAGGCAACCCTCCCACAATGACAGCACCCTGCTAGTAACCAAGCCAATGGGATTTCCACAGTGTGGAGTGATTCAGTTCCAGCCACAAGGAACCATTCAAGTTCACTCACTCACTTAAACCCTTCCAAGGCAGATACAGTAAGCATCCAAGGCCAAAAAAACTGCAGGACAGACTTTCCCTGATCCAGCTGGCCTCTGCACACACCCAAGCATTTGCCTTCTGTTCATCAGCTCATGAACTCCTCCTTGGCTCTTTGGAGTCTCCTGATGACTCACTGTTTGCCCAGGGTGCTGTTTCTGGGCAGGACACCCCAGCTAGAAGTGGCTGGAGTCCTCTCTCCCTGGTCTCACCACAAGTGGCACAAGTGAAAGAGGTGTCTCTAGTCCGCCATCTTGCTCCATCTCCTCACAAATTCAATTTTACAAAGAGATTCCCAAACCTTTTCCAAGTAGTTCAATTCAATATGGGACACAGAGGCACTTCATCCACAGAAGGAATTTAATCCAAATAAAATACCAGCACCCTAAGAAGGGAAAAGACTGTCATCGTTATTTTAACCACTGGCTTTTACATGCTGCTATGGTGCACAAAGGACTCCCAGATCTTGATGCCAACTAGATGTGGCAGTTCTACTTTCAGATAACCTTTCTCTAGCTTCCCCACACTAAAATGTTTACCAAAGCTGCAAGTTCTTTCTGTCAGGAACACAGTCCTACAACCACTCCAATAGACTTTTACCTGTTCTTCCCATATTCACATCACACATTCCGACCAGTCCCCGGACAAGAAAGCCTGGAGTGGAGACAGGACCAGATGCTGGCTCTTCCTCTGATCCCACAGTGACCACATGGTCCCTCCCTTCTCAGAGCCTGCTTCTTTCCCGTGAAGCAGAGGAACACAGCACCCTGAAGTCCCCAGGACACGGCATGTTGAAAGGGGGTGCCACCTGGCTCAGCCTCACCAGTGCCAGCCCCACACAGTGAGCACCTGGCTCCTTTCCCCAGCAGGCCACTCCAGAAAAGCACCTGCAGAGCACATAGTCTCCTTAAAACAAAGGAATTTATTTCCATGTGCTTTTGTAAAGTCTTTCTCTTCTCTTTTTCACTTCAAATAGTACAGTATTATCACTGAATCATAAAAGCAACTTTCTTTACTGTACTGAATCTTTGATTTCTTTGAACACTTCTGGAGGCCAATAGCAAGTATTTTTCTCTGACCATTTGAAAAGAGGCAAAGTGCCAGGAATAAGGAAGGCTATTTATGTTACCCTTAGAGCTACTTCTTAAAGACTGCTACTTTTATTCTGCTCTTGGCTCCAGAAATCCCAAATATCTCCAATTCAGTATGAATTAATAATAGTGATTTATGTCAAAGAATATTTTTTAACCCATGGGCAAAGATTATTTTTTAAATGTGGCTCAGCAGTAATTTTTATTCCCAAAAGAAAAGAAAACATTACACCAAGAGAAACAAAACACAGTGGTAGGAAATGAACTTGATACAGTACATTATTTGCACAATTCAAGAACTAAGAGGTAATTTATCATTATGCCTTATTATTGAATTAGTGTCATAATTCATTCCTCAGTTCTGTACATTTTCACCAATTTATAATTTTAAAAAACATTCCCATACATTCCTTTTTTATCACTTTAACATTTACTTATTTCAACTTCTCATAATTAAGACAGCCATATGGAAGGCTCAAGTACTGGTCCCCTGAAGATATGCCTTCTGCGTTGTAACTTCATAGTGCTAGGTCACCTCTGTCCCTTACCTTGGGTTAGGCCATGTGACTTGCTCTGGCCAGTGGATGGGACGCTAACAGACATGAGGCAGAAGGGCCTGAAATGTGCTTGGTAGTTGGGATTATGCTCTGGAGCCTCTGCTGTGGCCACAGGAAGAACATGTCTAGCTAGCCTGCCATGCCGAAGAGCACGAGAGGCCCCTGGCAAAGGCCCGGACCACACAACACAGCCCTAGGCAAAGCCTCTCTGGCTACGGCTAAAGCATAGCCTCTTTAGCCAACCTACAGATTCCTGAGGATAAGCAACCAACTGAGTCACTAAGTTAGGGGATAATTTGTTACACAGCACCATATGGCAACAATTAACCTAACACTGCATTCCAAAGTCAAGTTAACTTAAGCAGCTTCCTCAGTACCTGAACACTTTAGCCTATAGGTACATAAAATATCAAATATGTACCCTAAGTTTTATATATAAAGAATATTCTTTCATTCAGAAGGAAGAAGTCCAAAATTAGAGGTAATTTCAAGTGCATTACTTTTCAAATTGGCTGTAAGAAAAAGATATTTTTAAATGCATACATTTTAAAGCAAGGAAGGATAGTAATATTAAATTATGTCTTTTATTTTTCTTTTCAATTAATTACGTTGTTAAAACTTGTGCTCCCTCAAATAACCCAAATGCATGTGCACAGAGGACTTCATCTCTAATAATCAAATGTAGACATAAAAGAATTAGGACAAATTACTAATTATGTAGCAAAACACTGATTCTTTAAAATACATTTATACATAACTTCTATAGTAAGAAGCATCTAAAATGTGAATCTCAGGGACTGGCTAAAAAAGGAAGTATCTTAAACTAGCATTTACCCTAACATCTATCAGGAATTAAGGTATAAGTGTTTCAAATAAAGAAAATCTTGAAGGCTTCTGCCAAAGTTTTAGAGTAAGTATTAAAGCCATAAATTAAAGCCAGCATTGCAATCCCCTCTGTATCACAACTATATTTAATAACCACTGAAGTAATTTTCCAATCTCTTTTCCTTTAAAATTTCATGGCATGCCTTTCTTCCTGCTCCTAAAAAAATCATACTAATGTAGGTTTACTTCAAGCTTCTGGAGTATACATAGAGAATTTTTAGAAATTAATAAAAATGCAACATGCCAAAGCAAGCAAATTCAACTTTGAACACTACTGGACAAAAACAATCAAATGTATTTCCAATTGTTAAGGAAAACTTGTGTAGAGATCCTTTAGAGATAAACCTGTGCTTATACAGGAAGGGAACATGAGATGAAGAAAGGCTCACTCGTCAGGGAGGAAGAAACTGGGTCATTCACTCAGCTGTGCCAGGGAAACTGAACCTACTTTAAAAAAAAATTCTTCAGCATTCCATTTTACATTCCAGGACATAATAAATTCTAAAATACTCAAAAGACAACAAAAAAGCTAATTATTTACTCTAAATAATCAGGAATAACGTTCCAAACATAAAAGTAATTTTTAAAATTGCCAAAAAAAAATCTATAAACTTATACATGTAAAAAAATCTGAAAATTTTGCATGTCAGACACCATAAAATTACACATCCAAGAAAACTAGAAAAAATATTGTGGCAATAATATGACAAAAATCCTAGCATGTTGGTGGTGCCCATAGCTCAGTCAGTAGGGTGCCGGCCACATACACTGATGTTGGCGGGTTTGAACC
>NW_003852476.1:867471-914479 GCF_000181295.1 Otolemur garnettii | reverse complement strand
AAAAAAAAAAAAAAAAAATCCTAATATCTTGAATAAGTAAATGTTTTTACAAATAAAGGAAAAAACTAAGACATCCCATTAGATAATAGAAAAATGGGCAGAGAACATGAAGAGACATCCCAGAGCAAAAAATAACAATGGCCAGTAAATATTTTTTTAAATGTTTGATCTCATCAGTAAAAAGCAAGGTTAAATTACTTGCCGACCAAATCACCAAACTCTGTTTAAAAGACACAGTACTCTAAAAGGCCACTGGTGAGAATGCTAATTAGCACAATCTCTCCACCAAATAATTTAGCAACATGTACCAGCACCCTTAGAAAGGTGCTTATGTACTTTACCCTAGTAATTTTAATTGGGGGATCTACCCTAATAACATGACTTTGAAATGTAAGTCAAGTTTTACACACAGAAATTAATTATTATCATGGCTTATAATGAAAAAATACAAATAACATAAATGTTTAAATAATAGATTAAGGGAGGTGGGATTTGGGAGGAGGCAGGGTATTTGGGAGGACCTCACCTAATGTGCATGATGCAATGGTACGTTTCAAAACTATTAAGAAATGAGTATAACTGTGGTGGATGTGTGACTTAGTTCAGTGTAAACATTTCATACTGTATATCAAAGCAGTATACTGAACCCCATAAATGCATCAATGTACAAAGTTATGATTTAATAAAAAATAATAAAAAATAAAAAAATAAACAATAGGTTAAATTGTGGAATTCTAATCTGATGAAATTATATTTACTACAGATTCTTAACAGCAATAAAAAAGATGAAAAGAAGGTACCATCTTTAAAGTGTAAAAATGTTTAATATGCATAGGAAAAACTAAAATAGATATTCAAAAATATTAACAATGGTTGGTAGACATTAGAATTACATAACTTGATTCTTATTTATATTTCCTATATCTTCTAAATGTCTATATTGAGTGTATTTCCTTAGATCAAAACTAAGCATTTTTAGAAGTATATATTTTGTCACATAAGGTGTCTTCAGTGTTTTAATTTCTAATGGTATAGTACTACGTACCACTTCATTTAAATTTGAAACAAGACCCAGAAATAAAATCAATCTTCAGAATGAGAAGAGGATTTAAATTCACACTCTGTAGAAGGAACCATGTACATGGCTTTATGGCTGCATTCACACACCCCTTTCTGCATGGATTATCAGTAGGTACTGAATGATGCACAGTGATGACCTCTTATAAATATACGACATAGCTGGGGAAGCTAGGAAGCTGTTATTTTACCAAAAACCTCTTTGCACCTATTATATTGTACTTTCTTTTTCAAATTAAGGAAAAAAAAATCCCAAGCTTTCTGCTCCTATACTACAGATATATAATTCTTTCATATAGAATCTTAGTCAAATTTTTAACATATAATTTATCATTAGAGTATAAAATTGGTTTGTAGGGCACATTTTGGAAAATTATAAATCTGAAAAGTTTGTTTCTAGACCAGTTCCTAGATAAAGAGAATCATTGTACCACTCATAAAGCAATGTCAGACTTCCTCTCATCTGTGACCATCTTCCTGATACTTCCTCTCAAGATGAAAGGCTGTTAAACTTTTATCTTTACACTTGATTCTAATGACAAATAAGAGCAGAAAACACAGGCAACTCAGAGAGAGATCCAGATTCTCATACTGCCAAAATCAGTATATTCAGAATCCCATTTTTAAGAATGGTTGTAGCAGCACTACTAAAAACAGGCTCGAAAGCCAAAAAAGTTTAAGAATTTATGAACTGGACGAAATTAAACAAGCTTCTTGTTTATCATTTCTTCTCACAGTTTTCTTTTTAAATCCTAATATATCCACGAATCTCCAAGTTAAGACACAACCTGTAATATTCCCAAATTTACCTGATATATCATGCTACAATAATGGCACATGCAAAATCATCTCCTGGAATAAAGCTCTGAGCAGAGTTTGGAATGCCAAGCAGCTATTAGCACACATGCAGTACTGGAAAGCCCACTACACTACTACAGAGACATAGGATAGTGTCCTGGAGAAAGAGCAGGAGTGAGTATTAACTAGGTTATACATTATCTACTCTCTCCCTAATACATATTCTAGAACACATATTCTAACTGACATAAACTGGAATTACCATGACCCCATGAGATAGGCTCCCCTATCCTGCCACACTGCACCAACAAGAAAGCAGGAGAGGCTCCAAGAGGGAATGCAACTTCTCCAGAGCCTGACAGCCTGTAGGCAGCAAGGCTGGGATGTAACCAGCCCATCTGAGGGAAACCCCTCAGATTCCCTTCAAGCTAGGTGTGGCTGTGTGACTGTCTGGGACAATGGGATGTGACTAAAAGTAATGTATACAACTTCTGGCTCTTCTCCAGAAAGTTGAGACCACTTTCCTTGACCCTTATCTTCCTTGAAGGCCAAACACAATACAGGGGAAAGAGCAGACCCACTGCCCTCAAGCAGCAACATGGACGGAAACTGTCCCTAAAGGACCCTGTGGACCATAGCATCCTTGGATTGCTGGACTATGGGCTGTATCACTGAGGGCCTTTGGGCTTCTTTGTTGAGAGCAACTTAATTACATTTTGTTTTGGCCTAAAACGTTTTTTCTTAAACTCTACTGATGTTTCTTAATAAAACTTAGTTTTCAGCTTTGATCTAAACAACTCTTAAGTTATTAAATGCTTGACATATTTCCAAGCACTTTCCATGTATGAACTCACTTAACCTAACAAACCCACAGGGAGCCCCTACCATAGCCTTAATCCAGGAGAAGGGGCAGTAAGGCCAATCAGAGGCAGCTTTCACCAGAAGCTCCTGTCCAGGAGGAGGAAAAATGGAAAAAGCAAACTCAGAGAAGTTGAAATTGGGTGAATGAACACAAGAAGAAATCAAGGCACTGAGAAAACCTCCCGAGACAAACTGAGGACAAAAATGAGGAGGAAGAGAGCAGAGCAGGCCACACAGAGCACACTACTGAGCAGGACAGGAGGGTCAGTACCCCACCAGGACTCTCCGTAAATTCTCCCTGAGCAGTGAACACTGGGTGTCTCATCCCACAGTAGCGAGGCATGATGTCCTGGTTCTCCTGCACCAGGTAATTTCCATCCCCTAGGTCCCTATCCTACCTGGCAGAACAGTGAACAAACTTTGCTTCTAGCACCTTGTACCCACAGTCCATCCCCCCTTCTTTGTTTTTCTGATAGACTGCCACCTCTATAGGCAGATTCCCAGTCTAGTGAGTGGGAGCACTAGCCAGGTCCATGGGGTGGTGGCAGCACCACCCCAGGCACTAGACAGGCGAAGGAGCTTTGGAATCCACACAGCCCATAAAGCAACCGACTGCCAAAGCAAGAGTTACAAAGGCCACTTTCTCTGTCACCATGGAGGATGGGTCTGAGGATATGCTGAGAAGCTGGTTTGGTTGTGGCAAATTTCTTCAACATGTCTATTTCATTATTTAACTTCTCTATCATAAGTGAACCTCAACTTAGCTGGATACAGGATCCTGGGCTGAAAGTTGTTTTGTTTTAGGTGATTGAAGGTCAATGATCATCCTCTTCTGGCTTGAAAAGTTTCAGCAAAAAGATCTGTAGTCATTCTAATATTCTTCCCCTTGTAGGTTATGATTTTCTTACGTCTGGCTGCTTGCAGGATTTTCTCCTTCATATTAACAACATGTCTAGAAGATGCTTTATTTGGGTTGAGTCATGCTGGGGTTCTGACACAGTCTGCTACCTGAATTTCAGTATCTCTTCCCATACTTGGGAAGTTATCCTCAATTATCTCTTTGAGTAGAGTATCTGTGCTTTTCGGACCATCCTCTTCTCCTTCAGGGATTCCTATGAGGCGAATGTTTGCTCTTTTGGAGTTGTCTCACAGTTCTCTCAGGGAATGATCTTTTTTTGCTCTACACTTCTCTTCCTCTTTGAGCATTTGGGAGCATTCAAAAGCTTTGTCTTGAATGTTAGAAATCCTTTCTTCTGGTTGCTCCATTCTGTTACTGAGGGATTCTACTGTATTTCTCAGATCTTTGAGGGCTGCAAGTTCTTGCCTCAATGTGTCAACATCTTTGGTGATTTCTGTCTTTGAATTCATCAAATTCTTGAGACAACTTGAATTCCATCTTTGCCTCCATTCTGTTAATCTTATTTGCAATCCAAATTCTTAATTCAATTTCTGACATCTCAGCCATTTGTTTATGAATGGGATCTTTTGTTGTATGTTCTTTGTCATTCCTTGAGGGAGGTGATCTACTCCAATTATTCATGTTGCCAGACTTTTTCCACTGATTCGCCCCATGATTAATTTTCACCGTTTGGCTAGAGAAGCTAGCAAGGTGAAACTGAATTGAGGGTTCCTGGCTGGATTCCATGCTGGCCAAGGGAGGGACACAGGTCCTGACCCCTCAACAGTCTGAGGGACCTCTGCCTTATGTGTGGCTCAGTGAACAGAGTGCACCCAACCCCCCAGTGTGGGAAGAGAGAGTGGTTTGGCTGCACTGACCTTTGCAAGGTCTTATTCCTCCTGGGTCTGCCTCCTGCTGGAGAGGAACCCTCCCTGACATCTGGAGTTATTCTGTCCAGTGGCTGTGCCTACCTGGACCTTCCTGGGGGTTCAGCCCCCAGCTCCACTCCTACAGACTTGGGAAGACACAGAACTAGCCTCAGGTGACCCCACCCTGGGATGGTCCCTCCCAGAGCAGATGGTGGATAGAAGACCTCTCTCCCCCAGCTGCAGGTAAGAGCTGAGGCATTTCTACTCTATTGTGGCCAGGACCATGGTGAAAACCACAGCTTTTTGAATTAATTTGTGCATGGTGTTTGTGCATGGTGTGGGAACCTGAGCTGAAACAGCTAGATGGCCATGGATTCCCCTCCCCAGCCATGGGTGTGGGCTGTAACAGCTGGAATCAACTAGGGCAAGAACAGTGGTGGAAAACTGTGGCTCATTTAAATTGGGTGGAGAGCAGGATTGACATTCACAGAACACTTCAGCTTCCTAAACAAGAGCCAACCCCAGCCCATAAGAGACACCCAGAGGTCACCCCCCAGTCCAACCCCACCCATCTTAGAGAAAGCAGGGCCAACTGGTTGCAAGAGGGTGAAGGGAAGTGAGCTCCACAGCCTGGGGCCTCCTGATCTGACCTCACCACACACAGTTTTAGTTGTCAAACAGTCCCAGGGGTGCTGCTTAAGGGTCCCCAATTAAATTATCTGTCAATTACTATTTAGGGACAACCTGACATTCTAGCTAAAAACTGTAATAAAAATATAAGCAAGCTGAAATTACACAGGGGATGAATTAACAGAAGAACTCTTAAAACATGAAAAATCATGGCAGATCAACTCCTCTAAGAGATTACAAGGGAGATAGAGCTGAAAATACCATACACAGAGAAACTGTTGAAATGACAGAAATAGAATTCAGAATAGAATAATGGGATTGAGGAGAAGATGGAAATAGAAATCAAAAAATAGTCCAAAAACTGTCTCAAGAAATTATTGAATTTAAAAACGAAGTCACCAATGATTGGACATAATTAGGAAGGATATATCAGAGCTTGAGGAATTAAAAGAGGCATTCAAGGAGATTGAAAATGCAGTAGAGAGCCTCAGTAACAGAGTAGAACATGGAAAAGGACGAATCCCAGACATTAAACATAAGATTTTTGATCTCAATCATTCAAAAAGGCCAAAAAGAAGATAGTAAAAGCAGAGATATCTATGAGAGAGAAATGGGGCCATTCCAAATACACAAACATCTGAATCACAGGGATTCCTAAAGGAGAAGAGAGTCCTAAAATCACAGAAGCTCTACTTCAAGACATCTTGGTGGAAAATTTCCCAAGCATTGAAAGAGACCCAAAAATACAGATACTAGATACTTTTAGAATCCCAGCCCAACTAAACAGAAACAGAGCATCTCCTGGATACATTGTAATTAACTTGGCCAAAGTCAAAATGAGTGAGAAAATTCTGCAGGCATCCAGCCCTAAGCAAATTCTTACCTGCAAGGAGAAAAATATCATGGTAACAGTTGAAACTTTTCAAGCCAGAAGAGGATGTTCATCTGTCTTTATTTACCCTTCTTAAAATAATTTTTAGCCCAGGATACCGCATCCTGCTAAACTAAGTTTCATATTTACAGATGAAATCAAATCTTCTACTGTCATGCAAACATTGAGGAATTTCACGATAAGACCAGCTCTGCAAGCAGTACTCAGACCTGTTCTCCACACTGATCATCACAATGGACCTCTAGCAAAACAGACACACAGAGAAAATGAAGGACAAAGCCTAGCTCTCACAATGGCCTCAGTGATAAAACTAAGTAACAGACCTAAACAAAACAAGATGACTAGAACTCCACCATACATATCAATTCTCTTAAAAAGTGTGAGTGGCTTGAATTCATCACTGAAGAGATGAAGGGATGAAAAAAAACTATTTCAAGCAAACAGAAATAAGAAAGCAGGGGCTGAAATTTTATTTGCAGATATAATCGGATTCAACCAACAAAAATAAAGACAAAGATGGTCACTATATACTGGTCAGGGAACAATACAAGAAGCGGACATTTCAATCCTAAATACCTATGCACCAAACTTAAATGTTGCCAGATACATAAAAACAAATCCTAACTGATCTGAACAGTATGATATCCTCCAGCACCCTTACCTAAAGACTTCACCCCTCTGACAAAACTGGATAGATCCTCCAAACAGAAACTAAACAAAGCAGCCATGAATGAAAACATGACTTTAGAACAAATAGGCTCAACAGACACAAAACATCCAACCCAATAAAATTGAGTATATATTCTACTTGTCAGCCCATGGATCATCCTCCAAAATTGATCATATCTTAGGGTACAAATCAAAACTCAAAAAAATTAAAGGAACAGAAGTTATATTCTGTATCTTTTCAGACCACCACAGAATAAAAGTAGAACTCCAATAAAAATCTTAATATTCACATAAAATCACTAAACAATCTTATGCTGAATGACAACTGGGTCAAGGAAGAGATAAAAAAGAAAATAATTAGATTTCTCAAAATGATAATGAAGCCAAAAGATATCAAAAACTAGGGGATAGTGAAAGGTAATCCTAAAAAAGAAATTTATCACATTAAATGCCCACATCCAGAAAATAGGAGCTGGAAAAAGAAGAGGAATCTAATCCTGAACTTAGCAGAACAAAAGAAGTAACAAAATTAGATCTGAATTAAACGAAATTGAGAACATAAGAGTCATTTGGAAGAGCAGCAAACAAAAAGTTCTCTGAAAAGATTAATAAAACTGATAAACCCTTGGCTAAATTAAGTAGAAATTAAAAACATCTCTAATGAACGCAGTCAGAAATCAAAAATGGGAAATAATAGGTAACACAAAGATACAAAAGATTATCACCAACTACTACAAAAAGCTCTATACACAAAAATTTGAAAATGTAAAGAAATGGACCAATACCCACAATTATATCACCTTTTCAAACTCAACCAGGAAGAATCAGAAATTTTGAAAAGACCAATCAATATCAAGCACTGAAACTGCAACAATAATTAAAAATATTCCAAAAAATAAAAGTCCTGGACCAGATGATTTCACACCAGAATTCTACCAAACCTTCAAAGATGAGCTTATACCTAATATTGCATAACCTAGGCCAAAACATAGAGAAGGAAGAAAACCTTCCCAACACTTCCTATGCAGCAAACATCACCCTGATATTAAAATCAGGAAAGGGTCCAACAAAAAAGGAAAACTACAAACCAGTATCATTAATATCAATGCAAAAAATAATTCAATACGGTCTAAACAAACAATTCAGCTACACATTAAAAAATAGATACATCATAATGAGGTGGGCTTTATCCCAGGGATGCAAGGTTGGTTCAACAAACACAAATCCATAAATGTAATTCACCACATAAATAGAAGCAAAACCCAAGACCAAATGATCCTCTCAATAGATGCAGTAAAGACATTCCACATAATTCAGCATCCTCTTCTAACAAGAACATTTAAGAAAACAGACATAGATAGAACATTTCTTAAACTGATAGAAACCATCTATGACAAACTCATAGCCAACATCATATAGAATTGGTAAGACAGAAAAGTATCTCCACTTAGAACTGGAACCAGACAAGGATGGTCTGGACAAGGATGTCTGCAAGGATTTGCAGACAGACGAATGGACAACACATGAAAAAATGCTCATTGTCCCTAATCATTAGAGAAACACAAATCAAAACTAACCAGAGATACCACCTAACCCCAGTAAAAATAGCCCACATCACAAAATCTCAAAGCTGCAGATGCTGGCATGGATGTGGATGTGCACACTCCTGTTGAGATGGCAAATTAATACAGCCTCTTTGGAAAGAAGTGTGAAGAATCTTCCAAGACCTAAAGGCAAATTTTCCATTTGATTCTGCAATCCCATTACTAGATATCTACCCAGAAGAAAAGGCAAATAATCGATTTACCATAAAGATATTTGCACTAGAATGATAACAGATCAATTCTCAATCACTACAATGTACAATCAGCTCATGGAAGAACAATATCCCTATGTACAGGGACCTGATAGCCCTTCAGGTATTTAGAATCTTAGAATTAAGAGGCTGTAAGATGTTTCCCAAATATTATAAACATCTCAAAATGTATATAAGCAGATATTTAAGCATTTTTGTTTAAGTGCCTAGTCCCAAAACACATTTAAAAAATACTCCACTACTCAGAATTGTGTCACACATAGGCTAAACTGAAAAAATTATTTTAAAGTAACTACTGAGTGTATTTAAAAATGACTTTTCAAAAACTAAACACAAGGGTCAGAGATAACAGCAATTATGAGATTACTGTGCATCAATCAACAAGCACAGCACTCATTAAAATTTCATTCTCACACTGTTTAAACTAATTTCCTTACTTTGGCTTATCCGTGGGGATATGGTCTCCTTCCAGCTGGCTCACTGGCAGGCATGCTGGATCTCATGTTAACTACCAGACACAGGAGACAGCTACACCATGCTTTTTGCCAGGGACTTAACCCCATAATATTTCCTCCTGAAACTACTGTGCTTTTGAGAAGATCAAAGCACTTTACCTTATTTACCCTTACATCTTCCTTGAGGTAGAAGGTAGCAAGCATAATGATAGAGAGCTAAGTTATTAAAGTTTTCTTCTTAATAAGCAATACTGGTAGTACCTAGAAAAGATTTCTATCAGAGCCATCTATCTCATCCACACTGCAGCTGGAGCTGGTTCAATACTGTGGGGAGGTGACACTTGCTGCCTCTCCCACCACCACCAGCGAAGGTGGGGTCTGAAAGACGTGTGTCCCCTATATGGGCAAAGACATTAAACATTCTTAAGGCACGTAAAACACAAAATATTTGCATCGATCTCTAAAAGATACTTGAGCTCCCAGCCCAGGAACAAAAACATAAAGCATACAATATTTTAAATAAAGATCTTAACACTATTCCCAGATGCTGCCAAGTGAGATCACTTGGAAACGAACTGCATCACTACGGCTCTGAAGGCCAGGTAAGACTTCATCGCAGAATGACAACAAAAAAGACTTCACAACTGTCATGGAACTTGAAGAAAGGAGGAAGTAGGTGGGCTCCAGGGTCCAAGGAAACCGAACCATGAACCAAATGGAGAAATAGTTGGTGGCGAGATATACTCCACCTGTCCTTCCCTCCCAGCATTTGCTTCCTAGATGCCCCTGTTCCTTCAGGCAGGGGCAATTCTGCATGTGATTGTCTTTGGCAATTTGTAGAAATAAAAGGACCAAGGCAGGAGCGTGCAAAGTGTCTGACCCCAAGCACACATTGCAAAGCCACACTAGAGGAAAGTCACACAGGGAAATGCATAGTGTAGGCAAACCTCACTTTTCAGTGGCCCTGGATATTTGGTGAAGCTTATCTACTGAGCTCACACATTTTGGCGTCTGACTTGACAAGTCTGGTTTCAATTTTATTACAACTCTTGTTCAAATGTTTTATTTGCATTCACAGAAGGATACATAGATACTAAAGCTAAAAAGGCCTAAACCCTAATAACAATATAAAGAATTTGGGTAAAATGTCAGTTTGCATTTTCTAAGCATGGAGGTTTTTGATTACTGGAATAAGCAATCTGAGCAGGTGGCACCACTTACAAAACTTTTCAATCAGCAAACAGGATTGGGTCTTCACCCAGCTGAAAGGCGCAGGTCCCTACATGTTTACCCCAAATTTCAGACTGCCCCTCATTCCTCACAAATGTCAGCTGCTGCCACCAGGTCAGCTTCTTCCCTCCTCACTTGCAAGTCCTTGCTGAAATCACACCTGGAGCCAGTACCATACTAGATCAGGGTTACCAGCATGTAAGAAAAGTGGAGTACATGGTCCAGCAGGGGAGAGGGAGCAGACACACCACAAGGGTACTTGGGGACATCATACAGAAGGGTTTGTGAAAGTGCTATGAGGACACAGGGAGGGAGGAGGACAGAAGGGACACAGTGTCTACAAAGGCTTCAGGCAGGGTGGCTCCTATACTATATTGTGAAAGGATGGACTTGGGTGTTCAGAGGAGATGGCTGGAGAGGACAGGGTCTCCCAATAAGGGACAGCTGTGAAGACCTGAAGACCTGGGAGTGAAAGAACGTGGGACACGTGAAAAGCTGCATGCAGCAGGCTGTAGGCAAGAGGTAACTGATGACCGTGAGGACACAGGAATGAGGCAGCCATGGCCAGCACCCACAGCCTTTTATACCACAGAACATCTCTGCTTCACCCTAAAGCCAGTGCATGCACACATTGTTACTTAAATCTTTTTTTTTTTTTTTTTTTTTTTTGCAGTTTTTGGCAGGGGCTGGGTTTGAACCCGCCACCTCCGGCATTTGGAACCAGCGCCCTACCCCTTTGAGCCACAGGTGCCGCCCTGTTACTTAAATCTTAACAGGGTGACACAAATGGTTTTTCACTCTGAGCAGTTTCTCCAGCAGCGATGTGAATGCTGGACAGGACAGAGGATGATGAAAAGGAGTCAGGAGGCCACAGCCATGCTCTAGACAGGAAAGAGCAAGCAGCAGACTGGAGAAAGGAAGAAAAATTTTTTTCTTTTTCCTTTTTAAAATTATTTCAAATTAATTTGAGGGTACAAAAAATTAGGTTACAGTGTTTACATTTGTCAGGTGAGTCCCTCTCACAAAAATACAACGTTTGCATGTTTTAGGTACAGTCACTCATACAATTGTGTCCCACCCCCAAGAGTTGTGCCATATGCCCTAACATTGTGTCCATTAAGTGGGAGCACACCCTTGCCCCCTCCTTTTTTTCTCCCCTGTTCCCTCATTCCCCCAAGTCCCATTTTGAATTAATTGGAGTTTTTCTCCTATGTAGGCATGTATTAGATCATCTACTGCCTTCGTATTAGCATTGAATACACTGGATTCTTCTTTCTCCATTCTTGTGATATTTTATTTTATTTTATTTTAATTAGATCATAATTGTGTACATTAATTCTATTATAGGATACAGGGTGTTGCTTCCATATGCAGTTTGGAAAACTCTTATCCAACTGGCTAACATAGCCATCATGTCCTTCTCATAATTGTTATGTTAAGACATTTATATTCAACCTTCAGACAAATTCACATGTACCCTAACAGGGTACGTGATATTGTGATATTTTACTAAGAGAATGTTTTTTCAACTCCATCCAGGTTAATACAAAAGATGGAAAGTCTCCATTTTTTTAATGGCTGAATAGTATTCCATGGTATATATATACCACAGATTGTTAATACATTCCCAGGTTCGTGGGTATTTAGGCTGTTTCCACATTTTGGCAATTATAAATTGAGCTGTGATAAACAGGATTTTTATGATAAAAGGATTTTTTTTCTTCTGGGTAGATGCCTAGTAATGGGATTTCAGGATCAAATGGAAGGTTTAATTTGAATGCTTTGAGATTCTCCATATTTCCTTCTAAAGAGGTTGTATTAGTTTGCAATCCCACCAGCAGTGTAAAAGTGTTCCCTTCTCTCCATATCCACGCCAGCATCTGCAGCTTTGAGACTTTGTGATGTGGGCCATTCTCACTAGAGTTAGGTGATATCTAAGGGTGGTTTTCAATTGCATTTCTCTAACAATCAGAAATGATGAGCATTTTTTCAAATGTTAGCCGTTCATCTGTCTTCATCAGAGAAAGTTCTGTTCATATCTAATGCCCAATGGTAGATGGGATTATTGGCTCTTTTTTTTCTTGATTAATTTGAGTTCTCTGTTGATTCTAGTTATCAACTGTTTACCAGATTCACACACTGCAAATACCTCTGCCCATTCTGAAAGTTGTCTTTTGCCTTTACTTCTGTGTCTTTAGCTGTGCAGAAGCTGTTCAGCTTAATTAAGTCCCATTTGTGTATTTTTGTTGTTGTTGTGATTGCCACTGAAGTCTTTATCATAAAATGATACCCCACTCCAACTCAAGAGTTTTTCCCCACATTTTCATCTAAAATTATCAATTTGTGTCTTAAATTAAAATCTTTTATCCATCTTGAGTCCATTTTTTTAAGTGATAACAGGTGTGGATTTAGTGTCAGTCTTCTACACATGGTTATCCAGTTCTCCCAGCACCATTAGTTGAATAGAGATTCTATTCTCCACTGTATATTTTTTTTGGTTTATCAAAGACCAGACATCTATAAGAAACTGGTTGCATCTCTTGGTTTTCAATTCTGTTCCATATGTCTATGTCTCTATTTTTGTGCCAATACCATGCTGTTTTGATTACCGTGGACTTGTAATATAACCTGAAATCTGAGAGAGTGAAAAAAAGTCTAATATCCTCCAGCTTCGTTTTGATTACTAAGAACAGCTGTGGCTAGACAGGGATTTTTCTAATTCTGTACAAAAGGAAGTACTTATTTTTTCTGGTTTTCAAAGTATGACATTAGTATTTTAATGAAGATTGCACTGCATCTGTAGATTGCCTTGGGCAGAACAGATATTTTAACAATCCAAGAGCATGTTATGTAGGTTTTCCCATTTGTTAATATCTTCTGATCTTCCATTTCTTAGGGTTTCATAATTCTCTTTGTAAAGATCCTTCACATCTTTTGTTAGGTATATTCCTAGGTATTTCATTTTCTTTGAAGCCATAGTGAAGGAAACTGTCTACTTCATTTAGCTTCTCAATTTGGCTGTTATTGGCATATACAAAATCTACTGATTTGTGGACATTGACTTTATATCCTAAGATGTTACTGTGTTTTCTGATCACTTCCAGGAGTCTTGTGGTTGAGTCTTTGGGGTTAAGTATAAGATCAAATCATCAGCAAAGCAAGAGAGTTTGACCTCCTGTGCTCCCATTTGGATATCCTTTATTTCCTTCTCTTGCCTGATTGCATTGGCTGAACTTCCAGCACAATGTTGAATAGCAGTGGCAATAGTAGACATCCTTGTCTGGTTCCAGTTCTGAGTGGAAATAGTTTCAGTTTTACTCCATTCAGTATAATAGCTGTGGATTTCTCATACATGGCTTCAACTGCCTTCAGAAATGTGCCACCTATGCTTATTTTCTTAAGTGTTCTGGTTAGTAAAGGATGTTGAATTTTGTCTTCAATAGATGAACTGAAGCATCTATGAACAGATGCTTTCTATGAATCTATTCAGAGAATTATATGGTCTTTGTTTTTACTTCTATTAATATGGTGAAATACATTTATAGATTTGTGTATGTTAAACCAGCCTTGTATCCATGGGATGAAGCCCACTTGATCATGATGTATAATTTTTTTAATGTGTGGCTGTAATCTATTAGCTAAGATTTCACTGAGTATTTTTCCATTGCTATTCTTTTTTTTTTTTAATTTTTTTCTATTAATTTTTTTAAATGTTGGAGATTGTGGGTAAAGAAAGAAGGTTGCACTGACTGCATTTGCTAAGGAAGGTACCAAAAGGTATGTCACACACCAAGACCCCCACCCCCTCCCTCCTTCCCTCTCTCTGCTCTTCCCTTCTCCCCCCTACCTCTCTCTTTCCCTCTCTCAGCTATTCCTTTCTCATACTCCCCTCCCTCCTTCTATCTCTCTCTGCTTTCCCATTCCCCTACCTCCTACAATGTACAGGGTCATTAATTGTCCTTATATCAAAATTGAGTACATAGGATTCATGCTTCTCCATTCCTGCAATGCCTTACTAAAAATAATGTGTTCCACTTCCACCCAGGTTAATACAAAGGATGTAAACTATCCATCTTTTGTAATGACTGAATAGTATTCCATGGTATACATATATCACAGCTTGTTAATCCATTCCTGGGTTGGTGGACATTTAGACTGTTTCCACATTTTGGCGATTGTAAATTGAGCTGCGATAAATAGTCTAGTGCAAGTGTACTTATGATAAAAAGATTTTTTCCCTTTGGGGTAGATGCCCAGTAATAAGATTGCAGGATCAAATGGGAGGTCTAGCTTGAGTTCTTTGAGGGTTCTCCATACTTCCTTCCAAAAAGGTTGTATTAGTTTGCAGTCCCACCAGCAGTGTAAAAGTGTTCCTTTCTCTCCACATCCATGGCAGCATCTGCACTTTTGAGATTTTGTGATGTGGGCCATTCATCCTGGGGATTTAGATGGTATCTCAGGGTGGTTTTGATTTGCATTTCTAAAATAATTAGGGACAATGAACTTTTTTTTTTTTTTTTTGCAATTTTTCTCCAGGGATGAGTTTGAACCCACCAACTCCAGCATATGGGACCAGTGCCCTACCCTTTTGAGCCACAGGTGCCGCCCAATAATGAACATTTTTTCATGTTTGTTAGCCATTCCTCTGTCTTCTTTACAGTAAGTTCTATTCATGTCCCTTGCCCACTGTATGGGACTGCTGGCTTTTTCATGTGGATTAATTTGAGTTCTCTATAGATGTCAGTTATCAAGCTTTTGTCTGATTCAAACTATGCAAATATACTTTCCCATTGTGTAGGCTGAAAAGCAGAAAGAGCACACTGACAACCTCACAAGCCATCTTATGGAACTGGAAAAAGAAGAACAATCTGAGCCTAAACCCAGCAGAAGAAAAGAAAGATACAAAATTAAATCAGAGATTAAGGAATTGAAAATAAAAGAATCATTCAGAAAATTAATGAAACAAAGAGTTGGTTTTTTGAAAAAACAAATAAAATAGATAAACCTTTTATTTATTGGCCAGACTAACTAGAAATAGAAAAGTAAAATCTCTAGTAACCTCAATCAGAAATTATAAAGGGGAAATAACAACTGATGCCACAGAGATACAAGAGATTATCTCTGCATATTACCAGAAACTCTATGCCCAGAAATTTGACAATGTGAAGGAAATGGATCAATATTTGGAATCACACCCTCTTCCTAGACTTAGCCAGGAAGGAACAGATCTCCTGAACAGACCAATTAAGATCAAAGGAACAACAAAAAATCTCCCAACAAAACAATGTCCTGGTCCGGATGGCCTCCCACCAGAATTCTATCAAACCTTCAAAGAAGAGCTTATTCCCACACTGCAGAAATTATTCCAAAAAATTGAGGAGGAAGGAATCTTTCCCAACACATGCTACAAAGCAAACATCACCCTGATACCAAAACCAGGAAAAGATCCAACTAAAAAAGAGAACTTCAGACCAATTTCACTAATAAATATAGATGCAAAAATTCTCAACAAAATCCTAGCCAATAGATTACAGCTTATCATCCAAAAAGTCATACATCATGAAGCAGGTTTCATCCCAGGAATGCAAGGCTGGCTTAACATACACAAGTCCCTAAACATTATTTACCATATCAACAGAAGTAAAAAAGAAAGACCATATAATCCTCTCAATAGATGCAGAAAAAGCATTCAATAAAATCTAGCATCCTTTTCTTTTCTTTCTTTTTTGGCCGGGGCTGGGTTTGAACCCGCCACCTCCAGCATATGGAGCCAGCATCCTACTCCTTTGAGCCACAGGTGCTGCCCCAGCATCCTTTTCTAATAAGAATGCTGAAGAGTATAGGCATAGGTGGCACATTTCTTAAAATGATCAAAGCTATCTATGACAAACCCACAGCTAATATTTTACTGAACAGAGTAAAACTGAAAGCATTTCCACTTAGAACTGGAACCAGACAAGGTTGTCCTCTATCGCCACTACTATTCAACATAGTGCTAGAAGTTCCAGCCAATACAATTAGGCAAGACAAGGAAATAAAGAGCATCCCAATGCCCTCTACTCTCCCTCTGTGCTGACGATATGATCTTATACATAGAGAAACCCAAAGACTCAACTGACCTCCACTCTCCTTCTTTGCTGATGATATGATCTTATACATAGAGAACCCCAAAGACTCAACTGCAAGACTTCTGGAAGTCATCAAAAAATATGGTAATGTCTCAGGATATAAAATCAATGTCCACAAGTCGGTAGCCTTTGTATACGCCAATAATAGCCAAGATGAGAGACTAATTAAAGACACAACTCCCTTCACCATAGCTTCAAAGAAAATGAAATACCTAGGACTATACCTAACAAAAGAGGTGAAGGACCTCTATAAAGAAAATTATAAAACCCTAATAAAGGAAATAGCAGAGGATATTAACAAATGGAAGAACACACCATGCTCATGGCTGGAAGAATCAATATCGTTAAAATGTCTATACTTCCCAGAGCAATCTTCAGATTCAATGCCATCCCTATTAAAATACCAACATTGTACTTTCAAGACTTGGAAAAAATGATTCATTTTGTATGGAACCAGAAAAAAATCCGTACAGCTAAGGCAGTTCTTACTAATAAAAACAAAGCTGGGTGCATCAGCATACCAGATTTTAGGCCATAGTGGTCAAGACAGCATGGTACTGGCACAAAAGTAGAGACACAGACATTTGGAATCGAATTAAAAAACCAGGAAATGAAACTAACATTTTACAACCACTTAATCTTCAATAAACCAAACAAGAATATACACTGGGGGAAAGACTCCCTATTCAATAAATGGTACTGGGAGAACTGGATCTTGTTCTTTTTCCATTTGTATTTGTAAAAGACTGAAACTGGACCCGCATCTTTCTTCACTCACAAAAATTGATTCAAGTTGGATAAGGCACTTAAATTTAAGGCATGAAACTATAAAAATCCTCAAAGAAGGGTGGTGCCTGTGGCTCAAAGGAGTAGGGTGCTGGCTCCATATGCCAGAGGTGGCGGGTTCAAACCCAGCCCCGGCCAAAAACCACACACACACACAAAAAAAAAAAAAAAAAAAATAGAAATCCTCAAAGAAAGTATAGGAAAACTGTTTGATGATATCAGCCTGGGAAAAGACTTTATAAAGAAGACTTCCATGGCAATTGCAACAACAACAAAATAAACAAATGGGATCTAATTAAACTCAAAATATTATTCAGTTTATTATTCACACATCACTACCCAGCCACCCCAGCCAGCACCAGACCAAGGAACACAATTGTGTGTCATGCCTCGTCATTCAGGTGTCCAGGAAGCCAGGTACACTGTTAGATAACTGAGGATTCTGTAGCTTATCTAGGGAGCCCCCTCTGCCTAGCTGCTCCTGCAATTCTGGAAATTCCTCCAGTTCCCTGCCGGCTGGACCAGCTTTAATCACAAGTCACCAGCATTCCCTCCCACTGCCTCCCCACATGCTCACCAGCTTTGCCAGTGAGAAAGAAGTGAAGGCAGCCTGTGAACAGGCACCTGAGAAACAATCACACCAACACACAGGAGAAATAACTGTTACAGCAAGAACTGTGTTTTCCATGACCACACTACTAGGCTTCAAACAAGCTTAGCAAAGGAACAGCAGACCACTACACTGAAGGATGCTGAGAACAATGTGCTTGCTGTACCATTTAGTTACACCACAAATCAATCACTGGCTAAAACAGAATTAATGTTAAGATGAACTTGGTGGATCAAATCTTAAAATTTTAATATTCCATCATTATTCACACATCACTAACAGTAAGACCTGACTTTGTCCTAAGTGTGCCAAAAGGGATATTTCACTAGAACATAATGAACACTTTTCAGTTTCTATAAGACAAAACCAACTACAGAGCCACCTCCATGTTGAGTTGTTTAAAAGTTGCAGGGGATTCTAAAAAGGAAATGCTCATTAAATGCTCTAATTCCTTTTAGAATTCTAAAAAGGAAATTCTAAAAAGGCAGCCCTAAAGCTGCCTCTGCTAATGCCACAGGACTGTATATCCAGGTGGGTGGTGCTATCAGAACCTATAGGAAAAGGCTGTTTTGAGATGTGGAGGTTTTTGCTAAACACATGTACGATTTTCCAAGCACACTCCAGAAGTTACTTTTACCTGCTCATGAAAAATGAGTAAAGAAAAACAGCCATTTCATGGGGAGAGCAATTGTCTGAGTGCTAAAATGCTCTGGTGAGCACCTAAGCACACACAGGTGTCAGTGGAGACCCAGGTACGTAAACGTGCAGGCTCCGTAGGTGCAGAGGCAGCAGCTGCCAGCCACAAGGCTGCCAAAGGGAAGTGAACGTCCTGGGGCCTCCACAGAAACCACAGCTCACAGTGGGTGAGCTCACTGCCCCAACCTCAAATGGAAATATCTAAAATCAAATAACATTTCTATGAGAATGGTCCAAGCATCACTCTCTCTGAACTCCTCTACGAAGACGAATCTGCTGTCAGCTCCCTAAAGCACAGCAGTAACTTAAATAAACTCAGAAGAGTTTAAAACCTTAAATCCATCAAGCTCAAATTCGGTTGCACACACAACATGCTTACTGAATGATGGCAGACTCAGGAGTCTCACATGTGAACCTGAGAGGTCCTTTCTCAGGCACTAACTACACTGCTCAACACCCAGAAAGGGGATATATGCACAGAACCACCTTCTGCTTTGCTCTTCTGTACAAACATGAGCCTGGTCTCCAGAAGAAGAATCAAACCTAAGACATTCAGATCAGCATGTGTTTGCTAAACACGTGTACAATTCTGTAGATGACAAGGAACCAAGGTCAGGGCACCCTAAATAGAAGCTGGAAAAAGTCTGCTGTCCTGGCAACGGAATGTGACCTGATGACCCACTAAGCTCCAGACAGCTTAACGCTTCATTCTTTTCCTCCACTTTTACCCTGGAGCAGAGCAATTACATGTTCCTGCATCCAAAAAGCTCTTTTTATGTCTGTTACCTATTCTAGTGACTGAAAAGGTGACTCATACTTCACATGGGAACACTATCTCACCATGCACACTCTCCACAATCTCTCTTTCCTAAAGACCAATCGTTACCAAACACATAAAACCCTTTCTGAAAGAGGTTCAGCCCTCACCTTTGACCCTTGGCTGTGAACTGGATGTTCAGTCACCTCATGTGCAGTAAGTAAACAAAAACAAGTTTCTACTGGGCAGACAGATGGAAACCCACCCAGGCAAAACCTGTCCAGGCAATCCGCCAGGCACGACACAGTCGCCACTATCCAGCAGGCAGGGAAGTGTAAGCCCGGACACCCACCAGGCACGACACAATCACCACTATCCAGCAGTCTGGAGTGGCTCTGCACGGGGAGCTGGAGATAGACTAAAACTGCACTGGGCAGGGAAGTGTAAGGCCAGACACCCACCAGGGACGACACAGTCACCACTATCCAGCAGGTAGGGAAGTCTGGAGTGGCTCTGCAAGGGGAGCTGGAGACAGACTAATGATGCACTGGGAGGTTTATCTACCTAAGCTGCCTAGAAGTTCCCAAAGGAATGATCTCAGAGAGTGTACACCTACAAGGAAGAGAAGAAAGACAAACAGTCAACCTCAGAGTAAGGCCACTGGCAGGAATCCCACATGAACTGTCTTTATATACATCAATCAAAGCTCTTGGAACTCAATGAATTACACTAATAAATTACATCAGAGGATGTAACAATTACCAAAGTCAGAGGACTGAAGTAGTGAATTATTATTTTTATTCTTAAACAAAAGGCATCCCTCTAACTGAACAGCTGTGGAGAATGATATATGGCCCATCATATTTCCAGCTTGGCTTGCTGTCCCAATTCTCCTCAGCTGAAATCCTGACATATCTCATTTTCAACAGCCCAATGCATTACATGTAAGTACTAGTTTAAAAGATTAAAAATATAATCCGGCAGTGAGCAGTGATGTTTCTAATTAATATATGCTCCAAAGATGAACCAAGTGGGCATGTTTATTTTGTTATCACACCATCTAAATCCAGAGCCTCTGGGCATGACCAGGGACACCGTGGGCCCTGACACTCCAGCATACCTCCTTGGAGATGCTGAAAAAGGTCAAGTGTGCAGAATCTTAGTGAATAGGTGACCGTGCACAGGCAGAAAGCCCTGCCATACAGTCTGCCCTTATGAAGAGCTAAATTTCCTTTAACACTTAATTTTTCTTTTTAGTTAAAGGAATAAAATATCTGAAGAGGATTTTCAGAGAATCCCCCTGGGTCCCAGTTTTCCACTTCTTTTAAATGCACACTGTTATTTAATGGTCTCTAATGCCCAGAAGGAGCAATGACGCAAGCCTTACCCATCAAAGAAAAGACACAAGTGGACTCCATATGTTGGATTTCAAAAATCATAACCATAAACTGCAATCTTTGTAAACAGCCATCTACAGAGATTTCTACTTAGTCATCAGTCAACCTAAAACTCCAATGACCCCCAAGCATGGCACTGCTGAAGCATCTTGAGGTCTTCACTGCATAAAGCCCAGGCTTTAGGTACACAGGTGAACTTCGCAGGAAGCAGAATACGTGGCACCTTATACTTCTTTTTTTACACTCACTTATTTTGGGGCCAGAAGAAACAAAAGTTTCAGATTTTGAAATATATCCTATCAGAAAAATAATAATGTTTTCAATTTAATAACAGTCACCATATGTTGCTTATACATTTATAACAGAAACCTAGAAATATCAGCTTTAGAGAAATCTCACTTCAGAGAGATCTTCAGTAATAAACTGACTCATCAAGCACCATTAATCACCCCAACCTTCTGGGCCACGATCCTTCAGCATCATTTCTCATTTGAAAAAAATATCGGCAATTTTTTAATCATTTTTTATTGAGTACATGCATCCAATTATATACCAGAAAGAAAATCTACAAGGCAAAAAATACTTGTCCAAGTCAGCGTCTGTGGCTCAGTGAGTAGGGCACCAGCCCCATATACGGAGGGTGGCAGGTTCAAACTTGGCCCCAGGACAAACTGCAACAAAAAATAGCCAGGCATTGTGGTGGGCGCCTGTAGTCCCAGCTACTCAGGAGGCTGAGGCAACAGAACTGCCTAAGCCCAAGAGGTGGAGGTTGCTGTAAGCTATGACGCCACAGCACTCTACCAAGGGCGACGGAATGAGAATCCTGTCTCTAAAAAAAAAAAAAAAAAACTTGTCCAGACATTCTCCATAAGACATCTTTTTATAATCCAATCAAAGCTACAAATCCATTAAGCCACTTCACAAACCACAGTTCATAAACCATGTGAACATGCAAGCTCACAAACCCAGATCTGTGTCTAAGGGTGCCCCGCACTCTGAACACAACCCTGGGTACAGGACACACCAAGATGAGGAGGACTTGGTTCAGATCATTTGCAGCACCACACTGCTCTTCAGTGTGTATACAGAATTGTTTTAATACCAGCACATCTCCCTTTTTATGTGTTATAAATGCCACAAACAACCTGAATTTTATAAATTTCATTATCTATTATGGACCCTACAAGAACTGGAGTGGGGATGGAGACAGGAAATGATTATTGACTTGATAAGTCTACAAACTGAAGGCAGGAGAGTAAACTGGATTGGGGTGAGAGAACAAAAGAAAAACCTACGTCAAAGATGCCTCATGGGCCCCTGCTAGCTCTCTAGCAAAAAGAAACAGTTTAATGCCAAGATCTCTAGTTCCTAACAAGAGAAAAGAGAAGGCAAGGAAAGGAAAAAATAAACTCCAGTTGGAGTCAGAGCACCCCAGCTGTTCTGCTTCAACACAGCATGATGAAGGGAAAAAGTCAACAAATGTGACATGCGTTTGGAAGGGCATTAAGAAAGAACACGGCAGAAGCAGCTCAGCTGCAAATGCCATGTGTACATTACAACACCAAGTTCAAAGGAAATGCAGGGAGAGTAAAGACCCAAAGTGAGACAGAAGTGAGTCCAGTGAGCACACAAACGCAAACGCCAGATGTGGTCAGTGTCAGGAAAAATAACAGAATGTTTACTTGTGCATCTAGAGTGAAAAGATAAGAGAGGACATGGGTGGCACCTGTGGCTCAAAGGAGTAGGGCGCTGGCCCCATATACGGGAGGTGGTGGGTTCAAACCCAACCCTGGCCAAAAAAAAAGAGAGAGAGAGAGAGAGAGGACAGCAACTCATTTTGAGTAAAAATAAAGACTTATCACTATCAGAATAGTGGGTTTGTTGATTTTTCTCAGGAGATTTTTAATACTACATACTAAGAGAGATAATTTAAAGCAAAAAGCTGAAATTCACTGTCAGTGTCAGGCCTCATCCCTATTCTATCTACTTTAACCCCTTCTCTTTCTTAAAGTTTAGAAGGAAAATTTAAAATTCACCATCATCTAATATCCTTATGCTCATGGGCCAAAGACTTTGACAATCTCCTTCTACCTTGGAAGATACAAATAGAATATTTTCTGAAAACTAATTAAAGAAATATAGATAAACTAAATAGCTACTTTAAGGTAAATAATACATTCTTAAAATCTGGAGTAGAGTGCAGAGAAAAGGAGGCAGACATCATCCTTATCATCACAGACAGCCTTCACTTCCAGGTGGCACCCCGTCATCCATTCTGTAGCAGCACAGGTACTAGGACAGACTGCAGCTGAGGGAGCCCCAGGCCTCCCCTGCAAGGAGGGAACATTTACTAGGCACACAAGTTACTAGAAATCCTTGCTCCTGACTGGAGAAGAAAGGAGGTGGAGTAGGTCAGGCAGCCCACAGGAAGTGATCCCTGAGCTAGATCCCAGTAGGTGAGCAGGTGTAGAAGGCAGAGGGAGCCCCATGCACAGAAGCACAAAACATGAAGCAAAGAGAAGAAAGTCCCGCAGGCAGGAAATGAGTTATCCTGACCTTGCTTGCCTGGCAGTACATGTGTGGAACTCAGTGTCCTTGAAAGAGTCCTTTCTTGTAAGTACCTAAGAGACTTACTTTCAGAAGCCATTCCCTTCACTTTCAGAGATCGTCTAAAGATCTCCAAGAGGACAGAACCTTGTTTCCCCTCCTCCTATACATTCTGTTGGAACATACAGAAACCTGAGAAATCTGATGGCAATTCCCGATACACCTCTAAAAAAGCAGAATTGTGTCAGCCTATTAATGCATACCTGGCCTGATCTAGAAATAAATATATTTACCTTATTTTAATATTTTTTAACATTGACCAAATTCTCTAACATAAAGGTTAGCAAATACGTTAAAAATAACCACATACACTGTGCATAAGATGAAGTCTGTAAAAGATGCACATTTATGGACAATAACTGGAAGTGATGAGCAAAAAATAAAAATATTAAAGGACAAATTAATTTTTCTTTCAATTTCTTCCAAAATTTTCATTAATATACTTTATATATGCGATTAGCATATAGCTTATCAGATTAATACCATTTTACCTGAGTATAAATGCTGTGACTTTGAAACAATTTCTATTTACAAATTTTTCAGTGGAAAAAAAACAAATGATTAGTGTTAACATCTAAAAGTTATGAGAGTCAATGATAGATAACTTAAAAAGTGGCTTAACCTAGGAGAAACTGGGGTGAAATAACTTCACAAGCAAAATCAAAAAGGGTCTGATTTACAGCAAGTACGATGGCGAGTGTTCAAGTAGATAAGATGACCCAGCTGGATCACAGAGATTCACTGAAGCTTTTCTCCTGAGGGGGCTGAGCTCTATCATCTGAATTTGATCTGCAGGGAGGTATGGAAGAAGGGGGGCAACCCTCCTCTGACCCTCCCTGGGCCGGGAGAGAGGAGCATAAAGTGAACGGTGAGCAAGCAGAGCCATAGGGCAGCAGTGTCCAGGGAGCCAGTCCAGCAGGGAAACCTCCCGCACCTCTGTCCTTACAAGCACAGGCTCAGAATCTGCACGCAAACACTCAGAGGTGCAGTGGTCTGATCTTCACCAGGAGTTATTACTGATGAGGACACGCCTGATAACAACACTCTCACACAAGTCTAGGGTACATAGGCTCTGTAAGAGCAGGACCTGCAAGCTGAGAAGGGAGACCCAAACTCCTGAACCTAGGATCCCTTCCTGACTGTGAGGCCTCATACGAAACTCATTCGTTCAATGGGGGCAACATGGCCTCCTCCAGGACTGCTGCAATGGAGCACCTGGCACAGGGCAGGGTGTGGGCCCCTTCACAACCTCTCCTTCCATTCAAGAGACCCCAAGATCTGACTTCAGATAAGGAACTTGTGCGGGTTAAGGGAAAGTTGGTGAAGGCAGACACATCGAGGAGCAGGTATTTCTTCACACAACATAAAATCTATGTGCTTTATTATCCCAGACAGGACTTCCAACTAGTAAACCAAAATGTGATCTCTCACCATCATGCGGGGGTAGGGGGTGGCGTGTGGGAAGTGGGAAACAGACGACACAAACTCCCATCTGGGGGAAAAGTGAATTGCGATTTTTTAAAATATTTAAAACAGTAGTGCACAGTCAGACAATCATTATAAGACAGCAATTCAACTGAAGGGCATTCCAGCGTGTGTAAACTACTCATGTTCCACACTTTGTAGTTTATTACATTATCAGAATCTGCTGATTGAATTATTTCCTGGTGGCGTTTCCAGGTCTCTGCTTTTCCCCCCATCTACCATCTGATATTGCTAATCAAGATGGCTATATTTGTCCTACCATTGGATATGTTTCCTCAGAAGGTTTTTCAGAAACCGAGGGTCACAGGCATCTCAGCATATGTGATGGAAAGGTCTGGCTGCCCTAGTAGGAGGCTGGACCTGCCTAGCACAAAACTTGAGGCTCCCAGAAGTGTCCAAGTTGAGGAGTTTCATCAAAGCCCCAGACTTGGCCTCTGGTCGATTGCAACACTCAAAATACGCAAATAAAGGCACTTGTCCTGACCTGAGCTTTTAAAATTAGCTAAATGGTACCACTACTAAAACAAGCAGTACCAAGTACTACCGGTGAGGAGACAGAAGCCGCAACTTGATCAATACTAACAAGATGATCCAGAGACAAGAAAGGACTCTGCACACAGGGCCATCAGGGACCAGGAAGACAAGCCTTCACCGGAGAGTAAAGAACTCCAGGCCCCTTCCAAACTACAAACACAGTACAGATGCAGTCTAAATCAGCAACAGAAACAGCAAAAGAAAAGATTTCCAGGGTGCAAGCCACAGTTAATGAGATTAGAGAGCTTTTCTGGAGGGAAGAAGAAAAACTCAATGAATTGTCTCGAAACCTAGAGAAGTGAAGTTTGATTTATTTTGGATGATCAAGGCAGGTCTTCTTTGTAGTGTTAATTCAATATATTATATAATTACATATTGTAATATAGTCTGGTAAATAAGGCAAATATGGTGATTTTTATTTCCTACAGATTATATATTTAATTCTTTGAAAACACATGAGAGCACAATGTGTACGTGGGCAAAGCATGTATGCAGGCAATTTCCCAAAGTTCATATAAGCAGTAAAACTAAGAAGAAAGCATTTAACCATACTGAAGTCTGTATCATTGCATTTAATAAGGTTACTCAGAATGGCCAGAGCTCAGTTAAAAAATAAAATTAAAAATATACAACAGGCAGTAACGGCTGGAGTTAAAGGCATCTCAGAGTCCAGGCCTAGGCTCAGACCAAAGCTCTGCCACACATGGCCCTGTCACAGCTGTGCAAGAGTCTTGCCTTAGTTTAATCGCCACGCCGGCACCTCCTCAGAACTAGGAAAGGCCCACAGGAGAGCTCTTCACTTCCCAGATGGGCTGGGGTCCTCTCCCTGGGCACTTCCCCAAAGAAAGGGAGAGCCACCACTGAGGAGCAGCCTTCCAGCAGGGATTTCCTTATCTTCCCAGAAACAAAAGAAAAAGGCTTCAACCCTTAGGCTTCCTCTTCAATGACCTGCCCTAGTGGCCAGTGATCCTAGTCTTGCTCACCTGCTGCAAATTCCCTAGGACAGAAATCACTGGCCCTCTTCTCTAGCAACAATCAATACCTCCCTGGAAGGGCTGGTCAGATACTACCTCTGCCACAGCTTGACCCTGTATAAGCCCCTGCTTCCAGAGTGAAATAACAGCTTGCAAGGGGTGGCTAGCACTGTCCCAGGGCCACCACCCAGAAGTGTGCACACTGGGACCACAAGCAGGAGCAGGAGTCCTACAGACATGTGCTGGGGCCTCCAGGGCTCTGGAGGACACATGTCAGGGAACATAAAGGAAAAGAGCTCTTTGATCACAAACAGCTCTGCTGCTCTGCTGATCGGGTCCAACCAAGAAACATTCACCAATTCCAGCAGTTTCCAAAACAAACTACACCCATCAAGAGCAACTGTCCCTTGGGGAAAAGGGAAGGGAGGGGAAGGAACTACAAAAGAGAAAACACACACCTGTTTGAGCCTTTCAAGTTACACCAAGTCCAAGGATCAGCTCCTTGCAGACTTAGAAGGCTAAGCAGGCCTGCTCCCTGCAGGCAGAGCAGCAGCACTCTCCAACAGAGCCTGCAGGCCCCTCCTTCCAACCTCTTCCATCATCCAGGCCCTCAGAGTAGCACCTCCCTTCAGCCTCTTCCATCACCCTGGCCCTCCAACCCCTTAATTTCCAAACTCCACACTCTGATGCACCCTCCTTTTCAGCTCTCTCCACTAAACTACCCTGCTCACCATCACAGCTACATGAGATCTCCCCTCCCCACTAAAAAAAAAAGAAAGAAAGAGCTCTCCCCATCATGCAGCCCCATAAAACCCTGTACTTCTTGGCAGCCCCTCATCAGGTCTAACCTGTTGAAAGCCCTCTGTCCGTGAATGCAGAGCCACTCCGCACTGCCCCGCCCCACTCCCCAATGCTGACTAGCTGACAACACTCCAACCTGACCCCAACTTCACCTCCTTCTCCACACACTTCAACCTCCAGCCAAATCCCCTGAAGTTCAAGTCTCCATGCCTTTATTATTCCTGTTCTGTAAAACCTGGTTACTCTTCCAGTCTGCTCAAAGGCCCCTGGCCCAGAAAGCCTCTGCCAGTCTCTCAGCCTGCATGGACTGCCCACCTTCACCCTGGAGGGGAGAGGCAAGCTGGGGAGCCACACAGGCAGCCTTCCTGTTGGGCTCTGCCACTGACCAGGGCAGAGAGCTTGGACCAGTCAGTCACTAAGCTGGAGGCCCACAGCCCAAATAATAAATGGAACTCCCGGGACTGTGACGTGAGACACCCAACAGAACCTGGCACAGTACACCCAGAGTAGCAGCTCTCCAGCCTCCCTCTAGTCTCCCTGGGCTGGACACCCCTGGGACATTTCCTTGTTGGGTTCCACAACCCTAATCCTCTAACATGTCTAATGTGAAGTCTTCACTGTCAACAGCAACAGTGACAGCATCACCCAAGACAAACTGAGCGTTTAACATTAAAGTGCTTAATTTCTAGACATACAGTGGACCCCATTTTTAAATACATATGTGTAGAACATACATGCAATAAAATTCACAGACTTTATTCATATATGTGGTATCCCAAAAGTCTGAGTGTAATTTTAAGCTTGAAAAACTATACAATTATAAAAGCTACACTTAACAAAACACATCATTTGGTAGCTCATTTACATTTTTTTCACTTGGCTACAAATTTTGCACACAAAAATTTTGATTTTACATTTAACAGATACAGGTAAAACCAATCTAAGTGAGCCTTCCAGTCCATCCTTTAACCTCTCAGCTACAGTGGGGGCACCTTCTTCAGGTCCATCTATCCCTGTCCTGCAGGATGCTGGCTTGGATCACCTCCCCCCTTGAATCTCCATTAGCTCTATTACTCCCCCATCAGATGACCTTTCAAAACTTGAAATCCTATGTCATGAATCAATTGTCATGGGGGAAAGCTGCTCCCATTCAGTCCACCAAAAGCATGACTCTCAGTAAGCTGGGCTATGCTTCAATGGCCATGCTTCCAATGAATTTCAGGGGTTAGTACTGATTATGAAGATTAAAGAATGCAAAGAAACCTGCAGATGACTTACATAGGATGAAGTTATTCCAAAAATATTTTTGTTAGCTAAGACTTGCAAACCATACCATTTGGGAAAATTTATCCAAAAGGCTAAAACTGTGCCCATCAGAGTAATCAATATTCTAAAAAGAAAAAAAAACCTACAAAAATACAATGAATTCCTGTTAGTCTTACCAAGATTCCATTCTGAATTCCATCCAAGAATGTATTCTAACAAAGTGCCCAAGCATGACATACTCTCACACCAGTTCTCTGGGTCTGGTGTGAAAGCACACTCCTTGTCTATGTTCCTTTGGCAGAAAAGGCTTTTCCTCAAAGTTATCAACCAGTCAATCAAAGGCTCCAGAAAAACCTAATTGCACTGCACTGCATCCCCGAGTTCTGATTATAATCAGCATGTCCTGTACTGAGGGAGCAGGAAGCATAAGGTGTGCGAGCACAGAAGTCCTTTGAGGTCCTAAGTGAGGACTAATAGCTGCTGTGTATCCATAGCCCAAGAAGCCAGACACACCTGCCTGCTTTAGCTGGATTCTGTTAAGCCAGTGCTAATTAGAATGGAAGTGCAAAGACTGAAATAATGATTTCTTATAGTAAGAACAGATTCCACATGAGCAGAGAAGCAGGGAATATGCAGCAGTAAGCATTTGAGAGTGGACGGCTGGAAGGAAAACCTCAACTGAAAATGACCTGCAATAGCCTTGAACCTGCTGCTGAAAATGCCCCTGATGCATATTTATTAGGTCTGTTACCCGAGAGCTGGCATGCCAGTGTTTCCCACCATCATTAGCAGGCATTAATGACCACAGCCTTTCAATGCCACCCTGGCGCACGGCAATGCCACAGAGCAGCTGGCGGGCCCAGAACAGATGGCCCGCTTCCCTCCAAGGCGGGCTTTCTGCAGGTGCTAACACTTGAGCTCATTCACTCAAGAAGCTCTGGGAGTGCCCACTGAGCACCCACTGGGGCTGGGGGATCCCTGACGGAGCATGGAGGGAAGGTTCGTCTTTGAACTCTGGTAGGGCGCTACCACCACTCTGGGCACAGGCTAACAGCAAGGGAACCGAGCCCTGTTTGTGTCTAGGGATATTAAATAGCTGTCTTTATCTTTGTCTTGTTTACACCTCTGTTTTCTCTTGGGTAAACTGCTTATGTTCTAGGATTGCCTCCTTAACTCAGAATTCTTTTGCTACAAGAGCAGAACCCACTCAAGGTGGCTTAGGCAGAAAAAAGCAAATAAAAAGTGAAAAAGGGCTCGGCGCCTATAGCTCAACCGGCTAAGGCGCCAGCCATGTACACCTAAGGTGGCGGGTTCGAATCCCCAGCCCGGACCCGCCAAACAACAATGATGGCTGCAACCAAAAAATAGCCGGGCGTTGTGGCGGGCGCCTGTGGTCCCAGCTACTTGGGAGGCGGAGGCAGGAGACTTGCTTGAGCCCAGGAGTTGGAGGTTGCTGTGAGCTGTAATGCCAAGGCACTCTGCCCAGGGGGACAGCTTGAGGCTCTGTCTCAAAAAAAAAAAAGTGAAAAAGATAGAGGCCCTTAAAGGACACAGGGTTGTTTTCTCACACAAGCTTTTCCTGATTATTCTGTCTCGAAGGGTCCCCACCACCTCACCCCCAGCGCATTGCCCTGCTGACTCTCCCCCTCCACACAATCACTTTCTTCCCCCTTTACTGTGCTTTGTTTTCCCCCACAGCACTCTCTGAAATTCCAGCTATCTACCTGCTTGCTGGCCAGTCTCTCCCACAGAAAGGTTGAGCCCATGTGGGGCGGCAGGTGTATCCAGGGCAGGAGCAGCACTGGTCCGCAGCCAATACTTCCTGAGTCACATGCAACTGGGGCTAAGAGGACCGAGGGCCAGGGGCCAGGAACTTGGAGCAAGGAGCTGCCTCTGGCTCATACCCGACTCTGCTGTGGTGGCTCCAGCCTCAATTTCTCCTTCCATCTCCACTAGAGGGCTTTCTCCACTCCCATCTCATACCTGAAAACCTTCAACTTCCCTGTGCCATTTGGATAAAGTCCAAAACTCTCCCAATAACGTATAGTTTAACCTCAGCACTCACATTTCATGTAACCGCTCTTTTCTATCCATACGGAGCTTTTCGGTCTCTCAAAGGAGCCGTGCACGCCCACCTCCAGTCTTAGTATCCACTGCACCCTCTCCCTAGGACACTCGTCCCCTGCCACGTCAGTCCTGGCACAGGATGCCCACCGTGGCAGCCTCCTCAAATGCGGACAAGGCTGCCAGCTCTGTGGCGGCAAGGCCCATGTTGTCTTGTTCACCTGCGCCTTCCTCAGGGCAGCCCATAGCTCCTAACACGAGGCAGGTGCTCAAACATTCGGAGATAAATGAACTGTGTATCAGTAATAGTTGTTCACTGTGACAAGAATAAAACAGCAATTCAAGAGAGGTAGGGACATGTCTGCCCTATCCTACCTATATTCCCCATGCCTGAAAGAACAGCCATCAAATAAATGTTTGCTGAATAAATGCCTGCTTTGTCTGACAAAACTCTTCCCCCTTCTCTCCCACTTGAGAAAAAATATCAGAATGCAAGTGGGTGAAAAATGGCGTTACTGACAGGGCATCTCTGAACCACCTGAAAGGACCACACTTATCCCTTGTAATCACTGGCCACACACCTCAAGACTGATCATCACATGTGAGGTGGCTAAGCAGGTGGTGGAGAATAGATGATTTAGACAAAGCTAAAAAATATGAAACACTTTCTACTCTTATTATTTAGTTTTCCAGGAAATAAAGGTAATAATAAGGTCAGTAAGAACAAATAACTGAATTATTCTAACTTTTCCTTTTCTTTTTATGAAATAGACGTCTACATACCCCTGGAGAAACCTTTAATTACACTGAAAAGGTGTTAGAAACTCCTTTTCACAGTTATTTTTCTCACATACAAATGAGAACCACCAAGTTGCTGCTGTCTCTACTCAAAAGCCCCACACATTGACTTCAGAGAGGCCACACTGCAACCCACAAGCAGACAGAACCGGCAAACCAGTGCTCCCACCTGATTATCTGGTCTCTCTCAAATATAGCAACTGTTATTTTTTTCTTTTGTTCTTTTGTTTGTAAATATTTTATCTTTGGACAAAATGTTTGATGAACTTGCTAAAACCTGAATCAAGCTAGTTTTATTTTTGTTTGTACAAAGCATCCCTAAATACTAATAGCATGATGAATACATTCATTCACAAATAAAAAATCCTCATAAAGCTTTCAAGTCTTGGTTGTATTTAAGAGTGAAACAAATCTCAGAAAGCCAGACTAGAAACCACAAAACAACACAGACAGCCACATACTCCAAACAAGGCTAAAGTTAGTAAAGGAAAATATAGCAACCCAAAGCCAGCATCATCATAGCCCTTAGCAGCCTCCAGAATTAGACACTCCAACTATACAGCAGACCTGAGTTTTTTGAGATCATCCACACGCGTCCCGACAGCAAAGATACTAGTTTCTGAAATTTAAAAAAGAGTTCAAAGACCTTTTAGTCTACAAAAGATACCAGTGTTTGATGTCTTTGGATCCAAAATAGAGGAGAGAATAAGAAAAAGAAAAGTGGCTGGGCGCTGGTAGCTCAGTGCTTAGGGTGCTGGCCACATGCTCTGGGGGTAGTGGGCTCGAACCCAGCCCTGGCTCGCTAAACAAAAAAATTAATAAATAACCAGGCGTTTGGCAGGCGCCTGTAATCCCAGCTACTAGGGAGACTGAGGCAAGAGAATCACTTGAGCCCAAGAGTTTGAGGTTGCTGTGAGCTATCATACCATGGTACTCTACCAAGGGTAACAAAGAGAGACCCTGTCTCAATTAAAAAGAAAAAAGGGAAAAATCAAAGTGTCAGTGTATTTGAAGGTTTCTTATTACTACTTACCAAAGGGAGGGGCAGTCAAGGCAAAGTACCAAGGTTACAAATACAGCAACGAAAGAAATAATGGAGAAACTGGGATCCACCTTTGTCTTCCCCAACAGAATGCTGCACCATCCAAATGGAAAAAGGCTGGTACCAACCCTCATTTATAGAGCTTAATAAGTTTCCACTAACATACTTCATTTCTTAGCCTTATTGATCAGCCCGCATTTGTAGAGATTCTTAACCTGGTTTTGAGGCCAAAAATCCCTTTGGCAGTCTGGTGAAGCCTACTGACCCCTTCTCAGACAAATGTTTTTGAACAGATAAAATGAAATACAAAGGATTACAAATGCAATCCGTTATACTCAATTATCAAAACAGTCTTAATGGGATCAGACACATACTCTTGAATTAATACATTAAACGGCAAATCTAGCTGACAGGTCTTTGTGTTGGCTGCACACATAACTGAGTGGAAAGTTAAATTTCAGTTTGAGTATCAAGAAAATAAAGGGGTATTTCCATATCCAAGTTCAAGAACTTCCCAATGGCCCCTAGGTTGAGACCCCTGCTTGAGAGAGCCAATCAAAATAGATTTTGCAAAGCAGCAAATGAAAAATAAAGCCTTGAAAAATGCATTACCCATTCAACTTTGAGGTGAGAGAAACAGAGTAAGCAACATCTTTCTAAAGATCATAATCGGCCCTTAGTCAGCAAAAGAGCCACACATTTCAAACTGAATCCAGAAAAGGTGCTTCTAGTAACTGACAGCACAGCTGGAATCTGCCCTAATATGCGGACACAATGCCCAGGTCAGCTATTAACTTGAATCCATGTCCTTTCTTCCTGGAGCCTCAGTTTCTTCATGGAAATAATAAAAGGGCTGGGGCAGTACCTGTGGCTCAAGGAGTAGGGCGCTGACCCCATATTCCAGAGGTGGTGGGTTCAAACCCGGCCCCAGCCAAAAAAATACAAGGGCTGGACACATACCAGGAATTCTTAGGCCCTGAACAGTCCTAAATTCCACCATCACATTATCTCCTCCTCATGCTGGTCATTTCAGCCTAATTACCTTAATTTCAAAGTAAGAAACGCAATAACCTCTCTTAAACTTGGAAGAGAAAGTTTTACACTCTATTTGAATACCCTTGGGTACAACCCAGCACCAACAGGTCAGATCTATGTGTGTGTATATATATATATCTATCATTACAACATTAAAAGTCTGTTTTGTGCTTGTCTACTCCATAAAAGCAATCATAGCATTGGTCTATTCTGCTATAAAGACACAAGATGTGTTCTTGTTTGAATTTTAGCATCATCACTTTAAGAATACCCAATATCAACAAATATCAGGGTACACAGAATATGGTACTCAACTATACATTTTCCACATTTGTGCAAAAATGAGAATTACAGAGCACAGACAGGAAAGGCCCTGAAGACTACCTAATCTAACCATACTTACGGAATTGAGAAGGGGAAGAACTAAACCAAAATCACAAAGCCAGTAGACAAGAGAACAGGATTTAAATCCAGGTCCCTGACTATGAAATCCATGCCCTTCACACTATCCCGAACTGCCTGTCTTGCAAACCCTGAGCACATTCTCCAACTTTAAAATGTTAGCCAAGCTTGAAATTAAAAGCAAAAAAGACTCAATGGTGACACCAGTCATTTTCTCTATCTTCAGCACAGCAGACAGTTGTGTCTATGATACATTAACTGGGGGAACCATGAAAGAATTAAATTCACTAATCTGTCCCCTAAAATACTGTGACATTCTCTTAATAATACTGTGTAACAAATGAAAAGATGTAGAATTGTGTGCATGAATATAGACAACAGCTCTTCAGTCCACTCTCCAGGATTTCCTAGTAAGTAAAGTTTTGCTAAGAAATTCAAAAAAGCCAAAAAACAGTCCACACCTTTTTTAAAAGTTATACCTTACAATCAAAAGCTTCCATCAACATGCAACACTGGACATTTTTTGACCTCAGGAATAATTTCATCAATAAGAATTATCTACTAGAAATTCTCTATTTAAATATTTATGTCCCAGAGAACGAGGCAAGCAAAGATGATATTTCTATTTAAATGTTATTCTTTTAAGAGGGAAGGCAGTTGTCTCAAGCCTTAAGGATCTCTTTAAAAATCTACCTACCCAGCATTTCACCTGCACTCTCCATATGATCAATAAGGCTAAGAAGTCGGAAACCTACCCTCAAAAAAAGAAAAAGGCTACAATCCAAGTATTCAAAAACCAGACAAGCATCCTCTACTCACACTTCACTTCCTTGGAGTGAACCTCCCTGACCTCCTAGCTCAGCAGTTCTCAACCTGTGGGTCTCGACCCACAGAAACTGTATTAAAGGGTTGCGGCATTAGGAAAGTTGAAAACCACTGTCCTAGCTAAAGAAAGCAATATCCACCTAAAGCAGTCACTCTAGGTTTAACAACTTCTGTTTAGAACTTGGCAACACCTGAAGTTACCATTTGTTTTTCATTTGTTTACACATTTCTGGGTATGCATGCTGCTCCATCCGGAAATGGAAGTATGTGCTCTCTCCTGGATCTCCAGCGCCTAAACAGTGCTGCACATAGTAGGTGAACAATAACTACTGAGCATCTGGCTCAAAATATTAGGTAAATGCCAAGTGTGTCATTTAGCAAGAGCAGCACACGTGCCAACTGGCAGTGCGTTCCCACAGCCTCCTGAGAAGGAAACCCCATACTAGGACAAGGCAGGGTACAATCTCTTCCAGCTCTCAACACAACACCTCTCCAGGCCCACTCACACACTGGTTTTCTGAAACATCTCAACAATGATTTCCTGAAAAGGAAATAATGAGATAAAGTTCTGGCATAAGTTGCAGCTCAGTGTCAAGTTCACAGTGTTAAACATACTCTGAAGCCAGTCGCACAAACAACACCAAACTCCACAAATGAGGTTGCGCCAAAGCTACACAAAACAGAAATAAAGTGTGGCTTTTTTCCTGTCATTCCTCCCTCTTTCCAGAGAACTCTGACATTGTCCTTCAAATGCAATTAAGATGCTGGCGAGCCAAAGGCTGCCAAACAAGTGAGGCGATTTCCAAAATATCCCTCTTCACACACGGGCAACAAGGTGAAGAGAATTAGGAAACTTCGGGTAAGACTGTGTCTAGAAGCGTCTCTGAAAACTCCATAACATTATTTTTAAGTCGGCACTTACTTAAAGATACTCGGTTCTATCAAAACACGTTCTGCCAAGCTCCCGGAGTCCTTCCGTATCCCTCCTCAAGTGCTAAGCCCACCCATCAACACCAGCTAGGTTCTAAGTCTTTCAACAGGGGAGGACAAAAGCGCGGGTTCCCAGGAGTGACAGAAAAAATCCTCCTTCAACACTAAACCCGAGCTGCTCCCTCCCCCAGTTCCCAGCACTTTCCCCCTCCCCCGCACTGCCCACTTCACCCTCTAATCCCGGGAAGCCTCTCCCCCCGCTTATTAAGGGTAAACAATAGAAATGTCACAGGAAAACTCAGGAAGTAGATGAAGTCTCTAATTGCTGCCGTTTAACGATTGCGGATAATTACTATCTTCAAATGTGGTTTTCACCAGCAGAGAGGGAGCCGAGGCGGGCGAGGCTGGCGAGCTCCCCAGGGCTGGGAGGGCATCTGCGCAGCCGGGCACCGGGGGCCCCAGGGATGCGGCCCGCGCCGGGTGTCAGGCCCAGTGCAGCACGCCCGCCCTCCCCTCCAGGACACCCCAGGCGGGGGAAGCTGAGGGCCGGCCAGCCAGCCCGGGTCACAGACAGTTCACTGCCTTCCGGCTGCGGCCGCGCGGCGGTCAGCGCAGCCCATCGGTCCCGTGGCCCGCCGCGGCGCGAGCCCACAGCGCCGCGCGTGGAGTTCCGGGCCCCGGGCTCGAGGTTTGAGGTCAGGGGGCGCCTGGGGTCGACCGGTCTTTCGGCTACGAGAAGCCACCTCGCGAGGCAACCGTCTCGGCAGCGCCTCGCCCAGGTCCCTGCCCGCCCTCCCGAGGAGGGGCGCCCGCCGGACGCGGCGCGGGAAGTCGAGCCCCTGCCCTCCCCCCTCACCCCGCGCCGGTGCGGCGCGTACCGGGTGCCGGAGCGCTGCGCCCTAGGGTCACCCAGATCCGCGCCGCCACTTCCTCCCGAGTCCTCCACACAGACAGCGCAGCCCGGCGCCCGCCGCAGCGCCCCGCGCGCGCGCTAATGGGGACAACAACCCCGGCCGTGTCCCGGCCCTCCCGCCGCCCCACGAGCCATTGGTCCCCCGAGCGCGCCTGGGCCGCCCCAACGGCCCGGCTAAGGGATGCGGCCGCCCGCCACCTACCCGCACCCCGGGCCCGGGACCCCGGCACTCACCCCAGAACCACCAGCTCTCCGTATTTCACCGGCTCCTTATTGAGAGCGCAGGGCTCCTCCTGGCCGGAGGAAAACATGGAGCCCCGCTCGGCCGCCGCAGCCACCTCCGCCGCGATCCCCGCCGAATCCGCGCCGCCGCTACAATCCCATCCCGAGAAGGGGGTAAGCGCGCCGGGGAAGGGTACGGCGGCGAAGGGGGCGCGGGGCGGCCAGTCCCGCGGCTGCTCCGTGGTGGCTGCGCGGCTGCCCCGCCTGGCTCCCGGAGCTCCGCGCGCCGCGGCCGCCCCCAGCCAGACCCAGCAACAAATAGGACCCGGCAGTAGGACCCGCTCGCGCCAAGCGCCGTCGCCACACTGCCTTTGCAGCCGCCGCCGCCGCCGGAGCCCCACGGGAGTGAGGAGGGAGGGAACAAGCGAGGGAGGGAGGGAGGCAGCGAGGAGGGAGGGGCGGGCACGGGGGGGCGCCCCGCGGCGCACAGGCAGGTGGGAGCCGCCCCGCCAACCCCCTCCAGCGCGGCGCCCCCTCTCTAGTTAGCCGAGCTGTTGGCCGCCACTCTAGGGGAGCCTTGGGGCGGGGCGGCTGATCCGCCTGGTGTTATGTAAACATAGAGTAAAAGGGAGAGGAAGTTCTTAAAGGAGCAGTTCTATTTTTTTTTCTGGCTTCCTTCCCCAAACTTAGAGCGCGGTGTCTTCAGCCCTAGCCAGCGAGTTCTCTGGCGGTTGAAGACTGCGCAGGAAATTCCGGAAGCCTGCGGCCAAGGTCACCAAGTGTGGCTACCTTTCCCGGGTTTGGTTAAATGGAAGTAATTTCCTCGCTGGGAGTGAGAGCTGTCAGTGGGTCCTGGGACGAGTCTAGAGGTGTCGACATGCAACTGATGCTTCCTCGACCACAGCCAATTCCTTCAAAGCTGGAAGATGTAGCGAGTTGGTGCAGGGGCGGAGGGAGTGCTGGCGCTTGGAGCACTCCGCCCCGACGCGATACTGCTACTGGGATTTGTCACCGGTAGAGCTCCACGTGGCTTTTGAGAAACGTTTTTTAAAGTTGTTTTTCAATCCATATGGTATCCGCTTTCCCAGTGCCTTCTTTCAACCCCCAAGGAATTTATGAGGAAATTACCTGGGCGGATTTTTTTTTAGTGAATAGAAGTGTTTCTTTATTTTTAGTTCACTGTCTTTGCTTTTTATGTATTTTGAAATAGTTACTACCATGGTTTTAAAATATCGTAGACCATAATAGTTTTACTGACTACTGGTTTTCATCGTACAGCATTTTATTGTTTTAACACTTATTAAGCGCTCATAACATGCTACAAACTCTAAATTATTATTGCCGGTCACTGCCTGTCAAAACTGTGAGATATTTAAAAAAGTAAATACTGCAAAAGGCACCTATATATAAATAGCGACTGGTGGGCTATGACCCAAAGGGCTGGAAAATAAATAATCGCGTCTGCAGCCTTCCCTCCCGCTGTCCAGCACCCTCTGTGCAGCATTCTCTGACTAGTTATTGTCCTACTGACATAATGCTTCCCAGAATTTTACTTCAAAGTAACTGATTCTTTTTTTTAAATTAAGGCTTTAGAAATAAATTATTCTCAATTAACTATAAAGCCACACCATTGGCAAGCAAAAATAAATTTTATCGACGGTTCATTTATTTCAGCGCATTGTAGAAATTCTGTATTCCAACTAATACAGCTATTCCGCATACATTGAATTTTTTTGTATTTTTCATATAACAAAATCTGGTAATAGTTTTAACCAACAATCCATCACTAAAGGGTTGAATTCATTCTCTTCACAAGTGTGAGTGTTGTTCTCTTCATCTGCTAGATGCCCGTAACACACAGATGTGTGACTCTGAGAGAGCCACCAGTATCGTGCTGCAGTGGCGCAGTCCTCCCTTGGTACAGTTCCTGGCTCACCCTGCTTCTCTAAACCTATTCTCTCACTTTCTGCTCTCTAGGCTACAATTACCTCTTTCCTCCTCTCTCACATGCTGTGCTTTTGTGCATTGCATTACACTGTTCTGGCTCCATTTGCTCCTTGCTGTGCTCTGCATCTGCTCTTAGGAAGATGGAAACAAATATTTATTAACCTCCTACTAAGTTCCAAACACTAAGTTGAGAGTTTCCCGTGGGATATCCCAATCTTCCACACCCCTCCATTCCAGCTATAGCCCATGGCACCCCGACCTCCAATGGGGCGGATCTCTCTGTACTCCCCCAGCACAGCTTTGAGTGTGTTCATAGTGCTTAGACGGGTCTGTCTTTATATTAGAGTTGCTTACAAGACTTGCTTTGAATGAGTTTTTATGTCAGTGGAGGCTTTTTATGCTAGGTAGCTCAAGGCTAGTAGATCAGTTCTGTGCTTCACTCTGAGCGCTAAAAGCTTCTGGTAAGAGCAATTCCATTGATCAGAGTCAGGAATAATACAGGGCCTGGACTGGATATCCACATGAGCAAATGGGCTGTGTGGGGACTGAGGCACATTGGTGGCCCTGTGCCACGTAAAGGGGTATCTGCTACTCCTCTCTAGCTGATTGTTGCCATGTGACAATGACAGCTCGTTCTTGTTAGACTTAATTTTTTAAAGCCTCAGATCCTGATTATGCCAAATCTCCTGATTTTAACTGTTGGCAACTCATGAGACTATGAAAACCATGTCTTATTTTCTAGGCTGTGCCCAAGGTCCCCAAATTTGCTTTCTCTGATTTCAAGGGGGGGAGGGATGTGAATAAAGGTAAAAAGAACTTCTTGAATAGAATCAAATGGTGAGGCTGGTGCAGTGTAAACTTGATTTTCTCTGAGAGTCAGTGGCATGTGGCCCTAAAGATGCCAACCTGATCCTTTCCCTGCCTGGACTCCCACCATCCCTAGCTAATATTAAGAATCTGATTGTAGCATGATTTATTTTCTCTTGAATGTAATTGTTTTACTTAGTAGCTCCAGGCTGGTGGGACAGTCTGGCTATGCCATCTGCCAACTCACTGAAAGCCAGGGTGGGTTTGGCTGCCGCTGTTGCCAGGGCAGTGCAGACCCACCCTTCCCCTCCCTGTATGACCTTCCGTTTATGCCTCCACCATCACTCTCCAGAGGAGGATGAACCCCCATAGCATTCCACAGAGACCATATGTTTACTATACAAGTAAATAATGTAACGTTTTCCCTTGATTTCTCCCCCCATTGTGTCTGCCACTTTTATGTTAGAATCAAAAGATTTAGTGAAAAAGTTTATATTTGTTTTACCCATACATTAAATAAAATCAGTCAAATACCTTCCAGTATTTCTAGAATGAAGAGTCTAATTCTGAGTCACTTAACATTCTATACCTGTGTATGTTCAAAGAGTAAAGAGCAAATAGACACTTTCAAAAACCATGTGTTTGGACAAACAACAGTCAGTACACAATATACCTTTCTCATGGAAACTTAGATTATATTTAACTTTTAAACCGTATCTTTTTGTCATTTGTCTTCTAAATGAAAGAGTAATTTGAGTTCTTTGGAAAACATGGAAAAAAGATTTTTTAAAAATCTTGTCTGACAATGTTCATAATCTCATTGCCCAAGAACAATCCCATTTATCATTGTTTGTTTATTTCCTTCCTTTTTATTTTTAATTTTATTGACATGGTGTTGATACCATATGTAATTGCCCTTTGTAAAGTTCATTATCCTGCCTTTTTATACTTAATAATATAGAGAGAGCAGTTTTCTCTTCTCACTACAACTTCATAAACATTTTTGTTGTTTCATCATAAGTGTCAACATTTATCAAGCCTTCCCTTCTTATGGACTAATTGGAAGATTCCTAAATTTTGCTCTTATAAATAAAAACATATTTACATTTGTTATTTCTTCATGAAAACATATTTCTACAAGTAAAATTATTACATTGTAAGCACAACCGTTGTGCTATAACTAGTAGTAAGTAAGAGTAAGTGAGAGCCTGTCTCAGGGAATTCTCACCAGCATTTTAAACTTATTACTAATTTGACAGTTCAAAAAATTTTATTTGCATTTCTAGGATTGCTATTGTGAAGTGAACTTAATTTTATTTTATTTATGTGTTTTACCACACATAACATGAGATCTACCCTTTTTAAAGATTTTTAAATGTACAGTGCATTCTTATAAATTATAAGCACATTGTTCCACAGCACATCTCTAGAACTTATTAATTTTGCATGACTGAATCTTTATACCAGTGAAACCGCAGCTCACCTTTTCTCCCTCCCCTCAGCCCCTGGCAACTACCATTCTACTCTCTGCTTTGATGAGTTTGGTTATTTTAGATACCTTATATAAATAAAGGAATCAGGCAGTATTTGTCCTTCGTGACTAGCTTACTCTACATAGCATGATGGTGTCAAGATTTATCCATGTTTTAGAATATGAGAGGATTTCCTTCTTTTTATGACTGAATAATATTTCATTGTATGTATAAAGGTAAGACAATTAAGTTCATGAACTCATCCTACAAAAAATGCTACATACCTTATTGCTGAAAATTACTACGATCACCTCTGAGGTACCCCCCTTGGCCAACTGGTGATGGTAGTGAGACTCAGCATGAATACCACATTTTCTTTATCCATTCATTAGTTAGTGGATATTTAGACTGACAATTATAAACAATGCTGCAGTGAACAAATATGTCTTCAATATCCTGATTTCAATTATTTTGGATAAATACCTAGAAGTAGAATTGCTAGATCATATGTCAGTTCTATTTTTAATTTTTTGAGGGATCTCCATATTGTTTCCATCAAATGATGCAGCTGCATCATTTTACATCACCATCATCAGTGTGCAAGGGTTCCAGTGTCCCCACACCCTTGTCAACAGTTATTTTCTGTTTTGTTTTGTTATCATGGCCATCCTAACAGGTGTGAAGTAATATCTCATTGTGCTTTTGATTGGCATTCCCCTAATGATGAGAGACAGTGAGCATCTTTTGGTATATCTGCCGGTGGTTTATATGACTTCTTTGGTGAAGTATTTCTTTAAGGCCTTTGCCCATTTTGTAATCAGATTATTTATATTCTTGCTTGTTTTGCTGTAAAATTGTAGGAGGGCCTTCGATGTTTTGGACATTAACCCTTAGCACATATATACTCTGTAAATATTTTTTCTCATCCCTCAGGTTTCCTTTTCTCTCTGTCACTTGTTTCCTTTGCTGTACAGAAGCTTTTTAGGTTTATGTAGTCCCACTTGGCAATTTTTGCTTTTGGTGCCTGTGCTTTGGATTTCATATCCAAGAAATCATTGCTAAGACCAATGTCATGGAGACTTTCCTCAGTGTTTTCTACTCAAGAGTTTTGCACTTTAAGGTCTTATGTTAATTTTTGCATATGGTATAAAGTAAGTCCAGTTTCATCCTTTTGTATATGGATATCCAGTTTTCCCAGCACCATTTGTTGAAGAGACTATTATGTGTTCTTGGCACCTTGCTGAAAGTCAATTGACCATATATGAATGGGTTCATTTCTACGCTCTCTGTTCTGTTCCTTTGGTCTGTATGTCTATTTTTATGCCAGTACCATGCTGTTTTGATTATTATAGCTTTGAATATATTTTGAGATCAGTGTGAGGCCTCTAGCTTTGTTCTTTTTTGTGGAGACTGTTTTGGCTATTTGAGGTCCTTTGTGGTTTAATATGAATTTACAATTTATTTTTTTCTATTTCTGTAAAAAATGCCTTAGAATTTTCATAGGAATTAGATTGGATTATAGCTTTGGTTAGTATGTCCATTTTAAAAATATTATGTCTTCCAATCCATAAGCATGGAATTTTTTTTCATTTATTTGTGTTTCTTAATTTTCTTCAGCAAGGTTTTGTGGTTTTCACTGCACAAGACTTTCACCCCTTGATTGAGTACATTCCTAATTATTCTATTCTTTTTGATGCTGTTATAACTGAGTTTGGTTTTCTTATTGATTTCCTTTTCAGATTGTTTGCTGTTAGCAGAGAGAAATGTAGACAATTTTGTCTGATGGTCTTTGTGTCTTGCAACTTAACTGAATTCATCTACTAGTGATAACAGGATTTTGTGGAATCTTTAGGGTTTGCTATATATAAGATCATGTTACCTAAAAGCAGATAATTTTACTTCTTCCTTTCCCATTTAGATGCCTTTTATTTCCTTTTCTTATCTAATTGCTCTCACTAAAATGTCTGTGATGTATTAAGTAGAAATAGCAAGAGTGGGCATCCTGGCCTTATTCCTTAGAGGAAAAGCTTTCACTTTTTCACCATTGAGCATTGGGTGAGCTAGCAGTTTTTCATGTTGTTTTTCTATATTTTGTTTACTTCTGCTCTAATTTTATTATTTCCATCCTTAGTTTGTTATTTTTTTTAATTCCTTGGGGTATAGAGGCAAGCTGCTTATTTGAGATCTTTCTTCTTTCTTGATGAAGACATTTATTGCTGTAAATTTCCCTCTTAGTACTGCATTTGCTAAATATGGTAAGTTTTGCTATGTTGTATTTTCATTTTCATTTGTCTCAAAGTATTTTCAAATTTCCTTTTGATTTCTTGATCCATTGATTGTTCAAAAGCATGTTAATTTTTACATGTTTGTGAATTTTCCAATTTGTTTTCTGTTATCAATTTCTAGTTCCACTCCACTGTGGTCCAAAGAGATAATTGGTACTATTTCAGTTCTTCTTAAATTTGTTAAGACTTGTTTTGTGACATAACGTAATTTATCCTGAAGATTGTTTTGTGTGCTGTTAGACTAGGTACTCTGCAGCTGTTGGGTGAGTACATTTTTAAAAGCCAAACGGTTGAGCTCATAGACAGTAAAAATCTTAGATTTTTTTTGTCATATAAATTGCTTTTAAGCAGAATCCACCTCACCTGGATCTGTGCAATTGAAGTATTGAATCTAAGTGAAATCTTAAATATTTGTTTCTATTCTATTTTCCAATCTTTTAGTTTCACACAATGCAGTGAATTTTTTCTTATTCTTTTAAAAGAGATTTTAACTATTTCGATGGTAAGCAATTCAAATAATACCAGAGTAAGAAAGTCTTAAACCCACTTTCATGCTGTAGTGGATTTAAAAATAATAAAAATCATTGTTCTTAATTTCTTGTGGCTATTTCCAACACTATTCTCTATATATGTGTGTATTTTGTGTAAATCTTCTCCACGTATGTGGTGTTTAAATTTCCATGTGTGTGTGTTTGTGTCACTATTCTCTGTGTGCATGTGTGTTTGTGTAAATCTTCTCTGTGTGTGTGCTTGTGTAAACATGCTCCGTCTGCCTGTGTATGTGTGTAAATATCTCCATGTACATGTATGGTTTGGGTAAATAATATTTAAGAACACACACAGAATGACAGAGCATGGTGCTCACTGGTCTATGGCTGGCTTTTTTTGGTGTAACACGGAGACCAGGAAAAGTCTCTTCCTGCGGCTAGTCCCGGATCCGAGGGAACAATATTTCACTTCACGCAGAAGGCACAGCAAGTGCCAATGCCCTGAGGTGGGGATGAGCCCGGCATCACCCAGAGCAGAGAGGCTCATATTGCTGAATAAGCAGGGCGCTAGATGGGAAAAGTCGGGGAAGTAGTGAGACCAAACAGTACCCGGCCACAGGATAACAATGGGAGGATGTGATTGGGTTCTTTTTGATATTGGAAATCCCTGGAGAATTGGATATAAATGTTGAAACAATAAAAAATAAAATTACCTAACAATTTTACATACATAGATGTTGCTAAAATGCTTTGCTGGAATTGAAGTGTACACTTAGAAGGTATATAATAAATGATTTTTAATAAGAGAATTCATCTTTACATTTTTAGCCAAAGGCCAGGATTACTACTAATAGGGTAATGAACTTTTGACAAGGAGATAGTCCTAAGTGAGGCTGCCCCTGCTATCATTCCCCAGTGGGACAGAGAACCAAGGAAATAGGTCAGCCTGAGGGAGAAGAAAGGCATTCTAATAGGGTGGAGGTCTGACTTGGGAGTCAGAGACTTCACTTCCTTACTTTATCTTCTTATGCCTGCCTTAGCTCTCCCATCTATGAAATAGGAATGATAATTTTCTGCCCATACATCTCATAGGATTTCTGTAAAAACCAAATGAGATAGTGTGTGTTATAATAACTTGTATACTGCAAAGTATTAATACATGTATAGTATTATTTTTGAATAAAGCCACAGGAAGAATATCGTGTGAGTGAGGATGGGGAAATATTAAATAATATAACAGTAAATATGTGTTGAAAGCTTCCTGTCTTTCTCATGATTATCCTGGCAATAAGTCATCAGTGTGATAAATGCGTATTTGGTATCTATGTGTATTATGCTGGAGGCACAGAAGGGGGTACACATACAGCCAGTGACACAGCAGGAAAACCCAGGTCCCTGAATCAGGGAGAGTGCAGAGCGATTCAATGGGGAGGGGGCTCTGGCTGGCACACCCATGCAGTCAACAGCTTTCTCACCAGTCATGAAACATCCCAGTTATGGTAACCAGAACCTCATAATTGAAATAAGAAATAAACCTAAATGAGAATGTTTCCTAAACTTCTATACAGTAGGATAATGATGGGGAATATACAAAATCAGCTATGTCCAGAAGCTAGAGCTAAAACTCTGATCTGATGTTGCAGCCGTCTTCGACTAGCCTGTGAACGTCCATTGTCAATTACTCTGGATGCACTCATTTAATTCTCACATTGTCATAATCTTCTAAATCCAGTCATTATTATTCACATGTGAAGTGACTGGATGTGGTCAAGCTGCAAAACGAACGCACAAAGTAGAGCCCCCTCGTCTCCATTGCCACACACTGGTCTCGTAAACAGGTTGATCTGTGATCACAGCTCAGTTTTTTATGTATGTTGGTATAAAAATTAGTGCTGTTTTTTCCATAATCATCTGATAGAATGGCATTTGATAGAATTTGCTGATGCAACTGATGGGCTTGTCTTTTGGAGAAGGTTTTTGATAACAAATTTAATGTTTTTCTTTGATACAGAACTACTCAGCTTTTCTAAATCTTCTCATGTCGATTTTTTAATTGTTCATTGTTAAATTTGTTGACATATTATTCCTAATATTCTCCTAGTATCCTCTTAATGTCTACAGGGTTTGCAGTGATAACCCCCTTTCATTTTTGGTGCTGGTGATTAGGGTTCCAACTCTCTTTAGTTTTACTCTGATCTTTTCCTTGAACTTAACTTTTCACTTGTTATTTTCTCTACTGTCTCTTGGTTTTCCACTTTAGTGACTTCTACTCTTTCCTGCACTATGTCTTTCCTTCTACTTACTTTGTATTTACTTGATTCTTTTTTTGTTTCCTAGTGTTGTAGAGTCGACCATTTGGTCACTGATTTTATACCATTTTTTCTAATATAAACATTTAAAGATAAAAGTTTCTCTCAAGGCATTGAGCTGCACCACATGAATTATGATATATTTTTGTTGTCATTCAGCTTAAAATATTTTCTAATTTCTTTGTGATTTTGCCTTTAAGCCATGAACCATTTAGAAAAAAATTTTTTTTCAAGTCTTTGGGTGTTTCCTGAATATCTACAGATACCTAATTTAATTCTCTTGTGGTCTGAGAAAATACTTTGTATTATTTTTGTCCTTTTAAATATATTGAGACATATTTTATGTCTCTGCACATGTTCTGTCTTGGAGAATGTATCATATGTACTTGGAAAAAAAGTACAATGGAAAATAATTTGTTACAGTGTTATATGAATGTCAGGTAAGCCTGGGGAATTGATAGTGTGGTTCTTACTAATGTTTTCCAAGTTCTCAACTGCTGAGAAAGTAGTGTTAACATGTATGTGTTTAGAATGGTCTAGACAATTTTATTTTAATTTTGACAAGTTTTTGTTCACATATTGTACACTTACATTTCTAACTATCCCACCTTCCTGATGAATTGTTCTTCTATCACTTTTGGAAGTCCCTTATTGATCTCTCACAAAGGATGCTGAGGTTGAGGTACTGTTTATATTCAAATCTATTTTATCTGACATGAACTTAGTCATTCCAACTTACTCAGGTTTGCTGTTTGCACAACTTACCTTTCTTCAGCCATTTACTTTCAATAAAGCTGTGCCTTCACCTAGGTATTAAGGTGGCCTTTGGTGCAGTGTGGACACCATCTCCCTTCTGTCCCTCACATCAATATTAGGGTGGCCTTCAGTGCACTGTGGACGCCGACTCCTTTCTGTACTTGCCGTCGGTATTAAGGTGGCCTTTGGTGCAGTGTAGACACCGTCTCCCTTCTGTCCCTCACATCAATATTAGGGTGGCCTTTGGTGCAGTGTAGACGCCGACTCCCTTCTGTCCTTCACATCAGTATTAAGGTGGCCATTGGTGCATTGTGGACGCCGACTCCCTTCTGTCCCTCACATCAATATTAGGGTGGCCTTTGGTGCAGTGTAGACGCTGACTCCCTTCTGTCCTTCACATCAGTATTAAGGTGGCCTTTGGTGCAGTGTAGACGCTGACTCCCTTCTGTCCTTCACATCAGTATTAAGGTGGCCTTT
>NW_003852476.1:850676-861908 GCF_000181295.1 Otolemur garnettii | reverse complement strand
GGTGGCCTTTGGTGCAGTGTGGACACCAGCTCTCTTCAGTCCTTCACATCAGTATTAAGGTGGCCTTTGGTGCAGTGTGGACTCTGTCTCACTATTTGCCATTCTGCCATGGCTGCCTTTTGATGGAAGTACTTAGCAACACCATCTAATATGATAAAACTATCCTCATGTGTCTATTTAAATTAAAAAGAGTTGAATTTAAATATAGTTTAAAATGCAGTGCTTCAATCACAGCCACCATATCTCTAGTGCTAAGTAGCCATGTGTGATCAATAACGGCTCTATTTTGGCACCTGCATGCCTGGACATTCCATAAAATAAGGTATTTTATGTAAACAAATACAGGACATGCATTAGGCCTCAGCAGGGATGGAGCCAGAAAAGGAAAATGTGACCAAGAACTGAGCCAGCCAATCTCTATTTTGTCCTGGGACTATGTGTAGGAGTTCTCTTTCTTTCTTTCTTGTTTTCTTCCTCTCTGTGTGTTCATCTTCTCTGCCTGTGGTCATCTCTCTCTGTTTCTTTACTCACCTCATTTAGGACAACCACCTTACAGCTCCCTAGGTTACATGTCCTTAGCACATGTAACTGAAAAAACCGCCTAGCCCCTCTCAGTTCCAGTTCTATTTTCTAGGATGAAAGAATTTGATTGGCCTAGTTTGAGTCTGGTGACCTGTCCTGGCATCTTCAGCCAAGCTTGAAGGTCTGACACAGGAAATTCAAACAGAGCTGCCTTGGAGCAAGTTTTTAGAGAAGCCAGGACGTGTTTTCCCAGCCCACATCCTGGATTCTCTAAACACCTCCAAATATTCTACTACAACTGTGTAACTCCAAAGGAGAAAAAGTGGGGAGGTGTGAGCATAAATAAAATGTTAATGTATACATTTATATTTAGTATTATGTGTGGGAGAAAAATGGGTAGGAAGATAGCCAAAAGTCAGGGAAGAATGGTGAAAGGTTAGCTCACTGGAAGGACTGAGATAAAGGTGAGTAATTTGAATTTCAAGATGAGAGGTCTTGTCAAAGATTTGGAGGAGGGAAGTAATGAGATCAAAAAAACAGGAGCAAAACTGACATCCATGCATTTAATGATGCTATGCGGGGTGGCGCCTGTGGCTCAAAGGAGTAAGGCACTGGCCCCATGTGCCGGAGGTGGCAGGTTCAAACCCAGCCCTGGCCGAAAACTGCAAATAATAATAATAATAAATAATGATGCTGTGATTGCATACCGTGTGTCAGGCCCAGTGCTGGGATTATTTTAATAGCATATTCTAAGGCAGTGATTTTCAACTGGTGTGCCATGGAAATTTTTAAAGAGCATTAATCAAATTATTTTCAGAAGAAGTTCAAAGCCTAGTAAGAATATTCTTTTTTTTACCTTTTTTTGATCAACATAATTTAACTGTGTGGTGGAAGTTTAACTGTAGGTTCAAGTGTGCCGTGAGATAACAAAGGTTGAAAAATACTGCTATAGAGCATCTGAAGGGTATTGCTGCCTGGAGGGCTGCCAGGAGATTCTACTTCTGCACATTAGTGAGACAGAATGACATGTCATTGCAGAAAGAATGTCAACAGAGTCAGAACAGCAGAGTGATGGAAAAAACAAGGCAGATCAGAGAGGGACCTCACCTTTAGTGTAAAACCTAACTTTTTCATTCTGTTTCTGCACCTGGAACTGAGGATAAAGCAGTTCCTCCACAGAGGCCTGAGAGACACAAGACTTGGTTTTATTGTACAGAATTTGAAAAGCACTAGTGTGCAACAGGGACCTCTGTTCCTTGGAACTTTGCTGCTCATGTCCATGTGGCCTTTGCAGGTCCCCAGTTCTCTGTGTGGTAGGCAATATCGTCAGAAATTGAGCTGTGTGCACCAGGCTCCATCACACAGACTTTACACAAATGACACACTGAGTCCTCACAACAATGGAATGAGGAAGGCAGTATTATCACCATCATTATTATATAGACAAAGAAATGGGGCATAGAGAGTTTAAATGCCTCGCCCAGACAGCTAGTAAGTGAAGAAGTCGGCTACAGACCCAAAATGTTGGTCCAGAATCTACATCTTTTAACAATATGCTATAGTGCATCTCAATTCCTTTTACATTTTTACTTTACATCTATTATACTATATATATCTATTGTATTGCAATATTATCCAAATGTCCTTTTACATGCCTATCGGCAGGTTTTGGTATATACAAGGTGTCCATAAAGTACACGTGCCACTTAAAGTAGTTATACTATTTATGGATACCCTATGTATACTTCTAGCATGCAGGATCATTTAACTAACTGGATGTACTGCCCTGAAATGACTGACCAAATAGGGCTAAAGATGTTCCTTCACAAGGCCCTGTAAGGGGGAGTCATAGTCTATGTTAGCCATCCCTCTGGTAGATGATGACCCCTAATACTGTCCCTGGGCATACAAGAGAGTGGCTTCTCTCCTGGTGGAGACCAGCAATCAAAGGCTCCATCTCTATTTACTGGTCTGCTGCCTCAGCACCACACATATGCACACGCACACACACACATGCATGCACACACATGCAAGCATGCACAAATGCACACACATGCACATATACATGCATGCTCTCCACTCAGAGTGGGAGAGCCATTCAGTCTCCTCACTACCCCAAAGGGACTGGAGTGTCCAGCTTCTCTGCCAGATTGCTCTTGCCCTAGCTGCTAGAGTGGTTCTCTTCTTCACAGGGTGACTAAAACTTTCGTTAATTCCAATGCCCTTCTGATTCCTCACACCAAGGACAAGAGCTTATGGCCTTGCTGAGGAACAATGCTGCTTGATCAGGAACTGGAAAGGCACCTCAGTCCTCTCCTGCCTATTAAGATACCCTGGAGGAATGGACCCATCCCTGAGCAGCACAAATTTGCCGGGGAGTGTGCAGCCACCATGTGGGTGAGGGAGAGATGAGTAGCACAAACGTGTTGCTCTAGGAAATCCAGTCAACATGCAAATAATGCTTTATTTCTCTGCTAACTCCAAATTTACCCAAATTTTATTACTAAAAGGATCAATGTCAGTAACCTGAGCATCAAATTATCAAGTTCCATTGCCTAATGTAAGTTGGCAGCCTGAGCCTTTTTACATGAACTCTAGAGAAGGCAGTGTTGAAGTGAAATCTTTTGAATTATGACACTCTGAGAGGAGGGAGGTTTTCTGTAAGTCTTCACCTGGCTTAAAATAGAAGATAGAGTAGCTATAGGGACCAGAGGGCCATCTCTTTCTCAGGGATGCTCAATTTCTGCTGTGTGACTGTCTTTATCTTTCTCTCTCTCTGTGTTTCTGTGGGCTTCCTGTGTTGGCTCATATTTTCTTCTTTTTCTGTCTTTTGCAGAGCACATTGGAAATCCAAACCCTTCTACATTGCACTTTTCAACTCCTGTTCCTAATAATGATTCCTGAATTTCTTCTCTTAAAATTTCTTAGTCCACATTTCTGAAAGAAGGAAACCAATTAGTGCTATACACTCTTTAAACATGAGGTCACAGGTCATAGCCAGCACTGGGCTAGGGTAGGCCTCCTGGTCCGATAAGCTACAATGGTGAGGATGAGTCAAGGGCAAGAAAGCACAGCTGGCAGTGGTTTCTCATGTGTGCTCTTTTCCCTCAAGTAGAGCTTGCCTCATTAGAGGCTGCTGGGGCAGGGGTCCTCAAACTTTTTAAACAGGGGATCAGTTCACTGTCCCTCAGACCGTTGGAGGGCCAGACTGTGGGCCCCAGGACTAGTCGGCTGCTAAGCAGGACAGGCAGTGGCGGCAAACACACCCGGCAGGCTGGATAAATGTCCTAGGTGGGCTGCATGTGGCCCGCGGTCCATAGTTTGAGGCTGCCTGTGCTAGGGGCTAGCAGGCACCAGAAACACATCTGGTATGGGCGAGATATTAGGGGTAGAACTGAGAAAGAGTTTGGTAAGAGAATAGTAGCATTATCAATTTTATATAATTAAATTTAAATTAGACCATTTAAAAATTCTCAAATGTTCAAATTTACAGTCATTTCTAATCAATCTTTATTTTAATCTTTAAAATATAAGATTGCCCATATTTTCCAAAGTTAAATCTTCAACAAGCTACATATTATTTTTGAAGAGAGCATATTTTAAGTCAGTAAATTATCAAAGAAAGGTTACAATATCTTTCATCTTCTCAAGCTTCAAAAGTATCCCAGCTTTTCCAATCTTTTCCTGAAGTTTTATTTCTACTTGTTCTAACCTCACTTTAATGTAGGCCAAGTGGTCACACAAGTGAAGTGACCAGAAGCAATGAGAGATGTTCAAAGCATTTATTCGTGTTGTTTAGCTTCTAACATATGATGTAGCTAGGGTTCAAAAAATTATCTTCTAATTATCCTCCAGAGATAATTTTTGGGGAAAAAACACCAGCAGATTTGGAGATAAAGATTATTTTAGCAATAAAAATGAAGTAGTATTAGGTACAAAGAATGAGACTAATTTTCATCAGTTTTATTCTAAATGGATGATCGCATAACAATTAATCTAATCAAAGGTATCTCTTTCCAAAGACAGATTTCTTTCCTTTTTTTGGGAAAGGAGAGCTTTATTTCTCATAAAGGGTTGCAGCCTGTAGGTGGCCATTCCCACAGGCTGGGAAGCAGAGCCCAACAGGAGCCAGAACATGTGCTTGGAGAGGTGGACAACAAGAATAGGAATTTATGCTGGCAGGGTGGCCCAATGCACACATTTAATAAACTGTAGCAGGAGTCATGAATATTTATGAAAGGAGAAATGTCATGAATATTTATGAAAGGAGAAATGAGGTCCGCGTTCAGAAAATGGTAGTCCATTGATGCCAAAAGGTGAAGCGAAGAAAGGAAAACCTTCAGTGATTACTCCCTAGACTGGTTAAAAGCATGCCGTGGTTGGTCGCCTCTTATCAGGAAGGAGTGCTGGTGAGGTATAGGGCTAAAACCACCAATAGGGAGGTGTAGATCACAAGACTGGATTCACCCTTAAAGAAAAAAGTCTGATGGCCGTTAGCAAGGGAGAGGGTATAATGAGGCAAGTCTGACTTCCCATCCTATTATGGATGGGAACACAGTTTTGTTTTGTTTTTTTTTGAGACAGAGCCTCAAGCTATCCCCCTGGGTAGAGTGCCGTGGCATCACAGCTCACAGCAACCTCCAACTCCTGGGCTCACGTGCGTCTCCTGCCTCAGCCTCCCAAGTAGCTAGGACTACAGATGCCTGCCACAACACCCAGCTATTTTTGGTTGCAGCTGTCATTGTTGTTTGGCAGGCCCAGGCTGGATTTGAACCGGCCAGCTCAGGTATATGTGGCTGGCACCTTAGCCGCTTGAGCCACAGGCGCTGAGCCATGGGAATACAGTTTTAAGATTTCTCTATGGCTCCCTTGGTCAAGAGAGGGTCAGTTTGGTCAACAGGGAGCTTAGGGTTCAGAGAGACAGTTTTCTATGGTAGTTTTTGAATATTCCTCTTCTAGATGTGGCCATCATTTCCTCTTGCCCACATTCCTTTCTTGGGGAACTTTTCCTAAGAACCTTGAAGGGAGGATGTCCCTCATCTCCTCAGTAAAGAGACCACACGTGGGCACATGACCAAAGCTAAACTATTCAAATCTCTTCTTTTAAATATTTTGGAAATTGAAACATAGAGACTGAATCAATTTATATTTTATGCTTAAGAGCCATAAGGTCAACTGGAATTAGTATTAGAATCAGCTTTAAAGCATTCCAAAGTTAAATTCAGTTAAAGTTATGGAGAGGCTGACCCTACAAAACTAAAAGACTTGTAGAAGAAACTTATTTCCATAGGGAATGTGGAGCTGACATCCAAAGAGAAGACAAGACGTTCTTGGGAGGGCGAGGCAGGAGGTGAGACTCTGTTTCTTAAAAAAAAAAAAAGTAAAGACAATAAACTGAGCAAGATGACCAAGATAAATTATCTGCCAGAAGATATTTGTATTCCCACAAGTCCCCAGCTATATCACTAGACTCATAGGACTTCTTCGGCCCTCATAATAAATTCCTCTTTACTTCAACTAGCTTAAGTGTGTTTCTTTTTCTTGTAATGAGATTAATATAATTCTGATTTTTTATGTGCATATTTTTAATCTGGATGAAGATTGCTTTTAGTAATGCCTCAAAAGACAAAAAGGGATGGCTTCCACCCCCTCCAGTGCGCTCTGAAGAAAATTGAAGGCAAACACCAAAGCATGCATATTGTAAGTATTTGCAAAGAACAGCAGTTTTATCCACAATGGGGTTTGATGAGTGACTTCTGTGACAAAGATAGAACTTAATAGAAAAGCTTTTCTAATAAGATGGATGGGTCAGTCACTGCACTCACTCAGCAAATTGCACTGTGTCCACTACATGTGCTGGGCAATGTGGACAGCCCTGGAGCCCTTACAGAGATTAGGGGAGTTACAAGGTTCCCAGTTGAGTACTGGGTAAACCACGGCTACTGTAGACTTCAGCCCTCTAAATACCATAAATGATTTCAGAGGGAAAGCATTGGGCAGGAGGGTTGGGGTGTTTGAGCCACATGTAAAAAATTCAGATCTTTCTTCCTTGAATTTCCCTGAAATGGAGTTCAAATTTAAGCAAAATCCTTTGAGATCATTCTGAACAAGTCAATGAACAGCTATTAAAATTTACCACATGCTTGGCACTGAACCTATGCTGAGATGAAATAACTTGGCTCCTTGTCAGGGAGCTTCTTGCTGGAGAGTAAACAAGGTAAACACAGCCAAATGGCCTGTATATCCTGGTAAGGGACATCATTCACTTATGAACTTCCTGTTTGTACTAATCCCTGAATATTGTGTGGGTGGTTCTGTAGCTAAGACCTTTGTGACTCCATCTGATTTCTTGTCATTAGTTTAACTTCTATCCTGTTAGGAACAGGCGTGATTCCAAATAATGTCATTGTATCTTGATAAGAGTATAAATGACTGAAAACCCTCAACTTGCTTTATGGACAAAATCTAGGAATGTCCATTGAGTCTTAGTCCTGCAGTGTCAGACTTTAAGCAATGATATATTTAGTACCCTTTTTTGTTGTTGGAGAAAAGGGCAGGCAGGGTAGCCATCTAACAGGTCATAAGCAAGTTAAAGCATCAGTTCTCAGCACAGGAAGAAAGTCGAAAGAGAGCTGTCTGGCACAAGAGCTGAAGCTGTCAGTCACAGTAATGGAATAAAGAATATACAAATATCAAATTGCCTCTTTCTTCCATGGCAATTCAATGAAGTTTCTGAGAATCATTTAAGGACCCAGCACAGAGGGAGAAGCACAAGATCAGAAACATTTAGCCAGCTTCTTGCAGATACAAAGTCCTGCCTTAGTGCTCCACAGTGGCCATGTTATGGTTGAGTGCCTATGGAGTTAACAGCTGAAGACCAAGCAAAGTGCAAACCTTTTCAGAGCAGTTACCAGCTTACTTAATGGTCTGATAGGGCAAAGGATAAATTCTTGAAAATGTCAGATAGTCAATGAGCCATATTCTTAGAAAGAAAAAAAAGAAATCCTTCCAGAATTCACACTTATTACCTAAAGTGAAAGTCATAGTTCATGTCCAGCAAGGATTTACAAAGATAAACACAAATGTTGCAATATGGGTCCCCAACACTCCATAATCAAACCAAGAGATTTTAGCTCCTCTGAATCATTCAGTTATGTTTCCAAAGGCGGTACTATCAAGATGCAAAATATTCCATAGTCGCCTTAGCTATGATTCAGACAGACCCTGTCGCAGTAACCTTGCGAAGAGGAAATATGGACAGAAGAGGTAATGAAAGTCAGACAGATGTGGCCTTAGGACTCAGGGCCTCCCTTTGCCAGATCTGTGACTTTGGCCAAGCTACTCAACACTTGGAACCTCAATTCTCCCTTCTGTAAAATGGCAGTAGTAATGCCTTCCCGGCGGATTGTGAGAACCAAGAGCAGTTCCGGGTAGTGTGCAGCACTGGGATGTGGTGGGCATCAACACAGATCAGGCCCCTCCCTAGCATGCTCAGGAAGTAAATGTCTCTCTACAGCTTGCCTTTCATTATACTTTCCCTCTTCCATCACTGGCCTGGAGCAGTTAAAGCACACAGCAAGCACGGCCACATGGTCTGGGCCCGCCAGCTTTGCTGTGGGGTCTGTCACTGACCTCTCCCTGCCCCAGCTCCCAAGATGATGAGCAGGACAACTGGGCGAATACCTGGCTCCCAGTGAGCCCCCAAAGATTGAGTCGCCATGATCCCCACCATCATTATCTGTATCCTAAGTAAAATAGACACCCACCCCATCCAGGAGCTTGTCCCTATTACATTTTTCCTTGCAGCTGTTAACTCATGTCTTGGATAATTTGCATTTTGAACCACTTTGGCATTTTTTAATTATTATTTTTTATTATAACTTATTATGATCATAACTTTGTACATTGATGCATTTATGGGGTTTAGTGTACTGCTTTGATATACAATGTGAAATACATTGAACTAAGTAACAGATCTATCACAATTATATTCATTTTTAAATAGTTTTGAAATGTACCATTGCATCATGCATATTAGGTGAGGTCCCCTCAAATACCCTCCCTCCTCCAATGTGCCCCCCCTCCCCTCCCTTCTCTCTCCTCTTCCCTTCTACTTTCTGGACTATAGTTACGTTTGCCATTCATATGAACGTGTAGGTGATTATGTATTGATTTCATAGTAGTATTGAGTACATTGGATACTTTTTTCCCCATTCTTGAGATACTATACTAAGGAGAATATGTACCAGCTCCATCCAGGTAAACATAAAAGATGTGAAGTCTCCATCTTTTTATGGCTGCATAGTATTCCATGGTGTACATATACCACAATTTGTTAATCCATTCATAGGTCAATGGGCACTTGGGCTATTTCCATGTCTTGGCAATTAGGAATTGGGCTGCAATAAACATACTGGTGCAGATGTCTTTGTTATAAAATAATTTTTAATCATTTAGGTATATACCTAGCAGAGGAACTACAGGATCAAACAGTAGGTCTACTTTTAGTTCCTTGAGTGTTCTCCAAACTTCTTTCCAAAAGAATCATATTAGTTTGCATCCCCAGCAGTGTAGAAGTGTTTCCTTCTCTCTGCATCCATGCCAACATTTGTAGTTTGGGGATTTTGAGATGTGGGCTAATCTTACTGGAGCTAGATGATATCTCAAAGTGGTTTTGATTTGCATTTCTCTGATAATTAAGGTTGATGAGCATTTTTTCATATGTTTGTAGGCCATGCACCTGTCTTTATCAAAGAAGTTTCTGTTCAAGTCTCTTGCCCACATAGAAATGGGGCTATTTATTCTTTTCTCACTGATGAGTTCTGTATAGATTCTAGTTATCAGACCTTTGTCAGCAGGATAACCTGCAAAAATCTCCCATTCTGAAGGTTGTCTGTTTGCTTTACTTACTGTGCTCTTGGCTCTGCAAAAGCTTTTTAGTTTGATCAGATCTCAGTAATGCATTTTTGGTGTTGCTTCAATTGCCTGAGTGGGTCCTTCTCATAAAATATTCTCCCAGGCCAATTTCTTCAAGTGTTTTCCCTGCACTCTCTTCTAGTATTTTTATAGTTTTATGTCTTAAGTTTAAATCTTTTATCCAGTGAGAATCAATTTTTGTTAATGGTGAAAGGTGGGGGTCCAGTTTCAGTCTTCTACAGGTCTCCAGCCAGTTCACCCAGCACCATTTTTTAAATAGGGAGTCTTTCCAATTGATGTAGAAAAAGCCTTTGATAATATCCAGCATCCTTTCATGATCAGAACACTTAAGAAAACAGGCATAGAAATGACATGTCTTAAACTGATAGAGGCCATCTTCAGAAAATCCACAGACAATATCATATTGAATGGTGTAAAATTGAAAACATTTCCACTCAGATAAGGAACAAGGCAAGGATGCCCACTGTCTCCACTGCTATTCAACATAGTAATGGAAGTCTTAGCTATCACAATCAGGCAAGAGAAAGTGATCAGGGGTATCCAAATAGGGTCAGAGGAGATCAAACTCTCACTCTTTGCTGATGATATGATCCTAAACCTGGAAAATGCCAGGGACTCAACTTCAAAACTCTTAGAAGTGATCAAGGAATACAGCAGCATCTCAGGATACAAAATCGATACTTACAAATCAATAACTTTTATATATGCCAACAATAGTCAACCTGAAAAAACAATGAAGAACTCTATTCCTTTTGCAGTAGTGCCAAAGAAGATGAAATACCTGAGAATTTACCTAACAAAGGATGTGAAAGATCTCTATGAAGAGAACTATGAAACTCTGAGAAAAGAAATAGCTGAAGATGTTAACAAATGGAAAAACATACCACGCTCATGCCTGGGAAGAATCAACATTGTTAAAATGTCCATACTACCCAAAGTAATCTACAGATTTAATGAAATCCCACACAGCACCATTTGGTAAATAGGGAATCTTTCCCCCACTTAATAATATTTTTAATAGGCTTGTCAAAGATCAAATGACAATAAGTAGCTGGGTTCATCTCTTTGTTCTCTATTCTGTTCCATACATCTACCTCTCTGTTTTTGTGCCAGTACCATGCTGTTTTGATCACTAGAGATTTATAGTATAGCCTGAAGTCTGGTAACGTGATACCTTCTGATTTGTTCTTATTTCTGAGTAATGTGTTGGCTATTCAAGGTTTTTTTCTGATTCCATGTAAAATTAAGCACTTTTTCCCCCAGCTCTTTAAAGTGTGACAATGGTGCTTTAATAGGGATTGCATTAAATCTGTAGATTGCTTTGGGTAGTATGGACATTTTAACAATGTTGATTCTTCCCAGCCATGAGCCATGACTTTTTCCATTTGTTAACATCTTCAGCTGTTTCTTTTCTCCAGTTTCATACTTCTCTTTATAGAGATCTTTCATGTCCTTTGTTATGTAAATTCCCAGTTATTTCATCTTCTTTGGCACTACTGCAAAAGGAATAGAGTCCTTGACTATATTTTCAGCTTGACTATTGTTGGTGTACATAAAAGCTACTGATTTGTAAGTATCGATTTTGTATCCTGAGATGCTGCTATATTCTTTGATCACTTCTAAGAGTTTTAAAGTTGAGTCCCTGGGATTTTCCAGGTATAGGATCATATCATCAGTGAAGAGTGAGAGTTTGATCTCCTCTGACCCTATTTGGATACCCTTGATCACTTTCTCTTGCCTGATTGTGATAGCTAAGACTTCCATTACTATGTT
>NW_003852476.1:808622-850399 GCF_000181295.1 Otolemur garnettii | reverse complement strand
ATAATTTTTTGATGTGATGTTGAATTCTGTTTGTTAAGATTTTATTGAATATTTTTGCATCAATATTCATTAATGATATTGGTCTATAATTTTCTTTCTTTGTTGGATCCTTTCCTGGTTTGGGGATCAGGGTGATATTTGCTTCATAGAATGTGTTGGAAAGTATTACTTCTTTTTCTATGCTTCGGAAAAGGTTGTATAATATAGATATTTGTTCCTCTTGAAAGGTTTGATAGAATTTGGATATGAAGTCATCTGGTCCCGGACATTTCTTTTTTGGGAGATTTTGTATTGTTGATGCTATTTCAGGATTGATATAGGTCTATTCAAGATTTCTAATTCTTTCTGGCTGAGCTTAGGAAGGTGGTGTGCTTCCAGGTATTGGTCCATTTCTTTCAGATTTTCTTATTTTGGGGAATAGAGATTTTTGCAGTAATCATTGAGGATTTTTGAATTTCTGAAGTGTCTGTTGTTATTTCTCCTTTATCCTTTCTGATAGATGATGTTAGAAATTTTACTTTTCTCGTTAGGTTGGCCAAAGGTTTATCACTTTTATTAATCTTTTCAAAAAACCAACTTTTTGTTTCATTGATCTTCTGAATGATTCTTTTGTTTTCAATTTCATTTAAGTCTGCCCTAATTTTGGTTATTTCTTTTCTTCTGCTGGGTTTGCAGTTGGAATGTTCTTCCTTTTCCAGTGTCTTGAGGTGATCCATTAAGTTGTTGGCTTCCTCTCTTTGTGTTTTCTTGATGAAGGCTTACAATGCTATAAATTTCTCTCTTAGGACTGCATTTGCAGTATCCCACAGGTTTTGGTCATTTGTGTCTTCATTATCATTTTGTTCCGAAAATTTGGTGATTTCCTTCTTAATCTCATCTTTGACCCAGCTATCATTCAGCCTATGATTATTTAGGTTCCATGACTTTGTTTGTACATGAAGATTCCTGCTGTTGTTGAACTCAATTTTTATTCCATGGTAGTCTGAGAAGATACAAGAAATAATTAGTATCCTTTTAAATTTGCTGAGGTTAGACTTGTGTCTTAGGATATGATCTATTTTGGAGGATGATCTGTGAGCTGATGAGAAGAATGTATATTCAGTTTTATTAGGATGAAATGTTCTGTAGTGGTCTGTAAAGTCCATTTGTTATAGGGTTAGGTTTAAGTCTAACATTTCTTTGTTTAGTTTCTTCTTGGAAGATCTATCCAAAACTGTCAAAGGGGTGTTAAAATCTCCAACTATTATAGTGCAGGAAGATATCAAGTTGTTCATCTCCATTAGGGTTTCCATTATAAATTGAGGAGCATTTGGGTAGGGTGAATAAATGTTAATTATTGAAATCTCTTTGTGTTGGGTGTTTCCCTTGACAAATATGTAGCAACCATCCTTGTCTTTCTTTATCTTTGTGGGTTTAAAGTCAATTGTATCTACAATTTAAATTGCAACCCTTGCTTTTTTCTGGTTTCCATTTTCCTGTATTATAGAAGTCCATCCTTTCCCCCAAGTCTATTTTTATGCTTTAAAGTAAAATGAGATTCTTTTATACAGCAGATATCCCGTCTGAGTTTATGCATCCAGTCAGCCAGCCTGTGCCTCTTTAGAGGACAATTTAAACCATTCACATTAATTGAAAGAATTGATAAGCCTGGTTGTGTTTTGGGTGTCATGATTTTTGGATGTCCAGTGAACATTTTTAATCCTTTCACCACTGTGGAAGTTGGGTTTTGTTCAAAAATTTCTGAGTGAGTTTACTTTGGAGGGAGAGCATTGAGCTGGTTGTTGTGGAGGATGGGTCTGAGAATATCTTGGAGGATAGGTCTGAGAATATCTTGGAGAGCTGGTTTAGTTATGGGAAATTTCTTCAATGTGTGTATGTCATAAAAGTATTTGATTTCTCCATCACAAATGAAACTCAGTTTAGCTGGATACAGGATCCTGGGATGGAAGTTGTTTTGTTTTAGGAGATTGAAGGTCAATGACCATCCTCTTCTGACTTGAAATGTTTTGGCAGAGAGATCTGTAGTCATTCTGATATTTTTCCATTTGTAGGTGATGCATTTCTTACATCTGGCTGCTTGCAGAATTTTCTCCTTAACTTTGGCAAAGTTAATCACAGTGTATCTAGGATAGCAGTTCTCAACCTTCCTAATGCTGCGATCCTTTAATACAGTTCCTCATGTTTTAGTGACCCCCAACCATAAAATTATTTTTGTTGCTACTTCATAACTGTAATTTTGCTACTGTTATGAATTGTAATGTAAATGTCTGATATGCAGGATGTATTTAGGCGACCTCTGTGAAAGGGTCATTTGACCCACAAAGGGGTCATGACCCACAGGTTGAGAACCACTGATCTAGGAGATGCTTTATTTGGATTGAGTCTTGCTGGGGTTCTGAAACTGTCTACTATCTGAAGTTCTGTACCTCTTGCAATGCTTGGGAAATTCTTCTCCAAAATATCTTGGAGTTGAGCATCTGTACCTTTGGGACCATTCTCTTCTCCTTCAGGAATTCCTATAAGACAAATGTTTGATCTTTTGGAGTGATCCCACAACTCTCTCAGGGAATGATCAGTTTTTGCTCTCCATTTGTCTGCCTCTTTGAGCATTTGGGAACATTCAGAAGCTTTGTCTTCAGTTTCAGAGATCCTTTCTTCTGCCTGCTCAGCTCTATTACTGAGGGATTCTACTGTATTTTGGAGCTCCTCAACTAAGTTTTTCATTTCTTTGAGCTCTGCTATCTCTTTTCTTATTATGTCTGTATCTTTGGTCTCTTGGTCTTTGAATTCATTAATTTCTTGAGACAACATTAGAACTAGTCTTTGGAATTCAATTTCTATCTTTTCTTCCATTCTATTTATCTTATTTGCCATCCATATTCTGAATTCAATTTCTGACATTGCTGTTGTTTGTCTATGCATGGCATCTTCAGTTGTATCTCCTTTGTTATTTCTTGGTGGCGTTGATCTATTCTGGTTATTCATGTTGCCAGAGTTCTTCTCTTGGATCTGCATCATGTTTATTTTCCACTGTTTGGTTATTAGAACTGATAGGGTAAGATCGAATTGGGAATCCCAGGTAGTAGAGATAGCCCCTTACCAAAGAGCTAGGCTTTGTAATTGTGGTTTATCTCCTAAAACCTTAGAAAGGCCCATCTCAGAGTTTTGGCCAGAGATTCTGAGGACCTACGTGGTGAGATAGTACAAGCTATCAGCCAACCTCTACCCTATTCTAAGAAGCCACAGTATTAAGTTTAAATCTCATCTGTGAAAAGATACAAATAGCTGTGGCACCCAGCCTCCTCCCTTCAGTTCTTTTCTGCTACAGAACTTCAAAGGTCAATCTCAGAATGTCCCTGGGTGGACAGCCCCAGACATGAGTTCCAATTAAACTATCTCAGGCAGTGCAAACCCTGCTCAACAGAGAGGGATTCAAGGGTCTCTGACAGCACAATTGGAGCCAGTGATCCATGCCCTTGCCTGCCAGACTCAGTACACAGTGTTGTCCACTTCTCTGCTTACAGGCCCAGTTGGAGCCAGGGCCATGCCCCCACCCACTGGTCTTAGTCCACACCCAGCAAGCCTCTGCTTGCCAGGCCAGTTAGAGTCAGGAGACCACGCCCCCGCCTGTCAGTCTCAGTTCATGCCTGGCAAGCCTCTATTCACCAGCTTTGTTGGAGTGAGGCACCATGCCCCTCCTGCAGGTCTTAATCTTCATCCAGTAAGCCTCTGCTTACTAGCCCAGCTGGAGACAGGGGACCATGCCCTTGCCCTAGGTCTTGGTCCACACCCAGTAAGCCTCTGCTTGAGGGTTCTGTTGGAGTCAGGGGACCAAGCCCTTGCCCTCAGGTCTCAGTCTATGCCTGGCAAGCCTCTGCTTGCAGGCCCTGCAGGGGCTGGGGACCAGCCCTCCCTGCTGAACTCAGTCCACATGGGGCAACCACTCTCCTGCTGTGGGGGCCATCAGAGACAGGGGTTCTGCACCCCATCTTGCCAGATTCAGCCCAAATGAAGGGTCAATACCACCACTGGCTAGACATAGTCATAAGCAGCCTGCCGAGTGTCCCTTTCTTCCCACACTCTCTTTCTTCCTTGTTAGTCACAGATTCCATCCTGATGGTTGGTGGTCCACACTGTACCCAGATCTCTCAGGAAAAGACCAAACACTCTGTGCTCTGCAGGGGGCAGAACTTCAGACTGCCACGTGAAGGGGGAACCATGGACTCGGAGTTTGGACTTGTAGGGGAAGATATCTGTTTAATTTTATGCCTGGTGGGGTGGTATCTAGGTTCATAAGTGGGATCTAACCTGGGGTTTAGTGGCTCTTTCCAGCAAGGTAAAATGAGAGGTGCTTTGTTCCCTGCTCACTGGCAGATAGCCTGTGCGGGCCTCCCACTTGGGGGAGGAGTCTCCTGACCTCTAGTCAATAGTCTTTGTACCTGTAATTCATGTAATTGAATGCTCTTCTTTGGAGTTACAGCTTGCCAAACTTCTTTCTTGGCTCAGCTCCCCATCTTTGGCTTCATAGAGTCCAATTCCATCCAGTTTTTTTTCCTCTAGTTAGGAGCCTTTGCTGAGGGTTGTTATCAGTCGGCCTTCTTCCCAGAATTCCATCCACTTTGGCATTTTTTCCCCCTTCTTATGGCAGATTGCATTTTCCAAAGACAACTGTGAGGGTGCCTCTCAGTTCCCTTGCATTTCTACTAGGTGACTGTCATTTCCCATCAGCAGGTGGTACCACCCTCCCCTCGAATCTGGCTGGGCTGTTGGCTGCCCTGGCCAGGAGGTTGTGGTGGCCAGGCCTCTCCACCCTCTGCTAGAACCCTGGCTCAGAGCCCAAAGCTTTCGAGGGAGCTGAGCCCCATGGAGAAGGGCAGGGTCCTCCTGGGAAGCCCCCTGTGGTCACCTGGGACCTCAGCACTGGGTGCAGGCATGCAGCCTCTAGAGTTTCAGCCTCAGACGCTGGTCAGCTTTTGCGCTCGTAGAGTGGAGTCAACACTTCCCTTTGTGACCTGTTCAAATTCCTGATCTGCAGAATCTATGAGCATATTAAAATGGTGGTTGTTTAAACTGATATATTTGGGGAGAGTTTGTTATGCAGTAGTAGTATCCAGGACACTTTCTTTCAAGGAGAAAGCCATATTATTTTAGACTTTACTATAGTTAACCCGTGAAAAAATAATTTTTTTTTATGAACAGAAAATATGGCCCTCTTTATAATTATACCTGAGAATGACTTAAAGAATAGACACTTTAAATTATATATTTCTTTTATGAGTAGATGGGCACAGCCTGGAACTGATGTTTGTAGATTTTATGTCAAAAAGTTTGCATGATTTTCCTCCTCCAACATGGTTAAGATTATCAACTATTTTTCTAGATCTAGAAAAGAATTTTTTTTTAACCAGAGCAACAAAAGTCTCTCTGAAATAAAAATCATATGGAAATGTTCAAACAGCTGTATTTAATTATTGCTGAGCTGTCAGATTCAGAATTATTCTCAGCAACTTTTTAAAGTGGTGAAAGGGTGTCTGTCAATCAGTATTTACAAGTATATTTGAGTCTCTGTTAGCCAGTTGCTGTTCTCATCATGGTGTCACTGTGGAGAGGCCAGTCTTATATTTGTAAAAGTGGAAAACTTGTGGCTAAGTATGCAAGACATTCAAAAGCAGGATTTGCTCTGTGGTTTTGTTTTTTGTTTTTTGTTTGTAGATACTGGACATGGGCCTTGCTATGTTGCCAGACTGGCTTCAACTCCTGGCCTCAAGTGATCCTCCCACTTTGGCCTCCCAAAGTTCTGGGACTATAGGTGTGAGCTTTCACATCCACCCTGCTCTATGTTAAACAAGGACACTGCATCCCTTTGCTTAAAGGAAACTTTCCTGAGAACAACCATCTGTCGTATGTGTGTGTGTGTGTGTGTGTGTTTCAAGCTATCCTGATTTCAAACTAGGCATTCTAGCAAAAGCTGACCCAGAACATTCCAATGTCACAGCTTTCTACCTTCTTGCAGGCGTATCCATTTTTTTTTTTTATCTGTTTGAGAGGATAAGGGCAGCAAGGGTCCTGAGCAGTGACAGATTATCCCTGCCATGTGGTCTGAAAATTTCATTCTTACTTCAGTCTTTGAGCCCTTAATCCTCAGAAGACGCTTCTTTTTGGCTGCCCTTCCCTCTTCCCTCTCCTGTGCAGCAGCTTGTCCTGCAACCCACTGGGCACATTGTGTGTACGGTGTGGACTTCATAGTTAGAGACACCTGGATTTGATTCCTGGATCCTCTCTCCACCAGCAATCTGACTTTGGGAAAGTTTCTTAAACTTATAGGATGAAACAATAATATCCTTACCTTGAAAAGTTCTGGTAAGAACTCAAAAACCAGTCTGTCATCAGTGCCCAGACCTGGGCTTAGCACAGCACTATGAGCTGTGTGCCTATTATTCCTTGGAACAGATGCACATGTGACACAGACAGCAGGACAGGGAAGAGCTTTAGAGTCCAAGGCCCCCTTCCTAAGATGGTCTTTGGATTTCAAAGTTACTTCAGGTGTGCTAGGAGTAGGCAGGGTTGTCAGAGTTAATAGAAATACCCTGTAGATAACTGAAGTCCTGCCAACGAACTTTGCAGAAGTGAGCTCCTGATGGGGTTGTGCGTTGTTGATTTAAGAGTGCTTAGTCTGGGCAGGATGAAGGAGTAAGAATTGTTGGGCTAATGGGCTCCTAAATGCAGAGATGCCTCTGCCTCCTGCTCATCACAGCCACGTGCTTCCCACCAACATATAAACTGTGTGAGGGACATCCCTCCTGCTGCAACGCCCAGGTGCAGGTGCCCTGTGCTCTTCAGGGAGACCACTGAATCTCATTTCTGCTTATGTAACCAACCAAACCCAAGATACAGGTGACACACGTGTGCCAAAGTGGCTCTCAAGGGATTTTCTGTGCCATGACAGCAGGGCCCACCAGGCCCTTGGCAAGGCAGGTGAAAAGGCATAGTTTGTTTTAACTTCCCTTTCCACATCCTCCCTCCAGTGCCAGGGAAGTCCTGACTTTTGTCCTGACCCTTGATTTACCAGCATCAATGGTCCATCCTCATCTGCCCTCCTCTAAGCTTCTGAAGCCTGGCTGTACTCATTCACTTCTCAGCGAGGCATTCTGCCTATCATTCTTTACACAAATTTGTTACCAGCTTAGACTAACTCACAGTGAACTGTGTGTGACCAACTTGTCTTGACACTTAGAAATCCAGCACAGTGGGTTGAACTGTGTCCCCTCCCAAAAAGACATGTTGAAGTCCTGGCCCTTGTTATCTGTGCATGTGACCTTACTAGGAAAAACAGTCTTTGCAGAAGTAATTAAATGAAGGATCCTGAGACAGGTCACTCTGGATTAGGTGAGGCCTGAATCCAATGACAAGTGTGCTTATAAAAAGTAGAGGAGACAGGCACATGGTGGAGAGGGACAGGTGAAGGCAGAGACTGGAGTTATTCAGCCAGAAGCTAAGGAACAGCTGGAACCACCAGAGGCAAGGAAGGATTCTCCCTAGAATTTTCAGAAGGAGTGTGGCCCCACCAATACCCTGTAACAGAATAAATTTCTGTTAAAAGCCAACAAGTTTGTGATAGCTTGTTTTGGCAGCCCTAGAAATGAATGTACCCAGTAATCCAACCACTACAATCCATGGGTCCCCAGTGTGGACTCGTGGACTTGCCGATCCATTACTCCAGAGGAGGGCAGAAGTGGATACCTGGTCTCACCTTGACAGATGCTTGAAGCTCAGAGAAGTTCAGAGTCTTGCCTCTGACAGACACCAAAGTAAAGGCCCTGTCACTTCTGTGCCTTTCATTCTGAAGCTGCCCTGAGGAATTCATTGTTGGTTTTATTTCTGGAGAGGAGCCTATTGTGCCAAATGCATGTTTAATGGATGAAAACTTCCTCTCCTTCCTTCTACTGCCCTCCCCTTGACATCTTGTCCCAGCAGCACCCACCAGGTCCCTGGGAATGCAGGTGAGGAGGCACAGTTTGTTTTCAACTTCCCATTCCCACCATTGCTGACATCGGGGAGAAGGAAGAAGGAGGCAAGGCTGCCGGAAGTAGTATCGACTATAAAAACAAACGTTTGCAGTTTTTCTACTTTACTTTCCATGCCCCTTTGTCAGGGCTCAGCGCAGACGAGTCCTAGCCCTTCTCTAGCTTGTGAGCAAACACTTTGACAGCATTATGATTCCATCATTGTCATGTGCACTTAAGCATATTTTTAAATTAAATGATATTATCAAATTTTGGTAATCCTCTAATTTTCAATAATAATTATGCTTCTAGTTACACATTTCAATAATGTTCTAGAAGCATTTTCTTTACAGTAGATTTATTGGGAGTTCCCTTTAATTTTCCTATAGAAATCAGAAGCTGACAGCAGCTCACAGTTTCATAACTTCTCAGGCTCTAGGCAGCTGAGATACCCATAGTGACCATCACTTTGTCTCCTCTGCACCTCACTCTCCCCACCTCTCTTCCGTATGAAGCTGGCACACCACATTGAGTGCAGCTCTGTCCTCCAGTTGCTATAGAGATGAGTCAGAGAACCTAGCTCTGGATTCTATGTCTCAGGTATTCAAATTTAGACGAACTATGATGTGGCCACAAAGAAATTATGTCATTGTTTCTGAGATAGAAATGCAAAGCTGCCATTTAATTTATAAAGACGATGGAAATAGTTTATCTGTTCCATTTTGTTATCTCCCACTTGGAGGGAGCTGCGTTCATAGTGGAAGCTTTTACAGCTGGGCATTTTTGCTGACTTGAAACTTAATGGCGTGAGGGAGAAAGACACAGAGAAAGCCACAGCAGTTAGGGGCACATCGCCTTGTGCTGGAGATGACAAGTTACTTTTGCTTTTCTTTTTTTTCTTTTTTTGCAGTTTTTGGCCAGGGCTGGGTTTGAACCCACCATCTCTGGCATATGGGGCTGGTGCCCTACTCCTTTGAACCACAGGCGCCGCCCATACTTTTGCTTTTCTAGAATTCACCTGGAAAATGGCCATGGCTGAGATGGCCAAGCCTGAGGGACAGTAAAAGTGAAGCTAGTCTGAGATACATCCCGGGAGTAGCAGAAGAAACATGAAGGAACCAAAGCCAAGTGTCGAAGGAGAAAGAGGCAGAGTCCTGAGCGCCCTTCTTCTAAATGAAGTTGCCTTAGTTTTTTTTTTTTTTAAAGAAATTGAAAATCAATCCAGTGTCCACACCACTCTTTAGGTTTTGTAACTTCAAAGCACACGTTCAATGTAAAAGCATGATTGCTGGGAATAAACCACTGAGAAACGATAGATGGGATAGGGAGTATGGAGGGAGGAGGAGAGAAACTCAAGAGCATAAACAAGTTTTAGGCCTCATAAAAGTGATTCTATAAAACAGCATTGCCCCTTTAACCCATGACTGGGAAAGCCTATACTGGAAAAATCCCTTAAACAAACCTTTCTTCAGATGCATCACAAATGCCGAATCGTAGCCCTAAAAGAGGGAATTGCCTTGGAGAGTGAGGACCCGCACATGTTGCTTCTCAGTGATTTCCACCCTAGCACTTAACGCACTTGGTTTGTGGGGTCAGGCATTTGACGTGACCTATCTCAGCCAGGAAGCTGCTCACTTGCAGCAACAGGAACGGACTCACCACGAGTTTGTTAGGAGCTTAGAGCTGCAAACTAAGCAGGTGTAGGGACCGTAACTTACCTTTGCTTCTGTTTTCTTCGAAGAGAGACTAGGTGACAGCTAAAAGTTTGAAAGGGTGGTAGGAGAGATTTCAGTCGGTTGTTAAAGAAAGTGAAAGTTTCAACAGAAGCTGGAAATACTGAAAGGACTTTCAGATGACCAAGCCTTGGCTGTCGGAGCTGCCCTGGCCGTGTGATTCTGCAGACTATAGCAGCACTGTCTCCTGAGAGACAGTGACCAAGTGATTTCCCTTTGGGATCAGAAGGAGGTTCAACTCCGAGATCCACTACTCGACCGCTGATTAGGCCAAGCCAGTTATTCAGCCTCTCTACCTTTTAGTTTCTTCAATAGCGCTATAGGGACAAGAGTCATAGTATGTGCCACCTGGGTTCTGGTGACTGGAGTGAAATAATGCATGTTAAACCCTAGGCCTTGTGTCTGGGACATAGCGAATATGCTATAAATGTTATCTAGCTTTATTGCTACTACAGTTACAACTTCAGCAGAAGTAAGACAAGCTTAAGTCCTTCCTTCTTTTAATTTGCCTCTGATGCCTATACAGAACCACTGTAACCAGACCTGCCTTGTTCTGTTACTGCTTCTGGCCTTCAGAAATTGCAAATGTCTCAGGCCTAATGCCGCCTACACATTTTATTCCTGGTTTACCTTTAACCTACTGGGAAAATATTAACCTATCTTGCTGAATTCTGCATCACTTCACTGGACCAATATCAGCCTGGGCTTTACATTACCAGAACTCATGACCTTCTCGCCACTCATCTGTAGCTTCTCCCAGGTCTTAGGGCTTTTAAAATTGGATGTGGCCAATTTCATTACTAGTGGTCTGTAGAGTCCATTTTAAAATCATTAATCTTTGTAAACTGAAAGGTGAGACCATCAACAAAGGTTCTTGCAGAATTGCCATTATTCAGGGCTACAGAGTGGATGAATATACAGGAGAAGTCCCTCTCATAGCAATAAGATCATAACAACTTAATTAATAGGGAAATGGTTGTCTGTCGCAAGAGGTATAAGACTCCTGCCCTCTTACTGGACCTTAAAAAAATAGTTGCTGAAGATGAGCCATTGGATATTATCAGAAGCACCCAGCAAAGAGGGTTACATATGAAAGCTCCTAGAAATGTAGGAATATAGTAGGTGCTTTTATAGTATCTTTGCTTACTTATTTTTACAGCCTGTACATGGGATCTGAGAAAAGTCACATATTGTTTTGGTGGGGCTTTTGGGAGGAGGGTGCTTGTTTTCTTTCTTTTTTTTTTTTTCTGGTTTTTAACCCCAGGTAAATACGATTAAAATAGGAAAAAGTGAGCAATTGTTGCCTGACTAAAAAATTAGCAAATAAGCACATATGACAACAAGAGGAAATTAGCTTCCCAGTTCATAAACCACAGTCAGAGCAGGGAGGGTCCCCTGCCATTCTTCTCTAGGAAAAGTCAGCCTCCAATAAAAACCTCTGGAGATACGGCTTCCGCCTGCAGACAGAGATGAACACAGGCAGATGGGAGAAGGAAGCAATCTCCCCTTGCAGAGCTAAGTCTGGATCCTGTTTCCTGCAGAGTTCAGGGGAGCTTAACAAAGAAATGAGAACACTTCCTCAACTCTGGGGGGTCTCATGTTGTCCCATGATAACAGTGTCATGGAAAACCATCCTTGTGCATTAAACAAAACAAAACAAAAAGCCTACAATAATAAAAATAAAAATCTTTGTGGACCATTTTCCTGTGAAAGACTGAATAGGACTTCCATGTCAAAGAAAAGCTTTTACTTAAAATTCAGTTATTATTTTCAGAGCAGATGGGGCCAGAGTCAGCCCAGGCTTCCTTGCACGCAGAAACTGGCCCAAATTGCCCCTAATTAGCAGGGCACCACATTGTTCCATGGCTGCTCAGTCCATTTGCAGGCCAAAGCCCAGACAACCGGCAATGGCCACCTGAGCCCAACAGTGTCCGCCTATAAATTGCCTTGCAGTGGCCGTCCTGTCAGTTGCATCCAATGTGTGGGTGACAAAGGAAGCCAGAATGTGGCTTTAGTTTTCACTTATTTTTCCATCTTAATTTCTCCAAAGAAAATCTAATTTCTCAAAGGTCATTGGCCAAGGAAATAAAAATATTTTTTGTCTTACCACTCATTTTCTCTACTATTTCTTATCTCTCTTTCTCACAGAAAGAAAAAGGGAAGCACATTTTTCTCCTAAAATAAGAGCAGGGGGATCTTTTATTTGTTGTGCCCACCTGGTAATTTTCAAGAATGGATTCACTTGTAATTGGCTTTTTACTTGCTTTACACCGTTTACAGGAGAGACTGATCGACCCCTCCTCCAGGCAAAACAAGCACGTGAGGATGGTGGCAGCTGTCCTCTGTGTTTTCTGCCCTCACATCCCTGCAGCTGCTGGCACTGATGGATGAGCTGTAGGGACTGTGGCCTTTGGGGTTTCATCTTGGCCACAGAGGCCTGGGTCCCCTCATCTGCACACACCACCCCCCCCCCCAAAAAATGATGGGCTATGTCAAATCTACTAAGACAAAAATTTATGTCCTTTAATCCCTTTTTTAAATGTCCCACCATTCAGGTAAAATTTTAGCAACTTGATGGGTAGTACAAAGAGATAGCTGTTCTAGTGTAAGAGAAAGTTCAATTCTGCTTCACACTGTCTCTGTCTCTGTGTCTGTGTGTGTCCATGTGTGTGATGTTTGGAAAAATTTTATTCTTTATCATTCTAGGTTGTTCAGTACTTTTTGGAAGCTCTTTCTGAAACTACAAATTCAAAGTAAAAGTAAATAAGTAATGATTATGTCCATTAGGGTAATCTTAGAATAAGGCATAATTAAAATCTCTTGCCACTTCTAATTGGCTTTTGGAATTAACACCTTGGATTTCTAACAGTTTAAATTTTTAAGTAGAACAGATTGGTTATCTTCCCTCAGGAGGACAAGCAACTTCCCACATTATTATAGTTTTTTTCTGCCTTGATAGCCTTTAGTTTAATAAGCAAAAGTAATGATAATAATAGTTTAACATTCACCAAACACTTAATAGAGACCTGAAACTATGCTGCGATCCCTATGCCCATGACCTCATTTAATTCTTAAGACAAGACTGCATTAGATGCTAGTGTTATCATCATGTTAGACATAAAACTGGAGATCAGAGAAGTTTAGTAACTTCCTGAGGGTCACACAGCTAGTAGGTGGCTTAGGTAGGCCCATCTGGTCCTAGCATCTGTACACTTAACCATGACACCTGCCCACCTGCCTTTGACAAATGGCAAATAATAAAAGTTCTCTTGAGAACTTTTCAAGAAAAAACTTGGCCTGGCTGTATTTGTCAGTGCCATTACAAATAAATAAAGGCTGCAGTGGCATGCTTCAGCCAGCCCCTTCCTAGCATTTTATGTACAGTGGTACGAAGTCGGCCAGGGAAAAGCCCCTTGTGGAGAACAGCCGATTCTGCCCATTGGAAGCATTAGTAGTAGCTGGAGCAGTTGCTTTTGGCATTTGACTGTTAACCAAATTTTTCTGTAATTGTTTCAGTGACAAATATTCACGCACAAAATTTAGCCATCACTGGCAAAAAGTTTGCAAGGAAAATAGTGTGAACTCTAAATCTTAAGGTTTTAAATTTTTTTTCCTGTTCCTTAATCTTTCCCTCAGATGAGGGACTAGTTTAATGGCATATAAAATAAAAGATGTCACAATGAAAGCAGGGAAAAGATGATACAGTTTTGCCGATGACAGACCTTGGTTTGTGTTTCTCATTTTATTGCGGGAAGGACCCTCATTTGGCTATCAAGGGCTTATGTAGTTATTTTGACAAATGTGAGTTTTCCCTCAGAGTCATTAGAAGCAACTTTCTCCTCACTGCTTAGAAATATAAAGTCCCTCAAATGAGATGAAGGTCAGCTGCCAGTGTAGACTCTGTAATCGCTTTCCCATCTCCCTTCAGGAAGCTACAATTTTCTTTCTTTATTGAAATGTTATGCTCAGTAGAGGTATAAGCAAATTTTAAGAGACCATTTCTTTAACTGTCTGACAGCTTAACCAAATCTCCCCATAGCAGTGCTTCCATTATAAGACTCAGTTCTCGTGTTCCACAGAGGGAGATTCATATTCATAGGACAGTGTAATCTCCTGTGAAAACCTGCCATGCGGACGGCACATCCTCCACAGTCACACTGTTCACAGGGCTTGCCGGGGCACCAGCCACATTACCATATTCATGCTGAGGTCCCACTGCCTCCTTCATCTTAGGAAATCTTGGCATTGAATAAAATAATGGAGCTGATCCTTTATGCAAATGTTACCAGTAAATATGGATCCCTTAGCATATGTGCCTTGCCGGCCATAAGGAGCATTACTATTTGGAAACAGCTTTCTGCCAAGAGCTCAGGAGTCACCCTGTCATGAACTATTAAATCAGAGATCAGTCTTCTTGTTGGCAGTTAACCACCAAACCCACAATGTTGCGTTTAATTTGCTTTTGGAGGATAGGCTGATTTCTCCTCCCTGAACTCTGTGCAAGAATGATATCTCACAGGGGTGCCCTGAACAGTGTGGTGCCTGGAAACTGTCCGAATGACCCAGCCCTTCTCATGGCTGTCAGTGGTATGGCTGGTCTGCTGCAGCCAGCCCCACCTGAGTGCAAGGACAGCATGAACCCAGTTGCCTGTGCGGGCTCCTGAGGGGGAGTTGGCCCTACCCAGTACACTCAGAGCTTTCTAGTAACATTAGTACAGTCTCCCAACAGCCTGCTCCTGTGCACAGTAAAAACAGTGTGCCACTTTGCTGGCTGGCGACTGGAGATTACCCAGCAGCTATGGCAAGAGAGAATGCCTAGTTTTTCTTGTGAAATGCACACGTGTGCCCTGCTTCCTGCAAGGGCTTTCTCAACAGACCAAATCTTGTAGGGGATCCACTCCTCATTGCTAGTTCACGGGGGCCGGACAGAGCTCATATGCCGGTCCAGCCTGATGGACAGGAGGAAGCATGGAGATTGCTGGACACTGGCTTGTGTGGAAGCACAAAGGCTTTGCTGATCCTACTGTGTTCAGACCCAGGACGATGCAGACGTGGGAGCTGCTGGGAGATGTCTGCGGCTGACAGGAGGCCTGAGAGCAGATCTGAAATGGGAGAAGCTGATCTGAAGAAAGGAGAGGAATCCATTTCTGGCGATGTCATTTAAGCCTGATGAACCCACACATGAAGGCACTTGCCCTGGGCGCTCCAGTCTTTATTCAGATCTTTGCATGGGCTGATTTGAATTGTGTCAACCGTCACATACAACAAAAACAAGTATGACCAATACAGCTATTTAGAGTAGTGCTACTTTTAAAAATTCACATGAAAATTATCTTAAGTACTTTATGTATTAAAGTAGTCAAGTATGCTATTCACTAGACTGACATGTTTTTCTAAAAGTGTTTTGGGGACAGTAACGTTCTAACCATTATCTTACCAAACTTACAGGGAATAGTAAAAATAAAAGTTCTATGTGGACAAAGTGTTTTAGTTCACCAAGAGTTTTTATAAATATTATCTGATTTAATCTTTATAAGCAAAAAAGAGTTTTGTAGGACAGAGATGATTGTTTTATTTTGTAGGAAAAGGGCTAATTGATAACATATCAAAAGACCATACAGGCAAAAACTGACTTTAGTGGTCATAGCCTGCTCTACTATGTTATAAATGAGGATGTCATAACCCCAACAAGTCAAGAGACTTACTTAACATTCCATAGCTAACTATTTAATTAGTATTTTTGGAAAACAACTTTTTTTGAATTTCTTTGTAAGTTCAGATGCTACTTTATATTTATTACCCATAAATCTGTTTATACTTGGGTGCTTAAAGTATAGATGCCTTCCTCAAAAGAGAAAAAAAGGGGGGGCATGTTTCACTCACAAAAGGAACATTCAATCTAATTTCTGAGCCTGGAAGTGTGACTGGATCATAGACTTAACAGCATAAATTCTCCCAGCCATGACCATGACCATAACCAGGATCGTTACAGGCCCTTTTCTTCCCTCACTGCCCTGAGGTGTCATAAATTATTAAGGGCTGATTCCACTCTGCCTACAACTTTGTGCTTGGTAGTTTCAAGTGCATAGTTTTGCCCTTTGTATTAGAGTCATAGTACTGGGTCTGCGTTGGCAGTGGGAGCCTCTGTCTAGAGGCTGCTGTCAGCATACAGCTCAGAAAATGCTACCCGAGGGATGAGATTACCACTGGGTGATATCTTCCTTCTCCAGGTCTGGCATAACTTTAAACCCCCCAGATCACTAGATTTCTACCAACTTCCCCCCCCCAAACTATCTTTTAAATTATCTTATGTTTAAATAATTAAATATATACCTTGGCAACTCAAATATATTCACTGAATAAAGCCCATTCATTTGATCTTTCAACAAATTCTACATGCCAGGTACTATTCTAGGTGCTGGGGAAAAAGTTGCAAACAAAATGTAACAAAATGTTTGACCCTGTGGTACACATATTGTATCAGGGGGGCCAATAAGCAAGGTAAGTAAAATGTATAGTTATATGTACATATAGTGGTAAGTGTTTAGGGAGAAAAATGAAGCAGAGAAGCAGGACATGTTCCTGAGATGGGGAACTAAGGAAGCAAGGGATTGTCCATAGGAAAATCTGGGAGAGGAGCAGTCCAGGCAGAGGGAACAGCATGTGCAAAGGATCAGGGGCAGAAGCACACCTGGGGCGTGTTTACAGAACAGCATAGAGGTTCACTGGCATGACTGAGCGGGGAATCAGGAGGAAGAGGGGTCAAAAGATGACAGGGCATTATCATGTGCATGTGACTTTCATTCAAGATGGGGTGGGAAGCCCTTGGAAGGCTCTGGGTGTAGGAGTGTTGTGACTGAACTTTATGTTTTAATGGGACAGTGATGGCTGCTAGGTTCAGTAGGAACTGAGTGGGACAAGGAAGGGCAGGAGTGGAGAGACTCCCCTGGAAACTGCCACAGCAGTGGGTTGACAGAGCTGGACCAGGGTGCTGGCAGGAGGGTGATGTGGAGAATTTGGATGCTGCATGTGTGTTTGAAGGAAGACCCAGTGGCACTTGCTGACAGACCATATGTAGGGAGTGCCCATAAAACCTTTTGGCTGAAACAGCTGGAGAGGCGAGTAGCCCGGCAGCTAGAGCCTGTAGGCAAAGTTCCCTTCAGGAAGGGTGTGAGGAGCTCAGCTTTACACGTGCTAAGTTTGAGATGCTAATCAGATATCCCCCTGCAGAGTCAAGGGGCTAGATGGTTTCATGAGTTTAAGGGAGGGCTCCAGAGTGAAGGTACAGCTGGGAAACCATCAGCACAGAGAGAATCTCAAAGCCATAAAACTGGAAACATTTACCAAGAGAGTGAACATGATTACAAGAGTGAAGTGTTCAGGGCTGGAGTTTCAGAGATGAAGAAGACAGTCTCCAGAGGCAGCAGGAGCCTGAGCAGAGCCTACCCAATTCTGCCTCTCCTCGGGGAACACCACCCCTCTCTCTGCCCTGGGGGCCAAGTGGAGGCAGGAGTAGTATACGGTAGACCAGAAAGAAACCCCAGACGACTGCAGGCAGGTCCTATATCTTATTGATTGTCCTAGATTACTTTCAGATTGGCCCTGATGATTCCTTCCATGACTTTTAAAAGTCACACTTAAATATCTGAGAGAGGTCTCTGTAGAACTGTAGCAGATATAATAAATGCACTCTTTCCCACTACTTAGCAGTTCAGATTTTCAAAGTATCCAGGAATGCAGAGAAAGGAAGGGGGACTTGTCCTGTCACTCAGTTCTTACCTTGTGTCAGGTAAGATGCGGAGAGTAGCTTGCCTAAAGCCATGCATGGTAAGTCGAGGACCCAGACTTGAACCCTCTCTGAACCTGGCACTCCCCCCTCTTCACGTTCTTTTGCTCTGTGACAGATTAGGAAAAGCAGATGTTACATGTGAGAGATGAAGGTTGAGCCCTGTCCCAAAGCTGGCTCTCCAGGTGATGCAGAAACTCCTGACTCAAGCCCTCACTCAGTGGTTTCATGTTACAAAGAAGCTTTTGTTACAGCATGGACATTCAGAGCACTGCTTTCTGCCAAGGTGAATTTTAGTTTACCAGAGATGTCTTTGGTATACATATGTGCAAACTATTTGGCTTAATGTTTTCTTGCTGAAAACCAGTCAGAGAGCCTGTAGTCCCACCTACTCGGGAGGCTGAGGCAAGAGAATTGCCTAAGCCCAAGAGTTGGAAGTTGCTGTGAGCTGTGACACAACATCTCCATAACCTGGGAGACACGAGGGTGACAAAGTTAGACTCTGTCTCTAAAAAAAAAAAAAAAAAAAACAGTCAGGGAGCAGGTCTGGACACTCTCCTGAAAGGGGAAGCTTCTTTGTTGCTGGGATCACTCACTTCCAAATCAGCCCTTCACCCCACCCCACATGGGTGATGTTTTCCTGCACTGCATTGTGTCCCAAATGTATTCCTCAGACATCACCAATGGACATCACTACTGTTGACAAATGAGCTTTCCCCAGCACATTCTCTGTAGTGGCACCCTAGTGTCCATTTGCAGAGTTCCCATCTCCTCCCACAAGCAGTCTTCAGTGGGAAGATGGAGGCCCTGCGTGCCGGGCGCCTCCTCAGCCCTCTACCCCTGGTTTGCGGAGTGCTCTCCCTGTGCCCTTGTGTCCCAGCCACCCACCTCAGGCAGACCTTCATCCTTCCAAGAGAACCTTTCTCTGTGTGTCTTGAGGCTACTTCCTCACATCTGCTCAGTGGGAATCTCTTCTCACATTTTCAAGCTCATGTTCAACCTAATCTCTAATATTGAAAAAGAAAAACGTCTTCTATCTTCTTAAGCCATGGCTGCATTTCTTAAGTTTCATTCTAAGCTTTCTAGGAGAGATTCTTTTACTTCCTTTCATGGCAAGCCATCCCAAGCATCCTACTGAAGGCTCTCACTTGGGATGCCGATGGCGCCTGGCACCACAGGAAGAGGCACGGTCCGGGGCTCCCTTCTGTTCGGTGTCTGCAGAGTGCAGAGCATTGGCGTCAGTCAGGTCTGGAGGTGAGTCCTGGCTCTGTCATCTCTCAGCTTTGTTGTGGGGTAGAGTGTGATGTCTGCACATAATACACCGTCAGCTGATCCTGGCTGTTATTCCTCTCGTAACTGTTACTAGCTCTCCCTTCTTTCATGTAGGTGGTCACTGAACTCTGGAGTTCTCCTCCAACCACCAACAGTTTTCTCTAAGGCCCCTCTCGAGCCTCACCTTCTTTTCCTGCTCACAGCCAGCCAGTGTCCTCACTTCTGCCTCTTCCTTTTCCTTTCCTCACTATGTCTCTCCCCCCATGGTCTGACTCACCCCACAACTTCTGTGCCCAGGGAGCTGGTCCTCAGTGGCCAGCACTGCCCAGGCCATGGCTCTTCTGACCAGCTGGAGGTCTCTGTGCCCTTCCTCTGGTGCGGGCCCATCCCCAGTACCCGTCCCTCACAAAGTCTTCCAGTCTCATCCTCCCCAGTTAGAAGCAGGTCTCACTTGGGACTCTTTGATCTTTAGAACCTCGTTTCTATACTTACTGTTGTGTGTTACCCCTGCAAGCCTCTCAGGATAGGCACCGTGTTCAAGTCACCCCTTATCCCACATGCTGAACCAATTTGAACTCAGCAGAGCACAGGAAGGGCAATCAGGGTTTGGTGAGTATTCAAGACACCCGTGTGCCCTTTGATCTGAACTCCAGGTTATGCAGATGGGATGGGAAATGGACTAAAGAGGAATCAAAGGAGGAAAGACTATATTAAGGTAAATGCAGGTGACTTGGGGCTGAGAGAACGTGGCAGAGGGTTGAGACAGGAGAGGAAAAAAAAAAGAAAAAAAAAAGGGCCAGGGAGAACCTCAGGTGATTGGGCCACGGGGAGGGGGTGCAGTGGACGGAGAGTAAGGGACACCAGTTCCTCTGTCTTTTGACTTTGGGCCTCTATTTTTCTAATGTAATTTCTCTGGCCCTGGGAAGACAAATTTTCACAAGAGCATTTTGAAGCTTGTTATTTATAGTTTGGAAGATCTTAGCAAACATATAGTGTAAGAAAGAGAGAGATATTTTATTGTTTCATAAGTGGTCTTTAAATATTAAAGTGAGACAAATGTCTTTAAATAGAACTAGAAAATATACCGTGAGACTTTATTTTCATTTCATGACGAAGCACTATAAATAACTCACGCTGACCACACTGACTGAATATCTAGTGAAGGAATTTTTAAATGACCACATGAGACACGTGAGCACTTACACACAGAACGTGAAGGGAAGAACAGCAACACATGACATTTATTTTTAATGTTAGTTTCTTCTTTTTCCCATCTTTGCACTAACAATAAATATTGCAGTTAATTAAGCTGAAATCCCATAGGCTGTAACAATCATTTAAATACAAGGCAGATGCTAACACAAATCCTATTTACACAAGACCTCCACTCTTTTGTTTTGTTTTGTTTTTTTAGAGACAGAGTTTCATTCTGTTGTCCTTGGTAGAGTGATGTGCCATCACAGCTCACAGCAACCTCCAGCTCCTGGGCTTAGGCGATTCTCTTATCTTAGCCTCCTGAGTAGCTGGAACCACAGGTGCCTCCCTACAATGCCCAGCTATTTTTTTTCTCCCCACCCCCCAAATCAATCTGGCGGCTATTTTTTTGTTGCAGTTTGGCCGGGGCCAGGTTCAAGCCCATCACTCTCAGTATATGGGGCCAGTGTCCTACCCATTGAGCCACAGGTACCGTCCAAGACCTCAACTCTTGAGATCTCTCCTGGAATGTTTTAGAATTTTTATTTTTGAAAACCAGCATACGAACTTCTTCCATAACAGGAGAGAAAGCAGCAATTCTCTATTTGCAGCTCAGAAAACACCATGGAGATGAAGCCTCAGAAACACATTTGAGTGTTAGCAGATCACAGACACAGAGCCCAGATATCAAGTTTCAATCAAAAATATGTAGTCTGGATATGAATAACCTCCTGAAATCTCAGCCGTCTCTGCTGGTGGGGGCTGCAGATGGGGAAATGATCAGTAACACTTGCAGATGATCCAGGGAGACAAGGATCCCGTCTGCAGACAGATGAAAAAAAGGGAGGAAGTTTTTCTTGGGTGCTTTACTTAAGACATGTTAGAAACAAAATAGTCTATCACATCTTTTCTGGCAGCAGGGGCTGGTAGTCTCTTGCCAGCAGTTCAACTGGCTCAGAATGCTAAGTTTGGAGAATAGCAGTGTGCATCTCAGAGGTTTGGAGCCTTGCTCCTGCCTAACTGCTAGGGCCATGAAGACACAAAAGGTCAATGACATCCCGGCAGTGTCCAGAGCCCCCATGTTTTGTTTTGTTTTGTCTTTACAATCACTTGTGAACCCAGCACAACACAAGAGGGGAGCTGTAAATGACAGCTTGATTTCAACAAGGTCTCTGCCAGCAGTTGTCCACTCTGTGCCAGCAGTGGGCTGACCCAAACCCTGCCCATGGCACAGGCCAATGGGATGCTCTGGCAGGCGACTGCAAGTGTGGGAGTCTACTACAGCTCTGTCCCTGCCCTCACCTGGCAGCCTCTCCTGCACTCTCACAGCCGCTGTCCCTCAGGCCCAGGAGTGGTGAAGGTCAGCAATGGTCTCTGCATTAGACACTTCTCAACTCACTAGTGTGTGCATAGAAGTTGCCGCCTGCCTGCCCTGCCTGAGATGTGGCTGCCACCACCAACACTGTGCTAAAGATTCAAAGACTGGTGCACTCATCACAATAACAAGTCCTGTTATTCTTTGTTGCTATTGACCTTGGGCATGGTGGAAAGGGAAAAAAATAGCAAAAACCTTATATATGTTATTTCCTATTCCTGCTATAGACCTTTATCACGCTGGATAAAAATCGGCCCATACGTACCTTAAATTTAGGATCAAGTATCTCATCATGCAGTTAAAGGCTTAATGATAGTTTTCATTTCCGTGTTGAAGATACTCAAATGTTAATATGAATATCAAAAGAAAATTACTTATAACCAGGATCACATTAAAATTTAAAACTATATTATCCCATATATCTTAGAACTGGCAGATGAGATTTTGAAAAACACTGCAGTTAGATTCGATGTTTGTTCCATGGTCTATCTGTGGGTTTGTGTTTCAGTTTTTCTCCTTTGATCTTACTGTTTACATAGTAGCAAGGTCCTTATTTCTTTAGTTATAAGATCTCTTTACTTAATTTCCCACTTGAAGTTATTTAATCCTTCCTGAGACGGCACAAATGTCCTAGAAATTAGAATAAGGATCAGAAGTGCACGGACCAAATTCTCTTAAGTCAAATCTGACTTTGTGTGTCTATATTTGTCTCTTGGCAAACCAAGAGATGATGAGAACTAATTCTCCTGCACACTTTACTAGACTGAGTCACACAAAAAGCTGACGGTGCCTCAGGACTTGCGGTGACCACAGCTTCACTACAAAAGGCATGGTTGCCTCACAGAATGCTGCACCCCTGACAGGTGTGCCAAGAGGCAAAGTCTCAAAGGTAGTTCTTTAATGTTCTTTGTTATAATCTAACATATATTAGATTATAAATGAAATACGAGAAAATGTATTTATATGTACGTGAGATGTAAATAATAGATTTTTTTTTCTAAAAGGAAATATGTTTTTGTGGAACTGTCAGCATCTTACAGTCAGTAGTTTTATGACCTTAACTGCCAAGATACTGCCTGGATAATTCATTGTTATTGTTTCTACTTTTGACACTGAAACAAAACTTTCACTGTTTGTGAGGGAGGAAGAGGGTTTGGATCACTGAAAACAAACAAGCAAACAAGCCAACCAACCAGGAAAGCAGAGTGTGGTGGGTGATGTCCACACATCTTTCCCACCCAACTGTACATCTAGTATCTATCCATCCATCCACATATTCATTCAAAAACTTTAATAACGAATGGCTAACGAATATCAATGTTGGGACCACAAATTGTTGGAGCCCAGATAGTTCTGGAGATTGTGGTGGATAATGAGGGGGATTCACAGTTATTTTCAGCCTTGACAGAGTAGCACAAGGTCACCAGTCGACATAGCAGATGAGGAAGCGTTCCAGGCAGAGAGAGCAGCCGCAGATGCAGAGGCCAGGGCAGACGCTGAGCCAGACGCAGAGGCCTAGGGAGCTGGGTTTTGGTCTAGGGACCCAGGAACCCGGCATAATCACACTTGTAGTTTTGAAAGGTTGTGTCATCTGCAGTTTGGGTGCCTGGGCAGAGGCTTGGAAACCAGGTGAGGGGTAAAAGGCAGATTCTGTCGGGGTGGTTGGAGAGGCGCAGGCCGGTGCAGGGCAGTGGGGTGAGGAAGCATGGAGTGGGCCCAGCAAGACCGCGCTGAGTTTCTAAGTAGAGACCCAGGCAGCACGCTGGGGGAGAGATAGCACACTGAAAATCACCTGTGCGGCAGGCCGCGGGTGGGAGGGACGTCTAATCGCCCTCAGAAGCTCAGGGAGGGGTGGGTACGCAGATGCTGGGTATTGTTATTTCACATGGCGAAGAAGGGGATCCTGCGGAGGAGACACGTGGGAAGCGGAAAGGAAAACAGGAATAATCGGAGCGAACACGCTGCGCAGTTCCAGCCCCACGGCATTCCTGCCCTCCCTCGGGGCCTGGCCTTCCTCTGTCCTTCGCCCGCCACCCTTCCCTGCTCTGGTGATCCTGTTAAAGGAAAGCCTCACAGTGTCCTGCCCAGGTGGGCAGCCGGCTCCTCCCAGCTGGGCGGCCCGGACCCTCAGTGGCGGCAGTGACGGTGGCCGTGATCATGCCACAGCAGTCCCTGGGCTGCAGGTCAGCGCCCTCCCCCTGCCCAGGGAGCACGCTGCCGGGGGTGGCCCAGCCCGCAGAGCCCCCGTGAGCCCCCCACGGTCTGGGGTAGACCGAGGCATAGGTACCCCTGTTGTTCTGGACTGCAGCCAAGAGGATGCCGGTGGCAGCTCCTGGTGGGTGGGAACCCTGCAGAGCAGAGTGACAGATGGAGAAGAGACAGAATTCCAAGCACAGGATTTGTTATTTCAACTAAAAAACAAACAAACAAACAAACAAAACTTTGACATTTAAAAATTAATCATACCCATGGAAAATTCCATATAACTATGTGGTTTACTTAACAAATGGAAAAAGAAAAAAAAAAAAAGAAAAACAAACCCTGAATGGTCACTGCTCAGGTCAAGCTCTCTTACCAAGTCACCAGAAGCCTGCTGTGTGCTGTTTCTCCTCCCACCTGACATTTTTAAAATAATTTTCTAGCTTACAAAAAAAAAAAAATAACAGTTTCACAACATATGTCAGTGATTTTCAACCATTGTGCCACGAGAGGATCCAAGGTATGCCGCAAATTTTTTTTTTTTTTTTTTTTTTGAGACAGAGTCGCTCTTTGTCACCCTCAGTATAGTGCTGTGGCCTCATGGCTCAAAACAACCTCAAACTCTTGGAGCTTAAGCGATTCTCTTGCCTCAGCCTCCCAAGTAGCTGGGACTACAGGCACCTGCCACAACGCCCAGCTATTTGTTGTTGTTGTTGTTGTTGTTGTAGTTGTCTTTCTGGACAGGCTGGAACCCACTAGCCTCCGTGTACGTGACTGGTGCCCTACTCACTGAGCTATGGGTACTGAACCATGCTGTGAAGATTTTGAAAAGATCATTAATTAAATTATTTTCAAAAGAATTTCAAAGTACAATAAGAATATACTTTTTTTTGAAACAGAATCTTACTTTGTCACCCTTGGTAGAGCGCGGTGGTCTCATAGCTCACAACAACCTCAAACTCTTGGGCTCAAACAATCCTTCTGCCTCAGCCACCCAAGTAGCTGGAACTACAGGCATCCACCACAACGCTGGCTAGTTTTAGAGAACAGGTCTTGCTCTTGCTCAACCTGGTCTGGAGTTCCTGAGCTCAAGTGATTCACCTGCTGCCTGGGCCTTTCAGAGTGCTGGGGTCACAAGTGTGAGCCACCATGCCCTGCCAAATATATTCTTTTCCTTTACTCTTTTTTTTTTGTATAAACATAATTTAAGTGTGCTGCCAAAGTTCAACTATAGGTTCAAGTGTGCCATGAGATAACAAAGGTTGGAAAACACTGACCTGTGTATATTCTGAAACGCAGTTACCTTCCTTTCTCTTTCTCTCTCTCTTGCTTAAAGATGAAGTTAGGGAATCATTTTTTTTGCTGGGGTGATAACAAGTGTGACAGGTTCATAGGAAAATATGAGAGATCCAGTGGAGAGAGACAGCATGCATGACAGAGGCAGAGTGATCAGTGATCCAGAGTGTGTGGCAGGGAAGGTGAGGGACGGCAGAAGCCAGCACACCGATGGCAGCTTGTGCTTTGGCACAGGGGATGGAGAGCTGACTCTGGGGAAGGGAAAAGCATTTGTGTCTACTCATGAATGCTCTTGGCTAATATGTACAGAGTGTGGCTGAAAACGGTTTCTCCAATTTCCCCTCAGCTCATATTCCATGTGTTCTGAGCCTTTCTTGGATAATGCTCTCCACCCTTACACTTTGTGGGAGTGACCTAGGATCTCTTCCCTTGCTCCTGTGACCCGGCATCCCTGGGGGTGGCTCTTTGTGCTTGGTCCAGTGCCTGGAACCCAGTCCTCCTGACCTCTCTCCCCAGCACAGGGCTCTGGCAATGGCTCTACTCCAGGGAGCCCGGACCTATATGGTTCAGCATCCTCTGTTCCTTCCTTTGGAGCATCCGACAATCCTGGCTGGGTTGGCACTTGTTCTTTCTGCTGCCCTGATTTTGTCTCCAAGGCAACCAGCTGTTGTGATGGTGCTGGGGTGGGGGTGGGGGCACAGGGTAGGCTGGCAGGAAGGTAGCGGAGTAGACATGCATGGAGTGGAGGTACAGGAGGCTGAGTTGACGGGGCCACTTCCACGACCTTCCTTGCTGAATCTGCACCCTTAGCCCTTGATTCCATGTCAACAGAATATTTCCAGGACCTCTGAAGGCTGCTCACCCAAGAATTATTGAGACCTCAATCCATTTCCCAACCTCCTCCCTGCTTCTGATAAACTGTCAGTTTAAAATGCTGCTTTGGCCATGTGAAAACCAAAATATTTCTATAAATTAAAAACTTTCTAGATCCCTTGCCTTGTCTCTGAGCTTGCTTTTGAAATAATGATTCGCCAGAGAAATATGTGCTTTGTGTTTCCATAAAACCAAATAGGGAGACCTCGCTAACTATGACTAGCTCTGGTGGAAGACTTTTTTTTTTTAACTTTGAGAAGCTGTAATTCGATGTCTGTGTATTCCAATAACATTTAGCAAAAGGCATATCCTGTCCTTAAAAGGATGACAGGCACTGAGTGAGAAGCCCCTCACAGGGCAGGGGACAGTGAAAGGCTTTGGAATGTGGGAACTCAAGTCTGGATTACATCAAAAGGCCTTCCTGTGGCAGCAGAAAGCATAGTCAGGGGACCTTGGCATGCCTGGGCTGGATAGGAAAAGGCAGGTTGGGCACAGCCCTTACTTTAAGCTAAAACAAAGCTTTTCATCTTATCAAATGGACGGCAAGGGCCACTCTCTCCCCTCACTTGATGAATGGCTGTGGCAGACCACATTTGTCTCACACCTGGCAGCCGTTCTCCAGTTAGTGGTAACGAGGATCTTCCCTGAGAGCAGTGGAGCTGTTGCTTCTGCCCACTTGCTCCCCATGCTGTTCACACCAAAGGAGGATCCTGCCAGAGGCTCACGCCAGTGGAATCGCAATGCTGTGATACATGGCAGTGCAGTGATACTGCACTGACAGCAGCCTCCAGTCAGTGATCATAAACTCACAGACCTCTTTATTAGCTCACAGAGTAACACTATACTGAACACAGAACTGACCAAAGAAAACATGTCCAAACTTGCCTCCTCATTTGGAAGGATTCTGAAGAACTAGAGCCGTGCACCATTTGGGTAGAGGTCACGCAGCACCTGTGGGTAACTGCATGGGCAGTTTAGTCCTGCCTAGTGGCTACTTACAAATTAATGTTGTGAGTGATAAATAACCCATTTTAAAGAAATATTGAGTCAAATACGACACGCTGAGGAACTCGAGGCAAACTAAGGATGTCAGAAGATAGAAAACCCGGACCTGAGAAAGCTGAGGTTACACCTCTGTCCTGTTAGCCATGACAGGACCTTTACTCAGGGACCTCTGGACTCTGCAAATCGGGAATGTGTTTCAACTAGCACTTAGAACCCTACTCACTTCAGAGAAACACAGATCCCTAGTGACAAGGGCCTGTCCTTCACAGCCAGTCTGCTGCTACGCCAGAATGGGTTCTCTCCAATGGACCTCAGACTCAAAGCAGGACAGAGGTATCCTGTGTCCCTTAGCTCCCCCTTCTCTGAGGAGTGTGCCTGATAGAACAGATGAAGAAGCAATGAGATTACAGAGGTTCTGCAATTTTAGCTCCATGGCCCTCTTTAATATGTATGATTCAGTATTGTGATGGACACTTTGTTTAAACAAAGTATAGGTGAATTTCTTTCTCCTTATTAATTTGCTCATTCATCTTTGTTTGTTTATCTTTTTTGTTAAAAGCCCATGCATTTGCTAAGCACATATTCTCTATGTATTAGATATTGTGCCAGATGTTAGAGAATCAAAGGGAAAACAAACAAAAGCCTGGTACCAGCCCTTGAAAAACTCCATATCCAGAAGAAAAAGTTTGTCACATAAAAAAAGCTGAAAAATAAAAAGTCCAAAACAAGCTAAATATAATTTTGCAGTTGCTGTTAATGGAGATATTTGCTTGGTATGGGGAAGAAACCCAGGAGAAAGTGTTCAATCAGTGAAGGTGTGTGTTTTGGAGTATGTGCAAGCTCTCACACAGGTGGGACAGGAGTGAGGATCGAGTCTGATTAAAAAAGGTTTGTGGCAAAGATTACCCTTGTCCAATGTCTTGCAAGATGGCACCCACCAGGAGAGCAGGTTGAGGCTGGCCAAGACTTGGGCACAGAGTCTGGAGTATGGGTGAGGGGGTTGAGTGAGAGGGACAAAATGTTCCTGGCAAGGACAAGATTTCAGGAGACTGGTTTCTATCCTTCAGTCACACAAAGTTTTTAACATATTAAACTGTGAACATACTGTAGTTTGGGAACAACCATACCCCTAGCAGTGCAGGGGAGAGAAGAGGGGCTGGCTCAGGTGGCAGATGGGTGGTCGCAAGGTCCTACCACCCTAAGACCACACTGAGGGAATAGCAGTACAGGCGAGGAGTCTCACAGGTGATGGGTGTGTCTGTCAAGGCAGGGAGTGGAGAAGGAGCAGTAGCTGATGAGCTCATCATCCCACTTTTCAAATTGGAGTTGCCTGTGGACCTCAGTGTAAAAGAGCTGATAGGAGAGAGAGTAGAAGGTTCTTAAGGTCTATGAATTTGCACTTTTCTTTTTGTCAAAATCTACCATTTTTTATTCCCTTATGGGAATAGGCAACAGGCCACAGTGGTATTAGCATTACTTTTGATTTTGTTACCAGTAGAAATCACAAATGTATTCACATTGCTTTTCAGTTATTGTAGACATCTTGAAATATTGTTCCCACTTGCCACGGCTTCAAAATGACATTAGTTACTAGACTTGCTTCCCCATGCTGTTACTTAATGTTAATGAAAGCACACATCATACCATGCATTTATTTTTAGTATCTTAATAACTACATTTCAATATGACTTGTTTCATGTAGTTCATGTCAAGTATTTAAAAACATGATTCTGGGAAGAACTTTGTGAGCTTCTTTAGGCTGCCAAATACATCCATGGACCAAAGAAAGGTCAAGAACCTCTGGCCCTGAGTTTGAAGGCACCAGGTCTGGTCAATAATTCACGAGCTTCTGCTGAGCCAGGCTGTGCTGAGGAGGATGTGACCTAATCCAGGGGGCTCCATAAATAGAAATGAGTGGCAATGGGTGACTGCAAAGGAAAGCAGAGTCTGTGCTTGTGTGGTTGGGAAGCCGCTGGTCTGTGTGGATGTGGTCTCCTGCTCACAGTGCCCTGCGCAGTCTCGTTTCTGGCTCCTGTGGATGGTGATACTGTGTACTGATCCCACATGGGGGGCACTGAATGTGAACATTGCTTAGAGGAGTTTGAACTGTTAGTAAGCATCAGTTATGATGAGAAAAATGTGAAGCAAGTGGCCATTCTGAGATATTATCCCTGGGAAGGTCTTTTCTTTCTGAATCCAGATTCTGCTGTTCATTCAACCATTGAAAATAATGTGCAAACTTGGGCAGGGAGGAGACTTGAGGTGGGGTAACTATCTGAGCCAGCCGCAAAGCTGGACCTGCTCACAAGCTCTGCCCCTCATTGCACATGAGGCCTCACACTTCACAGACATCTCTCCTTTTTTTTGCCTGCTAAGGCCAAGAGGTTGACCTGGACACTTGGCCTTTCTGCTTACCTTGTCTCACTCTTTGGTTTTGCTGCCTTGTGGCTGCTGTTGGGAGGCAAAACAATCCAAATTGCTATGTGACTTTCAACCCTTAGAAAATATAAAGGCCACTTCAGAACATCAACCCCAGGCCAATTTACTTCTAGAAATCAATCCTACTAAAATCTCAGTCATGTGCAAGGTTGTTGATTGAAGCATTATTCTTGATTTGAAACTTGGAAACAACCTAAAAGTCAACCAAGAGGCAAATATTGGCATTACATTACAGAATTCTACATACACATTTACCAAGTACTTCAAAGCAGGGGGTGGGGGGAGAATATACCCGCATAGATGGAGATTCCACCACATTGCTTGCTAAGTGGGAAAAAACCTTGCAGAATAGTATGCACGATAGAACCACATTTTTAAAGCAGAAGTTTATTTGAGGTTCTCAGTGTGTTTGTAAATGTCTGAATAAGGGCCTCAAAGATGATCCTTGCTTAAAAATATTTATTTTGGAGGCTAAGAGTGGAACTGGGTGAGTAGGAGAGGAGGAGGATGGGAATTTCAAAAAAGTCACTTCACTATAATATTTTCATATTGTTTGAAAGTACAAAATTATTTTTGTGATTTAAAACATAGTCAGAAGAAAGATCACATCAGCTCTCATCATACATAAGGGTAATCATTTGGGAATTGGTTTGCAAGTTTTAATTTGTCAAGAAAACCATGCTGTCTTGGAAAAATTCTGAATCAGTTGAACGTTGTGAATAGCAAAGACCCAAAGTTCTACCCAGATGAGGCTGTACTTCTTCAGAGGTGGATAGTCCAGGGCTGCTGTGGCAGCTGTTTCCCAACTCTGCTCCCTTCGAGCTCAGTCTCGAGCTCCTTGTCTTGAGTATGCCGCCTCACTCTTTGTCTTAGATGGGGTCTTGAGCCACAACCGTCTTACTTGAGTTCTCAGACGCAGGGTAGAAGCTGTCAGCAGAGAAATAGTCTTAAAGCTTGCCTTTCTTTGCTGTCACAACATAAAGGTGAACCATTTCTATTCTGTGTTGCTGTGTGCCATGAAAATGGATCTGAATGGATTCTCATTCGACAAGAAGAGCTCATTTAAGGCAGGCCCAGACTTCCCTTCTGCATGTCTCTCCTAACTCTCCAGCCTCCCTATTCCGTGAGTGCACCACATGGAGGAACCTCAAGGCACCTTCCTGGCTGCATGCAGACTTGGGCAGCAGTGCGGGAACCTCTACTCAGGGACACCTCTGTTCCTTCCTTCGCTCCGCCTCCCTCTCCTTCCACATTCGCCTTCCCCCTTCTCTCTCTTCACTCACCAGCTTTGCAGAGGTGAAGACTGTGCTGCTCTGGGGATGGCTGGGTCCTCGCAGCAGAACGGCAAGTCCACAATGAAGGGACTTTCCCCCCCATGACCAGTATTTGGAGAATTAGCTTTCAGAGTATAAAACAAAAAGACAGAAAGTAGAAAAGAAAGAGCCAGTCCACCAAATATGGATTCTGCTCCTGGCTGCAGGAACAGCTCATTCTGGGTATGTACCTGTGTGTGGGTGTAAGAAGGGAGAGAGGGAGAAAGACATGTGCACTGTTCACATGAAATTTTAGCTACTTAATTTCTCACCATCAATGTCTCTCATCCAAACCCCTGAAGTGTTTCACTCACTCTTCTTTCATGACATTTTCCTTTCTCAAGTCCTTTCCGAACACAAAAACGAGGAGAGGATTAAAACAGGAAGAAAATGTGAGGACCTCACACTTCCCATATGAGAAGCTCATGCTTCTCTCTCTTCTGGAGTCTCCCTCCATTGGCACTTTCTCTCCCTTCCCCAAGTTCCTGTCACACTGACACTGTCCCAGGGCAATGCTACTGACTGTCTAATTAAATCAGGGTGCTCACTGTGACTTACAACCAGCTGTGAGTTCTTTTAAGTTGTGGACATTGCCTAATACGTATCCCCCTAACATAGTGCTGGGATGTAATATATACCCGACACATTTTTTTTCTTTAACTGATAACCAAATCATCTCTGCATGCATTAAATATAAAATGGCTAGAAAAAGATAAATAAGGATACGTAAATGAACCCAAACCTTGAAATTAAGTCTTCCTTTCCCTGTTTTACTTTCCACAGCATGTCACCCTCTTCTAAGATGCTACATAATTTAACTGACTATGTTTAGAGCTGGTCTGTCTTCCCACCGGCACCTGGAGTTGCATACATTGCTGACAGGAGTGTGGTTTGTTACAATCACTTGGAGAACTGGGACGATATGTACCGAAGTTACCAAAGCTTACATATTACATTACATTACAGAATTCTACGTACACATTTCATTAAATCTGAAATGTGTGAGTTTGAATCAAAGTGTGGTTTGTTATATCTCAAACAAGAAGCAGTGCAGTTAATCAAGTGTGCACCTAAGCTATTGACTCAGTTTTCCATCCTAACAGTAGCTTGTCTCCACCAGCAGCAAAGAAGCCTGGAGTGCGAGTGGTAATGAAATCACAAAAGGTGTTTTCCACAGCTTGGTGGGGACAGAATACTTATCCTTGCAAGAAGTTGTCAGCAGAGAAAAGCCTGGAAGGACTGATACTCAGTGGGTGTGAGGTCTGGTGCTGGGGCGGACGACAGAGTGCGTCCAAGTCCAGCTTCTGTAGTTGGAGCAGCGTTGTCTGAGTGATTGTGGTTGAGCGCTGTCTTGCAGGAGAATTGGCCTGTCTTTACTGACCAGTCTCAGTGGCTTCATCACAGCACCATGTGGTCCACTTGGCTGCAGTGGACATCCGCTGTAATCCACAGCCCAGGCTTCAGGTGTAGTGGACAGTACCATCGCTGGACCACCAAACAGACACCATTAGCTTTTTTGGATGAATATTCAGTTTTGGACTGTTTCCACACTTCATCTTTATCCAACTTTATCCAACCACAAAAATGTCAAAAAGGATCCATTTTTCATTGCACGTAGCAACACAGTATAGAAATGGTTCACCTTTATGTCATGACAGCAAAGAAAGGCAAGCTTTAAGAGAATTTCTCTGTTGAGACCTTGTTAAATTTGTGTAGAACCCATCTCTCCAGCTTCTTCCCCTTGCCAGTTTATTTCTAATGGTCCAATACTGTTGGAATAGTGACGTCAAACCTTGCTAATTTATGCTGGGTAGGTTGAGATGGATTTGCTTCCACTATAGCTTTCAGGTCATTGTCACCTAGGTTGGTCTCAGCTCACCCACAGGCGTGTTTTCAAGATTAAGATCACCAGAACAGAACTTCTCAAGCCATTGACATATTATCCCTTCATTCATTTATTAGTCACATCCTTCCCAAACACTCCATTGATACCGTGAGCTGTTTGTGTTGCTCACACGATGGAACTCATATTCAAGAATAGTAAGAATTTTTGAGTTATCCATGGTTTTACAAAAATTGTTCTAAAAACAGTGAAAGATAATCACAACCTAAAATATGCATTTGAAAGAATGAGGATGTACTATCACGCACACACACACACACACACAAAACCCTGGAAGTGTGGAGGTGAAATGTCAGAGATATCAACTATCTAATTTAATTCTTAAGAAAATCAGACATTTCATACTTAATAACTGAATATCTATATATATCATACATGGGAGATGAGCACATAAGTCCACCAAAGACAGATATAAAATGCTCATATCTGCTTTATTTATAAAAGCTTAGAAGAAAACAAACCAATTATCTGTTAATAGTAGAATGGATAAATGATGTATTCATTCCATGAGATATTATATAGTAATAAAAAAAAATGAACTAGTGATTTATGCAACAACAGGTGTGATTCTCATCAACATTTTTCTTTAGCAAAAGAAGCCAAATACAAAAGAACAACTCAAAAGAGCATCTACTAAATGATTTTATTTGTGTGCAACCAAGAGGCAAAACTAGTCTACAGTAATTGGAGGCAGGACAGCAGTTAGCTCTGATCAGGGATGGCACTGATCTGGCAGAAGCATGACAAGCCTCCTGGGATCTTGGCAGTGCTATTTGGGTGGTGGGTATTTAGTATACACCGACGCAAAATCTCTCCAAGCTATGCACTTGGTGTCTGGCACTTTCCTGTATATACCCTGTACCATGATGTTTTCAAAGTTAGAAAACCCAGACACTTCAAGGGAGTTCCATGTTTTGTTCATCACAGTGTCGTCTCTACCAGCGGAACCTGACAGAACAGGTGTGGAGTGAGCCATTGCGTAAGCAAAGGCACCAGGTGGAGCTCGAATTCTAGTGTGTCCACGTTTATTTCTATCCGTGTTTCATTTGTAGCTCTTGGTTAACCAGAGTGTGTGCAAATCAAGGCTCACACAAGTTAAGTATCTTGGTGAAGATAACACAGCTAGTTAGGTGAGGAGGCTGAAGTGCTCTCACACCATTCGGTGCCCCATACTCTGCTTCGTGAAGAGACAGGTGGGAGAGATGGGGACAGAGGTGCACGCAGGGGTGAGAAAAGAGATTCTTGGCCTGAGAGCTGTAGGCAAAGAATCAGGTTCCAGACTCAGAGGATCTGCAGGTAGCAACAGGCTGTCCCATGAGTGTTCTCTGACCCCAGGCCAGCAAATGGCCATAAGCACTGTCCACACACAGTGGGAGAGTCTCGGACTAGAGTTCAGCATCTCAGTATTCCTCAGAAGTCAAGCAGCTGGGGTGTTCTGGGGTAGACCGCTACTCCAGCCTTGCCAGATGGGACTGTAGTGCTGCTGATAAAAAAGCAGACAGATTCCAGAGGAAGTGAGAAAAAGTCAGATGCCTGTTTACTGAGATCTCTATCCTTTTACCTTTACCCAGTCAATATCTCTTTCTGACACAACTTAAGTGAAACAAAGAGACTACAGTTTCCAGGACACAGCCAGGGCTACTGGGGTCTTGGGCTCTTGCAGCAACCCCCCATGGGAGAAGGCAGGGCTATGTGTGGGCCTCAGTGACGCCTGCAGCTGTGGAGGCATCTTTACCTTCTCAGTCTGCCCTAGACAGTGTTCCTCAGGGAAGGCCTGGCTTGGCAGGGCCACAGCCTCTGGTTATGTGTTTCCTGCCGCAAAGCCCAGAAGTTGCAGTTGGATAGGAACACAAGCCAGAAGGCATTCTCCTTGGTGGGCCATTTCCCTCATCCTCCATATTCAATTCTTCACTGATCCCTGTCAATTAAACCCTCCAAAATGTATTTTGAACCCTAACTTTACTCTATCCAGTTCCTCCACCTGGTCTCGACCATCCTCTCACCTAGATTATTGCAATATTTTCCTAACTTCTCCCTCTCCTTCCACCCTTGCCTTCATGTTCCACTCCAAATCCACACAGTCGTTGATGTCATGGCTTCTCTTGCATTTAGAATAAAACTTTGCTTTGCCCACAGGTTCCAACTGATTTGAGCCTACTTGGGAATTTCAACTTCATCTCATTCTCTCTCCCAACACTTTCATGAGGCTCCAAATATTCTGATGTTTAATTAAAAAAAAAAATAACAACTTCATAGAGTTAAAATTCACACATCACACAGTTCACCCATTTAAAGTGCACAATTCAGGGTGGTGCCTGTGGCTCAAAGGAGTAGGGCACCAGCCCCATATACTGGAGGTGGTGGGTTCAAACCCAGCCCGGGCCAAAAACTGCAAAAAAAAAAAAAAAAAAAAAATTAAGTGCATAATTCAGTGGTTTTTAGTACATTCACAGAGTTGGGCAACTATCACTACGATTTTAGAACATTTTGTCATCACCCTGAAGAAAAAGCCTATCCTCATTAGTGATCACTGACTGTGCCCTCACAACTTCTCTGGCCTAGATGGCCACTCACCTGTTTCCTGCCTTTATGGATTTGTCTGGTCTAACTTTTAGTTCTTGAGCTCACCACACTCTTTCAAAGAATGAGTCACCAAGAAAGATTTTGAGTCATATATTAAGAAAGCAAGTAGAACCTCTGTAAGTTGACCACCCAAGGTACTGTAACAAAATGGTCAGCATGTGGAGGTGGTCAACGTCAGGAACTACGTCTACTGTACTGACGGGGACAGATGGTGCACATCCAGTCTATGCCCATTACGTCAACTGAAGGAGGAGGTCAGTGCAGGGAGGTGGTTAGCTATGGAGGGTCTACTGTACTGAAAGCTCCATCACAGCTTTCACTGTTAAGTACTTTCCAGCCCAGGCCCTTCTCTTAAGATCCCACTTCATAGCATGCCACAGCAGGCTTCCATCAAACAAGAACATCTTAGGGACTTCAGCAAAATTCTTCATGTCAGTTTGGGGAGAATAAAAAGACTACCTAATACAGACATTTTCTGGGCCACAGATTAGACCAGAAATGATGATTAGAATTGACATTGTTCATAAAAATTTTGTATTTATATGTATATATTCATTCAACCTTCTGTATTTTTGATTTATGAGACCATAACTGCACTAAAATTCCATAAGTAATTACTATTTCCTGGCCTAGTGACTCCTAGGCACAGATTTATAAAATTTTAAGTCTATCAGAAAAATGAGAGCACTGGATGCCATTTCTCAACAGCCAGGCGTCCTCAGACTGCAGCCCACCAGGACATCTATCCAGCCTGCTGGGTGTTTTTGCTGCCACTGCCTGTCCTGCTTAGCAGCTGACTCGTCCCAGGGCCCACAGTCTGGCCCTCAAATGGTCTGAGGACAGTGAACTGGCCCTTTGTTTAAAAAGTTTGAGGACCCCTGCCTCAACCTGACCGTACATTAGCATCACCTGGGGAACTTAAAAAAATTGAGTGTTCAGGCCCCACCCTAGACAAATTGATTAAGAATCATCGGGGTGGGTGATGGGGCATTTGTTTCCATGTTTTGCAGTTCTCCAGGTGATTTAAAGGAAGAACCACTGATATAATCACAACTCAATTTTTTGGATAAGAAACCTGAGCCCCAGTTCTAAGAGCTTTGCTCAAAGTCCCAGGGTGTGTTCTCTGTGGAGGCAGTGCTGGCCTAAGGCTCAGATCTCTTTAACTCCCAGACCACAGATCTTTCTAAATCATGCCTCACACCTCAGCACTTCCACATCACTGCTTGATAAGCCCCTAAACACCAGTTACAGAAGCAACAAAGGTTTTCCTATAGAGGAAAACTTAACAGGTCTGATTTTATTCATATGTCTAATCAATCTTTGATCTTGAACAAATAATTTCCTTATTTTTTTCAGTATTTCAGAAGCTCTAAAATTAAATGGAGAATCTTTGTGAAAAGACATGGCAATGTAACTTATGTAAAGACAGAGACTAGCATCTCCTCTTCACTGTGTCGACCAATGGCTCTATCAAGGCCACACACCATTAGTCCACCAGTGAGTAAATACTTGACATGTTAAGTGCCTCAGCTGGTGTGTGTGCTTTGATCACATAGTTAAGGTGTGGACTGTGAGCTGGGTATGGTGGCTCTTACCTGTAATCCCAGCACTCTAGGAAACTGAGGTGGGTGGATCCTTTGAGCTCAGGAGTTCCAGACCAGCCATGTGTGATGTTAGGTACCTATAGACCCAGCTACTCCTGAGGCTGAGGCAGGAGGATTGCTTGAACTGAGGAGGTTGAGGTTACTGTGAACTAGGATGCCATAGCACTCTATTGAGGGCAACAAAATGAGACTCTGTCTCAAAAAAAAAAAAAAGAAAAAAGGTGTGGACTGTGAAGTCATATAGTGGAGCCCACAGGTGTGGACTGTGAACTCATGTGGTATTTAAGTGCTCAGAACGTTGCTTTCATAACCTGGAAAATAAGGCTTCTATGTCACGAGACTACGCTGCAGATTAAGCAGGAAACATGTACAGAGCACTCAGCACGCTCCTGGCTAGGTCCAGAATCAACGAGTTGCTGTTGTTTTATTGTAGCAGCCTGTGTCTGCCTCTGTGCTTGAGTCCTGCTGGGAGGGGAGAGTTCTATAAGTGATGAGGACCAGGAAGTGGCGGCTGTGAGCATCTTGAACTGGAGTCTCTACCATGGCTCTGGGGGTGCTGAGCCAAGAGGAGCTGTGCTGTACCCCAAGGGCACATGCAGGCTGAGGCCTAGAGCAGAGCCTCTGGGCTGGCCTGTTCTTCCTCTCACTGCAAACGGCATGGATTCCTCTGGGCAACAGCCCCAGCGAGCTTCCTAGGTCAGTCCCCACTTCAAGTGGACGCTGGCCTCCAAGCCTGCACTGCTGACCTGGATGTCACACCAGCTCTCGGCAGCCAGCAGCCCTTCCCATTGCCCCCATGGCCTGTTCTCACCTCATGTCTGCTTTCTGCACATTGTGATGTTATCAGGAGCCCATTTGTAATGCTGGGCTGCTGCTCTCACACTGGCTGTTGTGCTGCTCTCACACTGGTTTTCAATGAAATCCCCGTAAGATTAAAGCAGAGCAGAGAAGGAGCAGAGAATGATAAATGTCCCGAAGCAGAATGAGACACAGAGCAGAGAGGTCAGGTCTCAGTTGCTCTTTTAGACAAATGTTTTATGAAAAACATTGGCAAAAATGCCCCAAACTGCTATGGTTTGAATGTATCCCCCAAAGTTTTTAATGTGTTAAGAACTTAATCCCTAATGAAACAGCGTGAGGAGGTGGGCCTTAATAAGAGGTTATTACGTACTGAAGGCTGTGCCCTGTGAATGCACTAATGCCAGGCAGGATGTTTGGAGGTCTCCTGGACTCTGTGGGTGTGAGTTCAGCCCCCACACTCTTGCTTTCTGAGGTGTTCAAGCCTGTGCCCCTCTGCCAAGTGATGATGTGGGACCGCAGATCCCTCAATCTTAGACTCCCCAGCCTCCAGAGCCATAAATGTCTTTTCTTTGTAAATTACCCAGTTTGCAGTATTCTGTTAGAGCAACACAAAATGAACAACACAAAAAGCCTCTGTCTGAGTTTAAAATATTATCAATGGGTATTTCCTCTCGGTCATGACAGAGGCAGAAATGTATCCCACTTCCCCATGTGCTCCGTCTGTATCTTCAACTAGAACAGTGGTTCTCAGCCTTCCTAATGCTGCAATATATTTTCATTGTTAAAAAGGGATCACGGCTCACAGGATGAGAACCGCTGAACTAGAACATCTTTCTAAAAGCTGGCTTTACAGTTGTAGAATGCAGAATTTGGTGTAAAGAAATATGCAGAGAGATGAAAATGTGGTTGGACACGGCTTTTAGAATCTTGTTAGGCTAAGACATGAATTCGAGAGATACTTTAGCCTACATTACTCACCTTTCAGAAAGATTCAATTTCCATATAGGCAATGCAGAATATGTGTAAATATTAGCATCTTCTTTTCTTGCTTTCCCAACTAGTTGGCTCTGTAACATCCTTTTCCATTGTCCTTAATAGATGGCAGCTTAGACTCACCCTATTCTCAATAATTTGCCCAAGTTTGAGTTTCCCAAGAACTGACACCACCTACAGAATGCAGGAGACCTCCAAACACAGCAGAGTAAGGCTCCTCCCAGCTCACCTCATCAGTGTGCCTCTCCTCAGTATGTGCTTGAACTGTTGAGGGGGGATCTTATTCTAACTTCCAAGTAAGAATCAGAATTTTTCTTACAAACAGACTTTAATGCTATTTGCACATAACATTTCAGAACCACCAAATCTGGAGCAGAAGCCCCAAATCTTCACCTTGCAGATGAAGAAATCAAGGCGAACAAGAAGACAGTCCTTCCAAGGTCTCAGAGTCAGTTACAAGCAGGGTTAGAAGTTGAACCCAGGACCCTGACTCATGAGTAATTCATTCATAAAGGAAGTAAAGACTGAGCAGTTACTGTGTATATATGCCAAGCTCTGTACAAGATACCGGAATATATAAACAAACCAGAAAGATACACCCTGCTCTCATGTGTAGTGACACACAACAGTCTTTACAGATAATCTTGAAAATTAGGACATGCTGAAGGAGATATCAGACCACAGTGACACATGGCACACAACAGTCTTTACAGATAATCTCGAAGATCAGGATGCGCTGAAGGAGATATCAGACCACAGTGACACATGGCATGAACAGGCTTTACAGATAATAGATTAGGATGAGCTGAAGGGGTTACCTTCCCATGGCCACTAACTGCAAAACCGTTAAGCCCTCTGTCCCCAAGCTGGGATACCATGATCCACTCCAGTTTTCTCTTCTCTCAGTTCTCATATCTGTCCGCAGCACCCACCTCTCTTCCTCACTTTCAGGACAGAAACCACCCCTCCAAGACAGTCACACTAGTCCCTCACATTCATTCTCTCAGCTCTTCTCTGTGCCGCAGCCCGCTCTCTACCTGAGGCTGAATGATGCTTACACCTGGCTGAGCTGAGCTGAACCAATGCATCTTCCTGTGGAGAGTTGTATATTGTGTGAATCCTTTTCTTTTCTTTTGAGATAGTCTCATTCCGTTGCCCAATCTAGAGTGCCATGGCGTCACAGCTCATAGCAAACACAAACTCCTGGGCTTAAGGATCCTCCTGCCTCAGCCTCCTGAGTAGCTGGGACTACAGGCAGCCACTACAATTCCTGGCTAATTTTGCTGTTTTCAGTAGACACAGGGATCTCATTCTTGCTTGGGCTGGTTTTGAATTTCTGAGCTCAAGCAATCTACTCTTCTCAACTCCCAGAGTGCTAGGCTTATAGGCGAAAGCCATGGAAGCCTAATGTGTGAGTCTTGATGGGGGGCAGAGCCACTATCTGCTGTGGAATTCCGGAAGGGCAGCTGACCATTTGTTTCCCAGCCTCTCTTGCAGCTGGAGCTCAGGCACCTAATAGCAGTACCAGTCTGCATAGGAAATCTGGGTGTAGACACACAGGGCCAGACAGTTGAGAGTAGCCTGCCACAGCAGCAGCAACAGTACCGGTGAGTGTCTTCAGTGTCCCACAGGAGGTTCTCCATACTAGGACAGCTACAGTGCCCAGCAGTCAACAGCTGTGCTACCGGTGTCCCAAATGGACCAGCAAAGTGGGAATAACTTGACCATGGCTCTGGCTACCCCCTTCGTTTCTGATTATTTCCTGAAATGTTGGAAATAACCCATTTGAAAAATTTCTTCTATGTTTAAGACAGCAAGAATCGATTTCTGTTTTGAGAGTCTTCAATGACTTCCCAGTTTCTGTATCCTCCCCATGCCACCACCACACTCATTACAAACTTTCCCTGTATCACACGATTTCTCTGCTCAAGAAGAGACAATGAACGATGTCAAGCTCTTTATCTGGATTTGCAGCATCCCAAGTAACCTCACTCTCCAGCAAAACTCCTCTCTACATATTCAGGGTAAAAGCACTGTATCAAACATGTTTTGCAAACATTTTCTCCTCGTTGCTTGGTCGAGGAGATGCCTGGTTGCATTTCCTTACTGCAGTCATTTGATGAGCAAAACTTTTTTGTTTTTATGAAGTCAAAATTAACATTTTATTCTTTTATGACTCATATATTTTAAGGCCTGTCTTAGAAATTTTTGCCTACTCTAAAGAGAAGGCATTTTTAACATAAAACCTCAAGTGATTTTAAATTGAACATTAGACATTCCTGCTGGCCACTCTTGCAGCAGGGTTTTATTCTGGCCATGGTGTGTAGACATGCCTGAGGCTCGTGTCTGCCCCTGGCATCACCCCACAGGTGCCTGGTGTTTTCTCATATTCCAAATGGTTCTCCTTTACTGTACTGCCACTTAAATTTCTAGGGTTCCAAGATTAGCTGCAGGTGACTAAAACATGAAGGTGGTAGCAGGTCAAAGTGTGTTCCAGGAACACTGCTTTCTGTATTATACTCTGGAATCAACTTAGACTTTTAGCCCAACTTTCCCATCAGTATGTTGGAATTTTTGGCTAAATCTTATTTTTACTGAAATAATATCCAAAGCCGTGGAGTCCTCATAAACTTGGCCTCTTCCTAAGTGTGGTGTCCAACTGCTGATTATGGTGTGGCTGTGATTGGACGTGAAGTGAGCAGCATGCTGTCTTCCCACCTCACGCCCTTCACCACGCTTGTCCAACAGTGCAGAATGCAGTTCTGGTGACTGTCCACTTATTTCTAATTTCTGAGTCCATTTCAAGGCATCCACCTGTGGAAAATCCCAGAGATGACAGGATTACTTTAAAATATAACAACTCAATCTTAAATTGCTCTTTTTGAGAGTTGAAATCCAACTTGATAATTAGTAGATATTTTCTTTAAAAATTTATTTATGATTGGATTGCAAACTCTTCTATCACTTTGAATTCAACATGTCCCAAAGGGCATTTGCCTTTTCTTCCAAAATGGGGCTCCTTTCCCCTGGTCTGTCTACAGCCCTGAGACTCTCATGCCCTCATTATCTTCCATCTACAACTAAGAGCTGCAATTTTGAAATCCCTCAGTTTTGGCCTTTCTTCTCTACTCTCTTTAAATTAGGCCTCTCTTGCTTGGGTCACTGCAGTAACTTTTAACCTATTTTTTCCTAATTTTATTCTCTCCTATTACCCTCTTGAACCTGTCACCTGTCCAAGACATTTTTAAACTAGGCATATTTTTGTGTTCTACCTCGATAGCCTACCTTCTCTCCCCAGACTGACTCTGCACACCCCGAGACAGGCACGTCTAGCTGTCCACGTCTGAAAATCACAAGCTCCACTCTTCACCCTCTCCCCATATGTGCAGAACCATCACAAGCTCC
>NW_003852476.1:800252-802516 GCF_000181295.1 Otolemur garnettii | reverse complement strand
TCACAAGCTCCACTCTTCACCCTCTCCCCATATGTGCAGAACCACTCCACAGTCCTCTCCTCACCCTCTAGCCACCTGAGCATCAAGCTTACCCTGGCCTTGCATTCTCTGCTTGGGATACCTGTCCCCTCCGAAGACTCAGAACTTAATATGTCACTTTTCCACAATTACTCTCTAAATATTTCTCTGTCAAAATTAGTTCATCTTACTTTCTCCAACTAACTTCTTTCTTTTCTAAACTACTTCTTCACGTATAATTCACTGTGCATCGATTGAAATACCTGTTTGATATCCAGTTCACAGCACTCTTGTGACAGTCAAAGGGAAGCAAGGGAAGATAAACAAAGGATAGTGTGTCCTCCTCAAGCAATGCAGGCCACCCCCAGAAAAACAGGGGTAGTGTGTCTTCCACATGCAACACAGGGTCTCCCCAGAGAAGAAAAAGAGGTAGTGTGTCCTCCACACACAACATGGGGTCCCCCCCACAAAAAAACAAAGGGTAGTGTGTCCTGCCCACCCAACACAGGGTCCTGCCATAGAAAAACAACTCCTCCCACACAGCACAGGGTCCCCCTACAGAAAAACGAGGGGTAAAGTGTCCTCTCCACACAACACAGGGTTCCCACACAGAAAAACAATGGGTAGTGTGTTCTCCCACACAGTACAGGGTCTGCCCACAGAAGAAAAAGAGGTAGTGTGTCCTCCCCATGCAACACAGAGTCCACCCACAGAAAAACAAGGGGTAGTGTGTCCTCCCCATGCAACACAGGGGTGCCCCACAGAAGAAAACAAGAAGTAGTTTGTCTACCCCACCCCAACACAGGATCCCTGAACAGAAAAACAAGAGGTAGTGTGTCCTCCCCATGCAACACAGGTTCCCCCCACAGAAAAACAAGGGGTAGTGTGTCCTCACCACACAACACAGGGTCCCCCTGACAGAAAAACAAGAGGTAGTGTGTCCTCTCCATGCAACACAGGGTCCCTCCACAGGAAAAAAAAAAGGTAATGTGTCCTCCCCAAACAACACAGGGTCCCCCAACAGAAAAACAATGGGTAGTTTGTCCTACCCATGGAAGATAGGGACCCCCACAGAAAAACAAGGAATAGTGAGTTCTCCCTACCCAGCACAGGGACCCCCACAGGCAAAAAGAGGTAGCGTATCCTTGTCACACAACACAGGGTTGCCCTGCACAAGAAAACAACAGGTAGTTTATACTCTCCACACAGCACTGGGTCCTGCCACAGGAAAAAAAAAAGGGTACTGTGTCCTCCCCATGCAACACTGGCTTGCCCCACACAAGAAAACAAGAGGTAGTTTGTTGTCCCCACAGAGCACAGGGTCTCCCCCAGGAAACAAGAGGTAGTGTGTCCTCCGCACACAGCTAGGGTCCCCCCATAGAAAAAAAATAGGAAGTGTGTCCTCCCTATGCAACACAGGGTCCCCCCACAGAGAAACAAGGAGTAGTGTATCTTCCCCACACAACACAGGGTTCCACCACAGAAAAACATGGGGCAGTGTGTCCTACCCACACAACACAAGGTCCCCTACAGAAAAACAAGAGGTGGTATGTCCTCCCCACACAGCACAGGATTCCGCCCATAGAAAAACAAGTGGTATTGTGTCCTCCCCATGCAACACAGAGTCCCCCCACAGAAAAGCAAAGGGTAGTGTGTCATCTTCAAACAACACAGGGTTCCCCCCACAGAAAAACAAGGGGTAATGTGTCCTCCCCATGCAACATAGAGTCCCCCCACAGAAAAATAAGGGGTAGTTTGTCCTCCCCATGCAACCCATGATCCCTCACAGAAAAACACGGGGTAGTGAATCCTCCCCACAAAACACAGGGTCCCCGCACAGAAAAGAAGAGGTAGTGTGTTCTCCCCATGTAACAACACGTCCCCCTACAGAAAAAAAAGAGATAGTGTGTCCTCCCCAAGCAACATAATTTCCACCTACAGAGTAACAAGAGGTAGTGTGTCCTCCCCCACACAGCACAGGGTCCCCCCACAGAAAAACAAGGGGTAGTGTGTCCTCCCCACACAACAGAAGGTCCCCCCACAGAAAAACAAGGGGTAGGGTGTCCTCCCCACACAACACAGGGTCCCCCTACAGAAAATCAAGAGATAGAGGGTCCTTCCCATACAACACAGGGTCCCCCCACAGAAAAAAAAGAGGTATTATGTCCTCCCCATAAAACACAGAGTCCCCTCACTGAAAAGCAAGAGGTATTGTGTCCTCCCCATAAAACACAGAGTCCCCCCAC
>NW_003852476.1:775911-799098 GCF_000181295.1 Otolemur garnettii | reverse complement strand
TGTGTCCTCACCATGCAACACAGGGTCCGCCCACAGAAAAAAAGAGGTAGTGTGTCTTCCCTACACAACACAGGGTCCCCCCACAGAAAAACAAGGGGTAGTGTGTCCTCCCCACACAACACAGGGTTGCCCTGAAAAAGAAAACAAGAGGTAGTTTGTTGTCCCCACACAAAACAGGGTTTCCCCACAGAAAAACAAGAAGTAGTGTGTCCTCTCCATGCAACACAGGGTCCGCCCATGGAAAAACAAGAGGTAGTGTGTCCTCCCCATGCAACACAGTCCACAGAGGGCTTGGGCTGAGCCTCTGCCCCTTGGCATCAGCTTTCCCACCCCCTAGTTTAAAGAGGGGTTAGTGTCTTCTATGGAAGAGAGAGGACTTGAGTCTTGCCCCCAGTAGGGTGCACACCCACATACTCATGTCTGCACTGGCGTTAGCTGGAGCCGGAGGATGGTCAAGCCCTTAGAGATATTGTCACAGTCAATGAGGAGTCTGGCCCAGGGAGTCAGAACAGGGAGATGGCCTCGCAAATGGTTGGGCAAGTGATACCAAAATCATCCTGATTGAGTATAGGAAACGGCACTTGTCACTGCAGAGAAAGGGTCTAGTTGTGTGAAACAGAATGAGCTGCATATTCAGCTCCAGCAATCTGGGTCTCAGTGAGCTTTCCTAACAGCCTGTCCTTTTCTTTCCCTGCCTTCCTGTCTGAACTAAGTAAAGACATGCATTCTTCTCTTTTTCAGAGTGGTGACAAGATCTCTGGCTTCAGGGTCTACTGGCATCATTCCAGTGTCCCCAACAATGAATGTAGTGGGTTCTGACATCCTTAGGCTTCCTGGGGCCCAGGCTGCAAATTCCAGCTTGACACTGGCCACCGAGGCTGGATGACACGCAGATGCTCACTCACCAGCACTGTAGGGCGGGTGGGGGGTGGCTTTAAACCTAACTTCATCTCTCAGTGTGATTAAGGCACAGGGGTACACAGCAGAGACAAGCACATTCAATGCCACCTATTGTCTTTTTATGACCAAGGGAGGATGGTGTTGGATTCATATAGAACAACAGGACTGAAGTATCTCACCAATTGGGCAGGGCTTGATTTAATCTGATGGTGAAGGAGGAATTCTTCTAATGGCTTGAGGCTCCTGGGACGGTTGGGTCTTTCTTCATTCTTTGGGGGTAAGAAATAGCCTGAACGTTAGGAGACTTCAGGGGTTGCAACAATAGCAGCATGGACTAAGTGACTGTCCTAATTCCTTAGATTGTGCTGGGGCCTTCCTCTACCTGCTTCTGAAAGAGCCGCAGGCGTGAGACTGGGCTATGTTGTCACAGCATAGGTGCCAAAGTCTCTCAAGCTTTAAAATCACATGGCTATAGTCTTCTCCACACTACATTCTAGGAGTAGCCTTGCCACCTGCATTCAGAATACCATGTTGCTTCAGCCACCTACACGCATGTCTGTAAACATCTAGTACATGTGGGCACTAGCTGGTGACTGGAGAAAAATGTATCATTACAAAGTGGCATTTGCTGAGGAAGAATGAGGCCAAAGAAGTGGCAGTGCCCTGTGTTATTGTGTCTGCCGAGATGATTCATGACCTTTCATGGGGCATTAGTGAGACTGTCTTCAAGGTCCAGTGGCAACACAGACACTCAGCCCTGAGTGTGTGGACTTCTAGCACCACTACTATTTTTTTCTTTTTCTAAATTTCAGGTTGATATGAGGGTGCAAATGTTTAGGTTACATTGCTTTCATTTCTAAGGTAAAGTCTGTGTTGTCATTGAGCCCTTCCCCAGGGGAATGGCACCGTTATTTTATTAAGAAAGTTGAAATATGTAATAGGTTCAATTTGAGTATTAATTTCCTTTTGTATTTGTTTATATAAGCTTAAAATATGCATATGTCCAACAGGAGGAACAAATGTTACACTTTTAGATTTTACTTCCAGGTTTTTTAAAATTTTTTTATTTTTAATATTCTGCTCTATAGGATAGAACATCATGGCTGCAGCACAAGTGCATGGCACCCTCTCTAATTCCATTTTCCCGGCCTCCCTCCCTCGGCCAGTCTTTCCTGCTGTTTAGGCTCCATGCCCACGTTCTCCAGTCTTTTTGCTTCACACACCCATCCCTGTGAACACAGGGACAAAGTAACACATTACTTTGAGTTTTTAAACTTTTATGCCACAGCTATAATGCTGTACAGGTATCTTGGCAACATGATTTTTTCCTTTTTTTTTTTTTTTAATCTATGTTGATACATACAGATCTAGTTAAGTTCATAAAGTATTGTTTTCTACACATAATATGATTTGTGGTCTAGCAGCAGTGTCCCAGAGAAGCTTCTTGAAAAGGTAGGAACCTAAGACCCACCCACAGCTACTCAGGTGATTCCTTTGCACTTCTAAAGTCAGAAAAAAACAAAACAAAACACCAGGCTTCACTATACTTCATTATATGACATACATCATGTATCTAAACGCACTGAGATGTATGTGTAGGTGCATTTGTACTTACTGTTCCCTTACTGATGGACATTCAGCTTGTTGCCAATTACTTAACAAATGTCCTTCTGACATCTTAGAGTGCACACCTGTAAGAGTTTTTCTAAGGTCATTACCTGAAAATGATAAAGATATGCTCCTCTGTTCACCTTCAACTTGATATTGTCAAATTGCTTTCCAAAGAAATCATACAAATCTTCTGTTCCCATCTGCAATGTACAATCATATCCTTAACAAGAATTAATGTTAAGCCTTTTGATTCTGGCTTGGTGCCTGTAGTTCAGTGAGTAGGGTGCCAGCCACATATACTGAAACTGGCAGGTTTGAGCCTGGCCTGGGCCTGCTAAACAACAATGACAACTTCAACCAAAAGATAGCCGGGCGTTGTGATGGGCACCTGTAGTTCCAGTTACTTGGGAGGCTGAGTCAAAAGAATCACTTAAACCCAGGAGTTTGAGGTTGCTATGAGCTGTGACACCATGCCACTCTACCCAAGGCAACATAATGAGACTCTGTCTCAAACAAACAAACAAACAAACAAACAAAACCTTTTGATTCTTGCAAGTTGGGTGAGTGTGAAATCATCTTATGCAACTTTTTTCCTCCTTCAAAGTGATTTTGGAACCCTTTTCCTGGAATGACCATCAGAGCTGTCATCACATGAGATATGAAAATTAAGTTTGAGAATTCATCCTAGAAAAAGTGCTTTGAATGTTGGATTAGGTGCCAGTGTCAGTGCATAACTTCCCAGAAGGAAGGGAAGGGGTTTGTAGCAGCATTTTTTCTAGGATGAGCTTTCAAACTTAATTGTCTGAACTCATATAACTGATTTAAAGACATATAACTCATCTTATGCCATCTGAGTTTTTTGTAGATTTTAGAGAACTTTTTCCCCATACACAATCATGTCGTTTTCAAGTAAAGACAGTTTTGCCTCTCCCTTTCCAGTATCTGCAGTCTCTTATTCCACCTCCTGGTCCTCCTTCCCCTTCTCTTCCTCTCTGGGTATGGGCTTGTCAGTTGTAACCATCCATTGTTTTAGGTTAGCGATTGCTTCAGGGAGGACAGAATGTACCTTAAACTGATGGCAGCCTGCCTTCTATGTGCACTGCAGGGATCTCACCCCACTTCTGAACTCCGGTCCTCTCCTCTGGGCCTTTGTGTGCTGTTCTCATACATTTTAGTTCTGTGTATGTTGTAAACCTCATAATACATTATTACTGTTTCGGTTGTAGTGTTTGTTGTATTTACAGGGGTGCCGTGTACTTTTGTAGATTCAGATCTCCGCGGGTTCAGATGTTGGTTTCCTTTTGCCTAAAGGGTTTCCGTCAACATCTGAGAAATGCACATTTGCTGCCAATGACATCTTTTAGCTTTTGCATGTTTGGAAGTCTTGGTTTTTATAAACATTTTTCCAGCTATAGAACTCAAGATTTTGTTTTTTACATTTAGTTCTTCCAAGATGTTGTTCCACTGTTTTCTGGCTTGCATTGTTTCTAGTGATTGAATCTGCTGTCATTTTTAATCTTTATTTTTCTCCTGAAAATAGCGTCTCTATTCTCTATTTGCTTCTAAGATTTTTTGCTTATTGGTAGTTTCAAGTACTTTGATTATAATATCCTTGGTGTAATTTTCCGTGTGTGTGTGTGTGTGTGTATGAGAGAGAGAGAGAGAGGTGTTCATTGAGCTTTTTGAAGCTGTAAAGTAATACTTTGTGGCAAAGTTGGAAAAAATTGGTCATTTTCTTCAAATACATACTTTAAAAAACTCCTTCCCCTTTTCCTCCTTCATGGTCTATAAACACATGTATCAGCTGCCTGCAGCTGCCTGCAGCTTGCCAGCACGATGCTAGTGCTGCTGTTGATTTGGGGTCTTTCCTCTTGGTGTTCACTTTTGTTTCACTAGCTGTACTAATTTTTTCTTTGTCAGTGTCCAGGACAGGCAGAGAGAACAGTGAGAGTGGAGAATAAGGCACAGGAAACTAGAACTCTGGGATTCAAGACCAGCCTGTGCGAGTGTGAGACCCCCACTCTTCTAAAAATAAGAAAACTAGCTGGGTGTTGCGGCAGGCGCCTATAGTCCCAGCTATTTGGGATGCTGAGGCAGGAGGATCACTTGAGCCCAGGAGTTTGAAGTTGCTGTGAGCTGTGATGCCACAGCACTCTACCCAGGGTGACAGAGTAAGACTCTGTCTCAAAAAAAAAAAAAATCAGAAAGTAACTGTAGGGGACATACAGCAGAAGAATTGCTGCAGTAAGCCCTATCTGAATTTTATGATCCACAAAATTGTGAAATATGATAAAATAATGGCTGTTTTAAGTCACTAAGTTGTTGTGCAACTAAATATTGTGAGGAAACCAGAACAGAATTTGGCCTAATATGCACTAGCTACCTAATAGAATCAATTAAGGAGCTTTAAAACAACATCGACTCCCAAATTCTAAAGGTATCCAATTGGTCTGCAGTGTGGCTTGGGGATTGACAGTTTTAAAGCTCCTAAGACACGTCCCATAATAGCCTCTGCATAGATTCTGGTATGGTGGGAGCTTAAGGCCACTGCAGTGGGTGTTGAAGAGCTAGGGAACAAGTCTCAGCAGGGAGCCCCCACAGTCACATTTGTGTTCAATGCTGTCATCACCAACTATAGGAGGTTGGATTTGAGGAGTTGAGGACTGGACCTAGGGAAATAAACTGGGAAGTTGTTTCAGAAATCTAGGTGAGAAATGAAGGGACCTCCAACTAGGTCAGTGTAGCAGGACCGGAGAGGATAGCATGGATGAGAAAGATTTGAGAGACAAAACAGACAGGAAGCAAGAAAAGGAACCCTGTATGCCATCCAGGATTCAGCCTTAGTGTTGAGTAGATGACAGTGGTGTTCCAAGGGACTGGAGGCAGAGGAAGAGAGGTAGGAATAGCACTGGTGATGTTTCCACTTGACATTGCTGGGATTACCTAGGTGTGGCCACCTGGCAGACAGTTGGATCTATAAATTTAAAATTAAGGGGAGTGATGTTAGCTATAGATATTAATTTAAATAGTAGTTGAGACCAAGAGAAGGGGTGTGACCTCTCAGGGATGGCTCTAAGCCTGTTGGGCAAGAAAAGCCAAGTGCTGAGAGTTGAACCCCGAGGGCATCAGCTTTGTGTGGGCCAGGTGGAAGCCCTGAAGGAGGCCAAGAGTGAACAACCAATCAAACCACCTGGATAACTGACTGAAGTTTTGCCTTGGTGCTGTGCTGGGAGGCAGTGAAGGATAGGAGGTTGTCTAGCTCCATCCCCACCCATCCTTCTTTCACGGTGTCATCCTGCTCTGCAGAGGTGAAAGGCCTCAGGACAGCACAGGACACACACTTGACTGAAGAGCGGGTGTGAGGCAGAGGCCGCTGTCTGTCAGTTGTCTCTTCTGGAAGTAAGGGGGTCATTCACAAGTAGGAGGCAAGCGAGGCTGTGCATTCATGGGTGGAGGGGCCATTGAAGGGCCAGGCTCAGACAGCCAGAGGATGGTTCTTGGCTCCTGTGCCACCAGCCTCCATTTCACATTTTTATCCCCACAAGTATATTTCCCATGGCCTCACAGGCTGTTAGGATTGCCATCTTCTTATTACAACACTATCTGTGCTCTTGAAGCTAAAAAAAAAAAATTATTTGCTTATGTTGGCATTTATTAACACATTAAAATTACCTAAGCTGCTTTAAAAACTAATGCAAAGTCCTGTGCTCAGATATTCTGAGATCACAAGTCTCAGATCATAAGTCTAAGATGTGGTTCAGGAATATTTATGGTTTTGAAAACATTCCAGGTGATTGTAATACACAACGAGGCTTAAACTACTGAATTCTGCTAATAGGTGTAGAATCTTGATTATTTTTATGCAAAAGACAAAGCCTGGCATGTCCATCACATCTTCATTGAATGGATCATGAAGCTAGTGGTTATCTTGTTTCTAGAAAAGAACTGGAGGGTCTTACTTCTATTGATTTGTCCTTTGTTTGAAGTAAAGGTCAACGTAGGCTTTTTGCCTTCAACAGGTGTATTTGTTATTCATGTTTAATACCAATGAGCTCTCCTTGCACCAAGTAGATGAACAATAAATACATGCAGAATAAATATTACTGACCTGAGTATTTTGTAGATTAGCTTCTAGATCTATTAAATTTTCACAAAGCATTTATGTAAGTACCCATTGTTAACTAAAAACAAAATATTTAAGCTGTATTTCTCATAGAGTATAGTAACCTGCTGGACGGATATTCCACCAGTAGGCACGTGTGCTTCAAAGAAAAGACACATGGAAACAAGACTTTATACTGATTCGGGACAGTCAAGTGAACATTATGAAAGGAGATTGTAGACATGCAAACTGGACTTTCCTCTCCCATCCATCATAGCTGGGAATTCAGTTTTAAGGTGTTTCTGGAATCCCCTTGGCCAAAAGGGGTCCATTTGGTTAGGAGAGGGCTTCAAATTTTATTTTCAGTTCACACCATTTATTTGTAAAATATTCATTACAAGCTAAACTTGGGTTTGATTTGGATTTCTGGTGTTAATATAGCATATGAATGAGATGAACTAGGAGTTGAATCTTTCTTTCATGCTAATAGCATTTAATCAGGCTGAAGTCCTTCAAGTCAGTTTTTTTATTAAATGCCCAATTACCACTTACTGCTAGAGAATAGATGCAACAGACTCATTTATCTTACAAATTCCAACCTGGAAACCTCGAATGAACAAGAATAATTCTAGCTGCACAGTTAGTTAAATGCCAGGCTAAACCTGGCCAGTGTTACTGTAACATATGTACCCAGGCTTCCCAACCTTAGCATATAGTACCAAGGAGATTCAACATTAATGGGGTGCTTTGAAAAAGCGCTATTACAGCAGAGAGGCAAAATTCAATAGTGTGAGCCATGTGTATCTGCACTTCTCAAGATAAATACCTCACATGACTCCTTAATTAAAGTCATTAATGATAATTATCCTCATGGGAAAAATGACTCATCTGATAGTTAAAAATACACGTGGTTTCCTTTTGGTCTATTGTCTTCCTTCTATGGTTCCAGATGGACTGTTTTTCCTTGTACATATGACTATTCACTGTGCAAGCAAAATGATAATTGACCCTTCTATTAAGTTTTGGAAGACTTGGAGTATAAAATCTGATCTTATATAAAAAAACCTGATCTCTCCCAAATAAGCCTGATCCCTTCCCTGGCGAGACAGACAGCTCACCAGTTCTGTTGACTTAAGTGTGACATTGGACATAAATAATGCAAAGTTTACTCACTTTATTGGCTTACTCAGAAAAAAATCAATCTAGGGACTCACCTAAATGCATCTATCAATTAATATGCATTGTTTACTCCTGGGTTTTACTCAGATTTGAAACAAGTGCTCTGTTTAGGGGAGGAAGAGTTGCCCAAGTTCCAATGTGGAGGCCCAATCCTTCCGTTTTCTCATTTTCAGGATGAAGTGGATGGCAAGGGAGGAAATCCTATGTCCATATAACTGCCAGATTGATTCCTCTTTTCTTGTGCAGGAAGAAGCAAGATAAATCTTTTAGCAAGGGATGGATGGGGATTCTTTTGACTCTAACAGAAAAGACTCACAAGGGTTAGGAACCTGCTTCATTACAGCGGTATAAGCCTTGATAAGGGGCCCATGTTCAACTTAAAAGGGACCTCGGTGTCTCTTTCATTCCACTCCTGCTACTTCTCATACAGCATCTCCAATTCTATGTCAGAATCCTGCGCCATTACTTCATAGGGGACCTGTTCAGCACTGAAGTTAGGACCCACTGCAGATGATCCCAACTTATGATAGTTTGACTCTGGAGTTTTCAACTTCACAATGGTGTGAAAGCGATTTCACATTCAGTAGCAACTGCACTTTGAGGTCCTGGGTGACCTTTCTGTTCTTCACTTTCAGTACAGAATTCATATGTGACACTCAGCACTTGATTGTAAAATAGGCTTTGTGTTGGATGGTGATGAGGCCATTGTGGGCTAATCTAAGTGTTCTGAGCACATTTACTGTAGGGTAGGCTCGTTAAATGTATTTTTAGTGTACAATGTTCTCAACCCAGAATGAGTTTATCAGCGCGCCGCCATCTGGGGAGCACCTGTAACAAGCCCAGGTCACCTGCTTTGTGAACTAGGACGTCCAAGTCAAGCCGGAAGACTTGTCTCTTTTGTGTTGTGTAGCAGGAGGGTTGTGGTGCCAGTGCCACCTTCAGGATCTAGACGTCCATTCCCTCAGCTTCCTAGAGTGGCAGCTGCTGCAGGCCCAAAGCCGAGTTGCTCCTCCTTCCCCGGGCTGCGCAGAGTTTGGGGGGCGGAGCAGGGGCATCTCCAGGGCTGGCGGTGGTTGTGCCGCGGCTCAGACCTTTCCCTGGGTTTGGGGCACCTCCAAAAGGCCATCCAAGTTCCAGAGCTTCTTTTGGGATCAAAAGACGCCTCTGTTGCATCTTCATTGTGGTCGGCCTCCTGCTCAGTCCCATGCCCTCGTTTCCCCACAGGGGTTCCTCAGAGCACCCCCCCCCCCAGGAAACCCTGCAATCTCATCTCCGTCTGAAAGTTTGTTTCCAAGAAAATCCAAACTAAGCCATAGCTCTAGCACCTTCTGAAAAGCAAAATATGAGCACAGCACAGTTCCTGGAAGTGTTCTAGGTCATTTATGTTAGGTATATTCAGATAAATGATCACAAAGTTGAAAAATCTCTTTGATTTGGGCCGAGTTAGTATTTATCATCCGTTAGACATTATGTGACTGGGCACATTTACAGTGACTTCTTTTGTTAAATGGACAACACCACCCTTATTTATTTGGCTTTTAAAATGTGTGCATGTATCTGGCATGCATTGCTTAAAGCAGATTAATAATGTCTCGAATCCTGGAGAGAGCAAATTGTTTTCAACAGGCAGGCACTTTAGAAGCTCTCTACAAAAATTGATATTCTAGCTTCAGATAATTTTCTTCTTTAACATAGGCCATTAAAGGGCCTTGTCTAAGAAACACATCAGTTTAGTTCTGTCGGAGGTTTATTTTTAAATTTTATTTTATTGGTATACATCTCTTTTCATTGTTTATTCCAAGTTATCATTTTGCTATTGTGATTAGGAATGTGTAAGTTAACAATAAAATACCATTAATAAAATCAGCATCTATTAATAGTTAAGGCATATTGAATACCTGCTTTGTCCCACATGATTTCTGAGTGTAAATTCATATAATTCTCACATGAGAGAGGTGCTATTTGTACCATAATTGCAATCACTATTTTCCAGATGAGGAGACCTGCCTGACATCTTCACCTGGGGAGGAGCACAGCCAGGTTTAGGACTCCCGAGATTTGGCTCTAGATACCAGGCTCTGGGCCACTTCACTTCTGCCTCGTCAATATCTGGGAAGGGTAGAAAGAAAAAAGGCCTAAAGTATTTTGGGGATTAATAGAAAAAATGTCTTACTCATATTTTAGAAATAAGAGAAAGGTTTCTAAAGTAACTTGTTTGAACCAGGTCCTAAAAAATAAATAGCATTATTTATTTATTTGGCACTATGAGGACATAATGAATCAATGTCTTTTCCTTTAAAAATTCTCATTGGGTGAGGTTGGGTGTGTGCAGAGTGGTGTTAATTGGTGCTCTACACCTCTAAGGGTAGACTATAGTTAATGATCATATATTATATAGTTTCTAACATCTAAAAGGAAGACACTGAATATTCCAAACACAAAGAAGTGATATATGTTTGAGCTGATGAGTACATTGATTCACTAATCTGATCACTGTACATTATATGTATTAAAACTATGTACCCCATGTTATATACAATATGTGCATTGATTATTGTCAATTAAAAAGTTAAATTTAAAAAAAATGACAAAAAACCTAAACAAACAAAAAAGGCCCTACAAAAAAATTTGACTTCTGATAGTTTCAGCAAAGAGAGAAAGAGTAGAACGGACTAATAAAATAAACAAACAAAAAAAATCTAGCCAACTGCTTTTCTTCATTTGTCAATCAAAGGAATCACTGTTAGCCTAGTGGCATAGGGACACGAAGGCTTTGAAGTATGGTCCCTGCCTACAGAAATTCTTAATCTAGTCCGGCAGATTAGACATTGAATTTGAAAAGGTAACAAGCAATAACCATAAAGTTCTGTATAGTGGCTGTCAGATGAGAGCACAGCTGGGTGAGTAGAGAAGAGAAGGCTGACTCACGCTGTCTCTCCTGCCCCCAACTCCGTCCTCAGGAGTATTTGCAAAGACTCACTGAACGACAGTCACTGGAGATTCACCAGAACAGGAGGGTTTACCAGAAAGTGTTTGGAGAGGTAGAAGTGGAAGGATCCAGGGAATCAGGTGTGAAGATTCGTTGAGGCCAGGGCGGGGTTGGCCCTTTCAGGCTGCAGGGTGTTCCAGCCTTAGCTCTTACCCCACTCAGTGCGAGTTGCCCACTCTGAGAGGAGAATGACACAGGCGTGTTCTGAGAGGAGTCTGTGTCCTGCACTCTGGAGCCCTCAACTCTCAGAGGCTGCTATGGCTCTGACCTGCTATCAAAGGGCCACATGGGCTTGGACAAGGAGCATCTCAGCAGCACCCCATGAGGACAAAAGGCTAGATGATATTGGATTAATTACTGGGGACTTTGTCTAATGGGTGTGGTGGGAAACTCCCATAAAACTGAGATATTTTTTATCCTATCTAGTCAGTCAACTGTGTCTTTAAAAAATAAAGTGATGGCATACCAAGCATCCTAGTATTGGGACAGAATCACTACTCAGAGATGGCATGCATTTTCTTTCTTCTTTCTTTCTTTCTTTCTTTCTTTCTTTCTTTCTTTCTTTCTTTCTTTCTTTCTTTCTTTCTTCAGCACAGTATTGTAGTGGAGCAAAATTCACACGAGCTATGGGCCATGTAAATACTAAGTCTCACAGATGAGAAAAATCACCACTTCCTGGGTATGTCAAGAAATGTCACAGGGAAAACCAAAGAGTTTAATAGAATCCTTGAAGTCTGGCTAAGCCCGAGAAAGGCAGAAAGGTGGGCAGGATGACAGCATGTGCAAGGCCATAGGGATGGGGGAACCATCTCCCCCATCTCCCAGGAGATGGGACACTTTAGGTATCGAGTAACTTCTCCAAAGCACTGAAGGCTCCAGTTAGTGACAATGTCTCTAGACAGCCTGCAGCTCTGAGCCAGAGCTGCCCCTTACTGTTTTCACAGAGTCTCCAACACTTTTCAGCAAGTCACCAGATTAATTCACGCTAGAGCTGTAGGTCTGGACTTTCCCCTGAGACCAGAGTTGGCTTGGTCTCAGCAGTGAGACAAATGGCTGTGTATCCTCTGTGGTCACATCTTTCTTTGTCAGATTATTCAAGGTGTGGGGGGGTGGGGTGGCCACAGGCCCTCCAGGCCCTTCTGTGCCTCTCCTAGCCCATCATGGCTAAACCCAGGAGACACCACACACATCAGAAATGCATCACATGACAACTGTGGGTGCAGCCTCACATATATGTCCTTTTTGTTCCTCAAATTAGACATCTTTTCCTTCTTGCCAGTTAATAAGAAATTCTGACCCTGATCTTTTCTAAAGCACCTGTCGTTTCTGTAAAGGAAGTGTTAGCCTGTCTCAGCTGGTGCACAGCCTGCCAACCCCCCGTTTTTCTCTCTGAAGTATTTTTTACCTGATTAAAGGTAAAGAACCATAAACCCATATTCTATATAATGGTATTTTAAAATACCACTAAGACTACTATTTAGCTGTAGGGATTGGTGACAACTTAGAAAATCCTTGGTGTTTGGTTTGACCTGTGTATGCTAAATCAGAAGAAAATACATTCAGACACATAATTTGCTACTTTTTCTCTGTGTCTGTGTCTCAGAGCTTTGCTAATATTCATTTTATCTCCTTTCTCTCCCTCACTCTCCTCCCTCTTTTTGATAGCACGACTGGGCTCTGGCCCACACTATGAGGAGAATAAGAAAAACAGCCTCTTTAACTTTTTAAAGCATCATTTCTGGACATTTTGATAATAATAAATTTACTTCCTCGCCTTATATTTTTATTTAGTTTTTTCCTCTTCCTTTTTGCTTGTAATGACATGTGACATTATGTTTTGCACAATTTCTTTTCTATATCAAAGAGCTACCAGTCCCTGAGTAGAAAGATTCTTTCACTGATAAATTGTGCACAGCAACTATTTAGGAAGATATATTCAAAACAGATAAATGTTTTTTTAATACTAAGCAGGTAAGATCTAAATTAGTGTGTATGACATTGTTAAATGTATATTTGGTCTTTCAACTCTGTTTCTTGACTCCTAAAATCCTTAGAATCTCCAAGAAGATGTTGTTGTATGTTAATGAGTTGACCAATGCCTGGCAGCCCCCAGGTAGCTTCAGGACTGGGAGCACCACGGGGTAAGATGGGCATGATTAGAGGGTTTGGACTTTCAACCCTACACGGTGACCGTTGGTTGATCACTACTGCCAATGATTTAATCAGTCATGCCTAGTAATGAAGCCTCCTCCATAAAATCAGAAGGCACATGATTGAGAGAGCTTCTGGACAGCTGACCAGTGGGTACACACTGAGCTGAACAAGAGCTCATCCTCCAGGCAAGAGGGTGGGGCACCTTATTTCCATGGGGACAGATGCACCTGTCCTCAGGATCCATCTAGTACTTACTCTGTTTCTCTTCATCTGGCTTTTTATTTGTGTCCTTTAAAATGTGTTTTGCAGTAAACTGGTAAATGTAAATAAGTATTTTCCCTGAGTTCTTTGAGCCACCAATGAGGGGGCTGTGGGAACTCTGATCTACAGCCCATTGGTCAGACGCTCAAGCAAAAGGCTCCAGAGCTTATGATCAACATCAGAAAATGGGGACTGGACTTGGGGGGACTGAGCCCACAGATTGAGGGTTTCTCCAGGTAAACAGTTGGGACTGAACAGACGAAACACCTCAGGTATGCACTGCAGGGCTCGTGGCTCACTCACATTTGGTGGCAGAAGGCGTCTGTGCTGAGTGTTGGCATGTTCTGATGGCTGGTGAAGGGCAGTTGGAGTTGTTATTCTAGTATCCAGTGCCCTGAAATGTCCATCCTTGCCCCTGGCAGCTGATAAATTTAATAAAGCTGCAGAATTCGGAGTGGAGGCAGAGCCTCCTTGGGACAGATGAGGTGTTTCCTAGCAGGGAAAAGCCCCCCTGGAAAGGATCTGAAAACACTGGAGACGGGTTTTCTATTGGCTTCTTGGAACATCACTACCTCCACAGAGGAAAGGCCATCATGGCAAATGTCTTTATTTGGGGGGAGACGTCAGGCACCCATAAATGGCATGAGCAGAACATTCCAATTCAAATCTACTGGTAACAGAATATTGCAATTACTAATCTTCAGTATTCCTTTAAAATTCCAATGAGGGAGGCTCCCACCCACAAACAAGCAGGATGGGCACCACAGTCCAGTTGAAGTCCTGGGAAGACTCAGGAAACCCCGTGTCCTCCTGTGCAAATGAAGTAAACTCAGAGGGGTTATTCCAGGCACTGAACTTCCAACTAACAGGGGGTTCTTGCAGAGACTGTGACAGCAGATCCCTAACCGCCCACTCTGACGCTGCAGATGCAGAGGAGGGAGCTGCTGGGCAGGGACCGACAGGAACTCCCAGGGAGCCCATGGCAGGCCCTGGAGGTGGGATGGTGGCCCTGTGCAGGGGACATGCTGCCTGGCTGGTCGGGTCACACGAGGGAGCAGAGCTGAGAAAGAGGAGGCTGAACTTCTGGTCTGATAACCCTGACAAAGGCAAGACGGTTCACATACAATCAGTGACCCAGGTCCCAACAGCAGCCATCTGACCACCAACTTGACCTACTCCTCACAAGAGGGGAAAGGGGTGAGGGTTCCTGTGGGCAGCTCCCTCCTTGAGAGTGGTACGAAAGTCTCCTCCCTTCCAGGGGATTAGAATTCCCCAAATAGACATCTCCAGGGAGCACTGGTTGTGGTGTCTTTCTCTAGCAGCTTTCTTTTTTATTTATTTATTTTTTTGAGACAGGAGACTCAAGCTGTCCCCTGGGTAGAGTGCTGTGGCATCACAGCCAGCAACCTCCAACTCCTGGGCTCAAGTAAGTCTCCTGCCTCAGCCTCCCAAGTAGCTGGGACCACAGGTGCCCGCCACAATGCCTGGCTATATTTTTTGGTTGCAGCCGTCATCCGTCATTGTTGTTTGGTGGGCCCGGGCTGGATTCGAACCCGCCACCTTGGGTGTACGTGGCTGGCGCCTTAGCTACTTGAGCCATAGGCGCCAAGCCTCTAGCAGCTTTCTGAGCTGCCGTAAGAAAATCCACAAACTCGGTGACATAAACAATGGTGGTGCCCAGCCTGAGTCTGAACCCAGGTGCTGGCAGGGTAGACTCCTCAGGAGGCTGTAGAAGGAGGGGCTGTTTCAGAGCTCCCCGCTGGGCTGGTGGCCAGGTGCCCTCTTGTCTGTGGCTGTCTTCACGGCAGCACCTGCCTTCCATCTGCACACGTCTATGTCTCATGACCCCCTTTACAAGGACACCACCCGTGTTGGATTAGAGCCTGCCTGACAGCCTCACTGTGACTTGATTACCTCTGTAAAAATCCTATTTCCCAATAAGGTCCCATTAGGTCTGGTTTCCTTCCTGAATCAAATGTTCCAGGAAAAGCTGGTTTGATTAACAGAGCACAAGCCAGACAGCATTGTGCTGGCCTGTGGAAGGCATGCACAGTGCTAGCACTTCCGCCACACTCCTCCATTTGCTGTTAATTGGGAACAGGACTTTCAGAGAAGGGACTCTCAGACTCACAAACATGCCTAGCCTCCTACACCTCACAGAGAGCCTCTGTTAAGAACGCGGGGGAGGGCTTGTTTGCATGAGTTCCCTGCCAGAATGGCTCAGTGATCCAGAGCCCTGTCTCCAAACATTTTCAAAATCTGTTCATCAGAATGAAGGAAAGGGCGTCTGCACCGAGGCACCAAGCATGTGGCAGCAGCATGAGTTGGAAGACGCTGGTGTGGGGCCATCCAGCTGCATTTGACACCAGGGATGACCATTTTTAATCAGACCATCCAACATCAGGAAGTCACTTGCCAGTTCACATCATCTGAGACCGTTTCCATAAATAATCTCCCCAGGACCTTTTGAAAGCATAACTTTTAGTGTTTTCCCTTTTCATTCTTCCTTTTTGTGAAGTGCCCCATCACTTCTCTAAATCCTGGCTTTTGATTGTAAGATGACTTTATGAAGTGTAAAAAAAAAGCATTTTGGGCATAGCAAATCCTCTCACAATTACAAAGAATTCAACAAATGTCTGAACTCTATACATGTCTCCTTTTCCCACCTCCCAAGAAAGAGTGGAGCAAAATACCACTAACAGCCTGAGAGCCATCTATCTCTATCAGGGGACGCTGAGGTGGTATTTAGGGTGCGTTAGTGGGTGAGGCAGAGGCGGCTTAGACATGTTACAGGGGCACTGGGAGCTCCTCGCTCGCCTGTGTGTGTGTATGGGGGGGGACATGGATACCAACACCCCCACGCACACCTCATGAGTACTAAGAAGCATTTCCTAGCCAACTGTGATCTAGACCTTTTAAAAATAAGTGGTAATTTTGATAAATAACTGGCTATTTGACTGAATTGAATTCACTTGTACCTTTAAAAAATGTGCGTGGGGTTACAGCTAAAATGGCTCCTTCCAAGCAAGGCAAAGAGAAGGTCCTTGTTTGTGAGTTTGATATGGGAAGTGAAGAAGGACAAAGCCTGGTCTCCAGGTCAAGGCACTGTTAGGTTCAGTCTGGCTTGTCCTCTGCTGTATGGGCAGTTTTTCCTCTTGGCTTTACAACAAAGCCAGAACAAGACCCCAGGAACACCAAGTGGTCCACCAGAGAGCTAGTGGGACACCTGTGTCTGCAGCTCGCCTGTGTGCAAGGTCTTGGGCACTCCTTTGCACCCAATCCCAGAGCACCCAGCAGCCAAATCTCAGTGCTTTTGCTAACAAACCAAAGCAAATTTCCTACAGCTGAGCAGAATGGTTAGGAACTGTCCCATTAGAAGGCAGCACAGAGGCTGGTGACAGGAGCGGATTTAGGGACTCTGGTTCTGGATCCCTCTGAATGTTTGTCTTCCTGGGTCTAGAGAAAGTGGCTTCTTGTCTTGGCTCCTCCTGCTCCAAACTACAGGCAAAACTGTAGGCATCTAAATCCTGCATGTCTCTGAGAAGCCAATATTCCAGCTGATTCTACTGGGGTGGACTGCACTGGAGCCCGTGTTGCTGTTGACACTCTGGGCCTGCGTCTCATCAGCTGAGCTCCAGCAGGGCAGTAGGGCTGCTGGGGCAGGAGAAAGGGGACTGGCTTACAGAGCTGCCCAAGGATGTGCAGGAACAGCTCTGGGGACCCAGCCAGAGACCCAGCCGGAGACCTCTGACTTCCAGGGTCTGCTGTCTGGAACAGACTTTCTTGTCACCGTCCCTTTAGGCAGGAAATCCATCCCACAATGTGCCTTTGCCACTGGAAGAAAGAAAGGCCTACTGCTTTCCACTTAAACTTTACCGTGGTTCCTAGGGGTGTGGAGACCGCTGGGTCACCAAGCAAAGGGAAGTGCAGAGATTGGGTGCAAGTGCCAAGAGAGGAAATGACTCTAATGACTGGGAACAGCTCCTTTCCAAGTAAGGTGGTTTTCAATTCTTAGCTTTCAAAGGAAACTTAGGAGGACTCAATCTAGTTGTCACCTGATGTAGCATTAAAATAAGTTTGAATGATAGATCATCATGTGATACATATATATATATATATATATATATATATATATAATTTTTACAAATAACTCCAAGGAATGAACATAATCAGAGTCTCTACTAAAGTGAAACATTTTCCATTTCATCTACTTATTTAGCTTATTTCCTCTGTGCTTAAATACTTAGAGAAACACACCACATGCCAGGGACAGGCTTAAGCACTTTCCATTCAACACTCATTCAGCCCTTGCAAGAAGTGGCTTTCATTATCGTCCCTAGTTTATAGATGAAAAAGGAAGCTCAGAAAGGTTAATGGCTTGTTCAAGTTCAGAGGTAGTTGTGAGACAGAGTTGGAGTTGAGCACAAACAGACTGGCTACAGGGTCTTTGTGAGTAATGACTGCACTATGCTAGATACGGTTTCTCAGTTTATAAAGAGTGGGAAAACAGGCTCAGCACCCGAAGACAGTGGTTGCAGTGCCAGCCACATGCACCAAGGATGGTGGGTTCAAACCCAGCTCTGGCCAGCTAAACAATGATAACTGCAACAAAAAATAGCCGGACATTATGGCAGGTGCCTGTAGTCCCAGCTACTTGGGAGGCTGAAACAAAAGAATCACTGGAGCCCAAGAGTTTGAGGTTGCTGTGAGCTGTGATGGCACAGTACTCTTCTGAGGGTGACATAGTAAGACTCTGTCTGAAAAAAAAAATGAGAATACAATTGTTGTTGAACCCTAACTTAGCAATACATGTATCTATCTATTGGCAAATGAATAAATTGAAAATTTAAAGTTCTGTATTCATATTAAAAGACAGCATTTTTAATAATAATTTACTTACTTTTACATTTAATAATTATCAAACTTTCTAACATATTCTTATTTTTTGTTAACTTAATATTTCTAATATTTGTAATGATTACCAATCCAGAAGAAATTTAATCATTTAAATACTTGGTCACAGGGAATAAAAAAATTAAATTCGCACATACACACACATGCATTTTTGTGTACAATGGAACATTATGTAAGATAGTGAGCAAAATATTACATTAAGATAAATTTCTTTGGAGAAAAGTCAAAGAAGAAAAAGAAATGATGTAAAATTTACACTTTAAAAGTTGAGCTTATATATTTTTCTCATATTCACCCTAATCTTTAAGGATGAATATCGTTTGAGACAATAGAATTTTTTTTCTTAGATAGGACACATCTATTCTTTAAGTGGGCAGTGTACATGAGATTACTATGGTATTTAGATTCCACTAGATATTTTTAAAAGGTCAATGTAAAGGCTTTAAAATTATTTTTTAATGTCAATAGGTACAATATGCTGAAAATCACACCCTTTGTAACTAACCTATAATGTTTTTCTGTGACAATATAAAAATGTGCAAGGAGTTACATAGTTTTTCAAAATTATTGCAGATATTATGTGGACAAAAGTGTTCAAAAGCCAGGGTTCTAGTCTATGACACTCCTCGCGACTCCCTGTGCTTTGTTCATCCTGCTGTAACACAGCCTCATTTAATCTACTTCTTCAGTCAGTGTTTAGGAAGCACAGCTAAATGTTCTTACCACAGCAGCGTCACTGACCGTGTGCAATAGTGTGATAATAACTCCCACGTAAGTTTTTCTTACTCCTCCTTCTCTTGGGCTTCTGGGTCCCTTTCTTTTTTAAATATTATTTTTAACTGGGGCCTGATGCCCCTGGTGCAAAAGACAAAATTAAAAATTACTAAAATTATGAAATATTTTAAACATTCAGAGAAGCATAGGGAACAATAAAATGGACACGTGTATTCTCACCACCCAAGTTTAATAAACCTTGACACTGTTCTCAACTACTTCATGTTGAACAGAACACAGAACAGGAAAAAATTAGACCTATAGTTGCAGTCACCCAACTACCTCTCACAAATTCCATTCACTTTTCTCTGTCCTCAGAGGTCAACTCTATCCCGAATTATGTTTATAATTCTCAAGCAATTTTAATACTGTTACTATGAGAAGCAACATAGGGCTGTATGTTTTGCACATTTTCAAACTGCTTATAATTGCATTACTTTGAACATGTTCTGTAAGTTGCTTTTTGTACTCAACATTTTTTAGACTTATGTGGTTTATACATATGATTCTAGTTAAGTCCATTTTCTTTTGCTGTACAACATTTTATATAATGAATACATCTGTTTAACCATCAACAATTTATTTAACCATTCTACTTTGATGGACACTTACATTTCTAGCTCTTCACATCACAAGCAATGTGGCAATTCTTGGGCTCATTTCTTGCACATTTTAAGAGTTTCTGTGGAGTCCATGTTTAAGTGGAATTGCTGGATGATAGAGTTTGTATGGCTTCAATTTTATTAGGTGTTGCCAACTTGCTTTTAAAGTTTACAAATGGATATGAGCATTATTCTTTCCATTCTTGTTTTGGATGTCCTTGAAGGTTTCACATGTATACCTGTTTTAGTATTTCTTTTCTTTTCCCACTATAAGAACCTGAACAAGTTTTAACTACCCATTAACACTTCTTCCATCATGTTATTTTTGCCTAGAATTTTATTTTCGCTTTATTTTAAAAGCACAAAAATTAATAATTTTTAAATAGTTAATTTTTGATGAAGCTTATAATCATCAATTTTTTAAATTTTTATTGAAGTCTTTCCTTTCATCATTTACTGAGCAACTGTGGGTGATGTATCCCATTGTCTTCAAATGACTTAATTTTATTTTGCAATCATAGCATAATAGGTATAAAATTATGAGTTGATAGTGTTTTTCCACTCTCCACACTTTGAAATCATATCTTCTGTCTGTTGTTTCTGAAGTCTGAAGTTCTTTCTTATGAAGAGAAAACCTCGTCTGTCTTTCACCCCCCACCCCCACCCCACTTTGGCAGCTCTTTGTCCTTCACATCTGTGTAATATGTTGCTATGACATGTCCAGGAATGGATTTATTTTTATTTATCCTGTTGACTATTTGGAGTACTCATCATCTGAGGACTTAGGAAATTTTCTCAGCTATTGTCTTTGGTTATTCAATTCAATTTTCATTTAAGTAAAACATACAAACAAATTTTAAAAGTAAAATTTTTCTGTAAGACTCATCCAATCCTGGTTTTGTTACTTCTTTGAAGATGGCTTTCTGCTTATAAATATGTATTTCAGCTGTCTCTTCTAGAATTTACTTCCATTGTTGAAAGTTACACTGTATACTACTATTTCTTGATTTTTCAGTTCTAGTTCTATGATCTCCTAACATGGAGGATAAGAATTTATCCCTTTTAAAACTTTGCCCACAAATACTTATTTTTACAACTCCCTCCTTTTAATATAGTTAAATTACATTTTTAGTTAGACCACACTGAGTATTTGCACTATTATTAATATAATTATTAAAATATTATTTAGAACTGAACCATGCATGGGACTGTGATTATCCGTTTTATTTTAAAACTTTTATTTTCAGTATATAAATAATTTTCATGTTCTTTTATTCACTTAGATTTTTATGTACCTAGCATTAATCAACTATGAAACATCTCTTTATATAATCAAACATGTCAGATCATCTGTGGGTTTTATTTATTTCTTATAGGTGTCTCTTTCAGGGCTCTTCAGCCTCCTCTTCCCATTAGTCTAGACCAGTCACTTCCTATGCTGCTGTACAACTATAATCCAAGGATGCCCCTTAGTCACCTTGACCCCCCCACTGCCTCTGCTTTCCTCTTCTTCTCTAACTAAACACACTGTTTCAGGATTGTGCTCTGATGTTGATGAAGCATCTCCTCAAGGAGCTTCCTGAGGACAGATGCACAAAAGATCAGTTTTCTGAGACCTTGCAGGACTTAAATGCACAATCTCTATTTTACCCTCACACTTGACTGATAGTTGGTATGGGTATAAAATTCTAGACTGGAAATTATTTTCTCAGAAATCGCTGTTGAGCAGTTTAAACTTCTCATTCTTGCTACTTTGTGGTTAAAATTTTAGAAATAGGCTTTGAAATATATTAGATCTCTTCTGAGGCCAGGCGTGGTGGCTTACACCTATTATCCTAGTACTTTGGTAGTCTGAGGTGTGTGCATCATGTGAGCTTATGAGTTAGGGACCAGCCTAAGCCACAGTGAGACCCTGTCTCTAAAAATAGCCAGGCATTGTAGCAGGTGCCTATAGCCTTAGCTACTTGGGAGGCTGAGGCAGGTGGATCACTTGAGCTGAAGAATTTGAGATTGCTGTGAGCTATGATGCCACAGAACTCTACTGAGGGTGACAAAGTAAGACTATGTCTCATAGAAAAAAAAATCTCTTCTTAATCTTTAGGGTGAGAAATTTCAAAATAACATATATTGAGGTGAGTCTTTTTTTTTTTGGAGGGAATTTGGTGGGTCTTATCAAACTAGAAATGTGTTTTCTTCAGTATTTGGAATTGTTCTTTAACTATTTCATCTATTCCTGTTTTTCCTGATTGCAGAGTCCCTCAGTACAACCTCTTCACTTCAAAAAACAAAGCTCCAGTAATCTCCCAGGGAATGAGGAGAGGTGGTCACTTGGCTACACCTGGCCAGAAAAGAGTGGGATATTTTACCACTTCTGAGGAAGATTTTCAACACATTCTCCTTTTAGAGGTATACTGTCCTCTCATTTCAGGGCCATTCTTGTGGTTTGAGGTATAAATCACATTGGTTATTACTGACCTTATGCATTAGGTTTAAGCTCCCATCTAAGTGTGCTATCATTTATTTACTTTCCAGCTTCTGAAGTTTTGTGTCTTTTTTTTTATCCTCCCCATGACTATATTTATGTCCTTTTTATCTTTTTGCTGTCATGTTAGTAACATCTTGGCAAGAATCAGATGTAAATACATGTTTAACTAGAAGTCAAAGTTGTTGTCTCTTTGAATAATGGCTCTTTATTATTCTATCCCATATCCTTTTCTAGAATTTTTATTAGATACATGTTGGAGACTGTTGGTTTATCCCATATTTTTCAATTGTTCATTCACAACTTTATACTGTCTCTGTTCTATGTTATAGAAGGATAAATTGCCAATTCACTTGTCTCTTCATTTATTCCAATCTGGAATAAACTACATCTATTCAATTTTTATTTCAATGACGACCTCAATTTTGAAATTTTCTAATTATTTGTTTTCCCCTTCTTGTTTAATTTATCCTTAGTTTTGTCTTATGGCTTAAAGTAGTTATAAAATTTTATTCAAAAAAATTTATTTCCTCTAAAATAAATTTATGTTAAAGATTCAAAAGTTGGCTATTTTTAGCATTGAATTTCTTTACATTTTGGAACTCGGGTTTTGCAGGTCAGTTTTTAGTGTCTTTCTCCCTCTGTCCCTCACTTTCCCTTGCATAGAAGTTTTATGATGTCATTATTTAGCTCACAGATGTGATCACAGAAGCAAAGTTTAGTTTCTCTGCCTTAGGCAGGTTTCCTTGGCTGGCCAATGGCTTGATTTGGCTCCAGGCTGGGAGACTGCGCCTGGGTCCTCCTGTCTTTTTAGACCGACAGTTTATCCAGAGGCTCTGACCCAAACAGGATCAGAGTGGCCCCACTAATGCAGGGGTGGGCTTTAGGGATTCAGCATGGAGCATGGTGTGTCCTCATTACCTATCTAGAGCTAAGCTCCTGTGTGCATTCCTGAGTCTGAGCACTCATATAGGCCTTCCTGAGTCTGAGCACTCACATAGACCTGCCTGAGTCTGAGCACTCACATAGGCCTGCCTGAGTCTGAGCATCCCCGTAGACCTGAGTCTGAGCACCCCCATAGGCCTATATGAGTCTAAGTACCCCTGTAGGGCCTGCCTGAGTCTGAGCAACCCCATGGGCCTGTCTGAATGAGAGCACCCCCATAGACCTGCCTGAGTCTGAGCACCCCCGTAGGCCTGCCTGAGTCTGAGCACCCCCG
>NW_003852476.1:765953-775853 GCF_000181295.1 Otolemur garnettii | reverse complement strand
CCCCGTAGGCCTGCCTGAGTCTGAGCACCCCCGTAGGCCTGCCTGAGTCTGAGCAGCCCCGTAGGCCTGCCTGAGTCTGAGCACCCTACAGACCAATAATTTCAGCCTCTGTCATCACTTTGTGATTCTTTCCCAAATCTGGTCTTAAGTCATGTTTATCTTATTATTATTTTCTTTTGGTTCTCTCTCTCCTCTCTCTCTTTCACAGTTATTAGACTGAAACATGTGAAATAAAGAGTTTGTTGGCAAATGTTCAAATACAAGTAATTTTATGTGGTTTATGTGAATGAAGCTATTTTTGCTGAATGTTTCACACTCAAGTCCATCAAAGTCTTACCGATTATGACATCTTGACTGGAAGTCTCTATGAACTCTTTAATCCTTTATCTCACCAATCTACTTACCTACTCACTAATCAGTCAACCAGTTAAACAACCACACAGTGGAATCAGTTCCATGCAGAGACCTCGGCCCCACTGTCCCCACACTCATCAGGTGCCTTTTAGAACTTGGACAGCTTTGAAGCAGTGGGAGGGTAAGTGGTTGAGAAAGAACTTTGCCTCTCTCCTCAAACCACATGATTTCTCTTCCCACCATCATCCAAATATTTGAACCAAATAAAATTTTATTGAGCCTAAGAACTATGATTGTTTAGTTTTCATTTTTTCCAGGAGGAGAGAACTAGAAAATATGTGTAGTAAAAAAGAAAATAGTATTTTCACATTTCATCTTTATTACTAAAATCTTGACTCATAGTTATTATTATTATTATTATTTTTGAGCCAGAGTCTCAAGCTGTTACCCTGGGTAGAGCGCCATGACATCATAGCTCACAGCAACCTCCAACTTTGGCTCAAGTGATCCTCTTGCCTCAGTTTTTCTATTTTTAGTAGAGACGGAATCTCACTTTTGCTCAGGCTGGTCTTAAGTTGGCTTGAGAGCTTGGCTTGTGAGCTCAAGCTATCCACCCGCCTCAGCCTCCCAGAGTGCTGGGATTACAGGGGGAGCCACTGCTCAGCCTAAGATCTTGACTTGTAGTTATTATTAGCAGACATATGAATAGCCTCACGGATACAGCGAATACAAAGTCATGAGTAATGGAGATGGCAAGTGTGTGTGCATGTGGGGACTAAGTGTCATGAAAGACAAGCCAGAGAGTGCTGGGATGGAAAGTGTTTCAAAGAAGAAAGAGCTGAGAAGGAACGAGCTTAGGAAGCACTGATGTCTTTCACTTTAGGATCTTTGAGTTCGGCCCCCACCCTATTGACCCTCTCAACACCCAGACTGCCAGTTGACCCCAGACATTCACCCTGCTCTTTTCTCCATGATGGGCTCCGATCCTCAGCTGTTGGTGTGGCCCCCATGGGAAGACAACTTTCACCAGGCCATAAAGTGACTGAGACCACATCACTGCATTTTAGCCCCAGAGTGCCATGTGAGCACTGGGAGGGTTGCTCTTGGTCCCTACATCTATCTAGCTGCCCAGAGTGTGGGCATGATGATTGGGTTTCAAGGAGCCATCTCAATGCCTACAGAGGGCCCTGAGCCTCTGGCCCGGCTCCTCTCAGCCTGCACAGGCATGAGCTCCTGTCCTGTTCAAGCCTCTGATACTTTGACTTTTCATGCTTGGTGCATAAAATTAGCCCCGTCCTAGAATAAATTATGTATCACACTAAGCGCTCATGTGACAAGAAGTTTCAGCACTTAGTAATTTCAAGACAAAGTGGAAGGGCAGAGAGATTTGTCATTTGATTCATGGTACTTCAGTTCCTAAAGCTTGAAAAACAGCTAGGTTTCCGTTAAGCCTGTCTGATAATGCCGTGATTTCCAAAGACTTCAGCCAGCATGTTTGGAAACTGTGGTTTTCATGTCATAACTATCTGGGCCTCTGTGGTAAAATAAATCTTTACTTTTCAAATGTCAAACTTCCTCTGAAAGAGAAGAAATTCTTTAAAAAGTTAAGCCCTTCTGTCACTGTGAGGTTGGCTTGTGTGTCACTCACTACAAGGCCTCACCACTTATTGGCTGTGTGAACACCCACTGCTGTCCCATCACAAGTGTGTCCCCGGCTAAATCCTGATCATTCTTCAAGATAAGGTAAGATATTTCTCAGGAATTTTTTTGACTATTTTTTAAAATTTACATAAATTTAGGAGGCAGAAGTAAGTTTCTGTTACATGGATGAATTATATGGTGGTGAAGTCAGGGCCTCAGTATATCTGTCACCTGAATAGTGTACATTGTACCCCACAGATAGATCTTCACCCCTCAGCCACCTCTCAGCCTCCCCAGTCTGGGTCTCCAGTATTTATTATGTGGCTCAGTATGACATTACATACCCATAGCTTTGATTTAAAAAGAGAGAAATTCAACTCAAGTTAACTTCGTGAAAGCATACTTTATTTGTTCATGTCACTGATCAGCTCATGGGATGTGGAGCTTCAGGCATGGCCAGGTCAAGTGGCATCATCAGAAATATGTTCTGTCGCCTCCTGAGTCCATGTTCTTCTCCGCAGTAGCAGGATATGTTTGGCAGACAACGTGATTCTCAGCAAACAAAGGTCACCAGCATCCTTGATGATCGTGTTACTGACCCAAACAGGCTGCCTCTGACTTACTCGGGCTTTAGTCATTCGCTCCTCTCTGATCGGAGTGCTCTGAGCAGCAAGGCCTGGTCCACCTGCCACCCTGGCAGCCAGGGGTGCTGCATCAGCAGAGCATGAGACTGGACAGCAAAAAGAAGAGGGATCTCATCAGTAGGGAGAGTATACTGAGCAAGAGAAGACAGCAGGCTCCGTCTGACCACAGGTGACCCTATGGCTTCAGAACTCAGAAGGACAAACGACATGTCACTTTCAACCTGCCAGGTGCTTTCTGGGTTGCAACCTTTTCATCTTACTATGTTTTTTAGCTAAGAACATTTTATAGCTAATTAAGTTATACTACAGCTAGTACTATTTATTATTCTTCTAACTTCTCTTTTTAACTTCTAGCTTTTAAACCTATTAGTGCATGACTAGGAAGACTGAGGCTATGTAGAAATAGGGAGCTTTAGAATTCTTTCCTTTTAACTGATGAGATAGTTGGGTTTGAAACCTCTGGGGAATAATGATGTAGAGAGTGAAATGTCAGCTCTGATGGAAGGGGTGCTTTGAGAGATCAACAGGATTAGAGTGCTATCCACAGTGAGGAAGGCATGGCACCAACAATTGAAGGGGTGGTAAAGTTTTTCTGTCTCAGGAGTTTTCTCTCTGATTCATGTAGAGACCTTAACACCAGCCAGTCTAAGAGAGGAGGCCAGGGCATGGTGGAGACTGAAGGTGGACCAGCTGAGTGGGGTGCTCAGCTTTGACCAATGGCTTCAGTGCCCTGATGTAGTCAGTGACACTGGCAGCAGATATTATGCCAGTCCTGGGGTGACCTGAGGGAGGAGAGGACTCTATTTGGCAGTGGTGATCACAGAGAGACCAGCATTCTGCCTTCAAGGATAGGTTCTGGCAAAAACTAGGTGAATTCTCTAAACCTCAGAGAAGTGGTTGAGCATTTAAAGCAAAACTTCTCACCCAGGAGGATCTCTGGGTGCAAATGAAGAAAGCAGGTAATAATGGCACGACCATGAAGATCAGGCATTGGCTGTGGCTTTGATCCAGGCATGCAGCTGCCAGACAGATCCCAGATTCTAAGATGGGAGGGGATGTAACAGCTAAGGCCTTGCTGTCTCTGGTCGCAATGGCTGAGAAACTTGGACCTGTTTTCCAGATACAGATATCAGCTGTGAGAGCCTTAGAATGAAGAGGAAAAAGGAAATGACAAATTGGAGGCAATTCTCAACTGGTTTGTAAGCTCACACTGTGCTCACATCTTGAGTACATGCTGGGCACTGTGCTGGACACAGATGCATTGAATTAAAGGATAAAGGACATAAACACACTTTCATCTGTCCCCCATGAGCACACAGAAAACCAGGGTGAGGATCATAGCCACAGAAGGGGAGACTGCTGGCAAGGCCACCTGGCCAAGCCCCTCAGTCAGCTGCAGAGTCCTGCCAACAGTGCCTGCCAGAGCCAGGCCTTGCCTGCAGCACACACCACATCCCGCTTGCGTCTTTCTGCCTCCAGCTCTCAGGAAGCCATGCGTGCATCCTCAGATCTGTGCTCCTTTTGGGACATCTCTAGGAAGGACATTTGTTTGTTTGTTTGTTTGTTTTAGGTTTTACACTGCAGGGCCGTGAGGGGGGAACTGTTGCAATGAGTGGGGGATCTCCGCCCTTTGTATCTTTCAGGCACAAAACCCTATTGCCCCTATTTCCTTGTTTTCTTCTCAAACAGCATGCACAGGGTTACAGAGGAAATCCCTTACCGCTTCCACAGCCACTAGTCAGATGAGATTGCTAAACAGGTTTTGGAACCTCTTGGGCTTCCAAGATGAAGTAGGTATTATCAGACTATCTTGGCCGTCATTAGGCTGACAGATGTCACTTCCAGGTTGTCCTCATGCCCAAGTAGTTAGTGGGAGCCAGGCTAGGGCTCCAAGCTGGCAGTCCAAGGGCACACACAGCCAGAGCAGGCAGTGGGTATGAGTCAAGGTTGAATGTGACTATCCTGGGTCAGGGACCAGGCGGCGTGACAGGTGATCAAGGTTAAAGAAGGCAAGGAATACCGCTTGTGTCCCTTATCCCAGAGAGCATTCAGGAGGGGAAACGCTACTGCACCAACGAGCTTTGTGCCATAACTACCCTTGCGGGGTAGGAACTCAGTTATAGGACATCACAAGGTTCTATCTAGCCTGACACCTTTGGTTACCACATCCTGCATTCTTGGAGCTCTGTTTGTGAAGGGAACTCTGTTTCTATTATGCTAATAGAAACTTCTAATCTATGAAGCTATCTTTAAATAGCCGTCTATATGCACACAAGAGCTGTAAGGCACAGTGTCACGAGAGGCTCTGGTCTTCTTACGTAACTGGGGTTAGGGAGGGGACACAGGGATAATATCTTTAGAAGATATTTAAAAAGAAGGCTTTCTAAAGGAAGACAGTGTCATTTAGGAAGGACAATTTCTTTAGGGGCTGGGAGGGGAGCCTTCCTTGTCCTTACTCCTCCTGCTGTGGCTGCCAGAGAATGGCGAGGGCAGCTCCCTGCTGAGCCCGGGTTGGTGCAATGTGGCTTTTGTGGGCTGTGGCATTTGCATGCAAGATCCCTGAGCCTTTGCCTCATGCACAAGCATTGAGTAGGCATTCTCTCCTCACCCACATTAAATCCTCAGAGGGCTTCCCTCCGTGGGTTTATAAAGGCCCTTTATCTAACTCATGGCTCAGAGAACTGAGCTTGCTGGCAAGAGGTTTTTTAAGACACATTTTGAATAATTGCTCAGCAATTCATTATATCAGAAAACAGGTCCTTTTTGTTCTAATACTCAGCCTAGGAATGCAACTCCTTTCTGACAAATCCATTAACAAAACCTGTGCGTGGGGGCTGAGCAACTCTGGCCAATTTCTTAAATGTACTAAAACCTGCTGATCATTAAAGTGTAAGTTATTACCTACAGCTGCAGATGATTCATGACTCTTAGACTGCAGGAAATAGCAATGTCACTTTCAAATGCCCAGGACAGCACCAGACCAAGTGCCCATTGTGAGAAGAGACTTAACGCTTGGTGACCAAGAGAGACGGCCACAGACGGGAGGAACATGAGTTAACATGGTCATGGCTTGAGGGGCAGAGCGTTCCCTGCAGTGGCAACGTAAGGTGACCTCAGGTGACGAGGCTGCCGAACACAGATCTGGGTACCTCAGTGCATTGTTATATCCCGTGTGACACAGGATATTATATTTATACTATATTGCATATAAATATATTTTAAATATTTACCATATTTAAAATAATATGTCAAAATATTTAAAACTATGTAATACATGCTTTTAACATGTACTTTATATATTTAAAAATGTGCACTAATATAGACACTTGGGAAAAAGCTCGAAGAAATTATATTACAAGGCTATTGATTCTGCTGATGAGCTTAAGAGTAAGAGTAAAGTTTTGGTCTCTTTATACTTTTATATATGTCTGAGTTTCTTTAAGTAAGCAGAGTTTTCACTTATGAGTACGGTTGTCATTGTTGCCAACATCACCTAACAGTTATTAAATAATCACTTTCTTCTGATACTGTGCTAAGCCCTTCATGTGTTATTTCCATAAACTTTACCACCACCAGAGGTAACTGGCACCACAATTATTTGTAAATATGCCATTACAAAAATGTAACTTCCATTCAGGATGCTCCCTTTTCTCAAGGTGACTCACCACCAAGTGTGTCAGAAACTCCTCTTTGGTCACTTTCATAGAACGTTTTGTCCCTGAGTTTGAGGCTAAGACAGGTGGCTAGCTAAGTGTCACATGCTTGCTGGTGCCCGTGTCCTCACTGTCACTTGGGAGTCTGCAGAGGTCAATAATTGTAGACTCAGTTTGTCTAGACACAAAAACATGGGAGCAAGTAATCACAGCAGGCACTATTGTTAACTGAAAGGGCGATCTTTTTTTAAATAAAGAGAGAAAAGTTTCATACAATAAGAGACCCTTTTGAGGGTGAAAGGCTGAGTAGGACACTTTGGTTATATTCCCTCACTCAAGCAATGAACTACAGAATAATACATCTTACAGAAATGTTAAAGAACATCTCTCTCCTTGGTGATTTTTTTGTCAGCCTAAAACAATTGAAAATATTAGCAATTGTTTCATATAGTATTTGTATAAATATTTCTATCACCAAGCAGCTAATTCAGGCCCCATACATCAAGCAATTCAATTCAATGAATATCTTTTTTAAAACCTTTAAGTCAAAGACTTTACCCATCAGAGAGCAAATAAGACATAACTCCTGACCTAAGGCAAAAGGGCTGCTTCAATAAATAATATGAGGAGAGAAAGTAGTAGAAAATAAATGAGTGCAGACTGGGAAAAGTTCAATCAGATCTCATACAAGTTCTGTTTACATGAACCTTGCAATTGGATTCATAGCTTCGCACAGTACTGATTTGTTGGTTGTGAATTGGGACAGAAACTGCCAGTTTCCCATCCAATATCCTTCTTCCCCTTTATGTTATTAAAGCCAGAAAGTGTCTAGTGGTTGAGAGTTCCAATAGGCTTTTTTCTCTTCCACATTTTCTGCTGCCTGAAATTCAGATTGCAATGGCTGGAGCTCCAGCAGTGATCCTGAGACAATGAGGGAAAAAGCCCAAGCAAATCACGAAGATCGCAGCTCTAATATCTTTGCTTTGTTGAGCTAAATCCAGTATCCATTTATCTCTAGACTTGTTGACATGTGGGAGAAAAAATTCCTGTGTATTTGAGCCATTGTAGTCAGATCTGTTCCTAGCAGCCATAAGCACCACCTAATTGAAAATAGGCAATTCTGGTCAGGTACATCTCTCTCCCAAAGCCTCGATTATGCATAGAGAAACCTGCCAAGGCAGCTCAGTGTACTTGTTCATGAAGCTTTTGAATTAGACTCCTCTGCACCCATAGAGAACCAAGGAGCATTCAATGAGGGAACTTCTATTTCATTTCCCTCATATGTTATGTGAAGAAGAGACAGTTGCCTTGGCAAAGGTTATGCAGATAAATGGTCAAATCCGAAACTAACCGCAAAGCTTTTGGTCTCCTGTGTGCTTCTTGTATTCCCACTGTTCTATGTCATCATCGAGCCATCCCAAGAGGCTCCTGGACTCTCCAATTAGCCAAGTCTTGACTCACAAATTTTGTTTAATCATTGCATTGTTGCAAAATCCACGAGATCTGTAGGAAGATTCTGCTGTAATGAAAGACTGGATAGAAGGACGGGTTCCACTTTCTTATAGAAAATCAGCCACTGTCCTGAAGCTTATGAATTCATTTCTGCTGTGTTGATAAACTGCAAGTGGTTTTAAATTGAGCCATAAATTCCTCCCAACCCTTGCCTTAGCTGCCCTCCTATGGCAATGAAATCTGGCCAGAGATACATAAGCACCCCACTTGGTGCACATTTAGGCTGGGAGCTGGAAATTTACAGGCCATGCCTTGCAGGTGACCTCCACTTTTTAATAGTCTGAGATTGCCAATGTAGATAAGCCAGGTCTCTGGTTCAGACCCAAGCCCTAGCTCGAGAAGGCCCTATGCTATATGCCATGAAGGGAACAATTTATTGGTGGCTCTGATGAACTCTCTGAGTTGACTATATTGACTTCTTGCTTTGGAGTCACAGACAAAAATGCGTTTTTCTGTTTAAAATCATGATTTTTAACTTGTACACTTGGCTTGATTACCTATATCTGAGCTACAGGGACTGAATAATTTCGAAGTGTAAACCTCTGTGTTTGGCCTCTGCACCCTTTGTATTTCACCGGTAGGTGTCCCGGCCCTTTCTGTGCTTCTATCACAGAGTCGGAGATGACTTCTGATGGTGCTGGAGGCCTGGGAGCCTGCATCTGGGGAGGCCTCTTGCAGGGGAAGGTGGAGGCAAGAGAGCTGCTCAGAGAAAGAGCCAGAGATGGAAAGCACAGCCTCAGGTCTCTTTATAATTAACGTGGGTCCATTCATGAGGATGGAGCCCTCCTGGCAAACACAACTCCCAACGCTCTTGCACTAGGGGTTAGGGCTTCCAGCAATTTGCACTGAGGACACATTTGAACCACAGCAGCGGGTTGTATGCAGAAGAGCCTGGGCAGGTGTGTGGATCCCCTGCCCACCTGTGCTGCTTCTCTGGCGCTAGTTCATCAGGTGAGAGACAGCCGAGTGAGGGTGGGGTACCTCTACCCAGCAGATGGGATGCTCGAGGCCTGGAGATAGGAACAACAATTCCTCCTGCACCCTGGGTTCTTCTAGGAGGCTCAGTGCATGCTGGCCAGGCCTCACCTCATACACAACTAGTTTGTTCTTTGAGTAGGCCTGATGATAATGAAAAGAATTATTTCTCTAACTGAAGTTTTGCCTGAAGTCAAACATATGCCCCGACCTCCTGGGGTCTCTGCATGGCGAGTTCTCTCTCGGCCAATTGCAACAGGAGAAACAAATGTTTGTTTCAGCTTCTGGACCTGGCATCACACAGATATGGGAAAGAATTTGGTAAATAATTGGTTATTTGAAATCAGTGTTTTCCTTTTCTTGGTGGCATCCTGGAGTGCTTATTACCTGGTGAGCAATGGCGCAGCTCAGCTGGAAGAGGTGGGTTTGCAGACACAGTTGCACCTGATCATCACCAGCAGCTGTCATTAGGGAAGGAAGGGGATGAGTCTGCAACCTGGAGGCTGGGCTGAGCCCAAGAAAGCACACGTTGTTATTACTCTTGTGGTATTTCAGGACAGTTGGGCAGAACTAGGAGACGGTGGGTTAAGAGATGTCCCAGGCCAGCCCGGCACCCCTGCTGAGTCTCTGGACACAATGTGTAGTCCCAGAAACAAAAGAACAGGCGACTTGGCTATTTTGAAATTGTCAATTAGAATGCCTAAAGTTACGTGCTAGAACCACCACATCGATTCAAAGTTATCATACTCTTCTGAACTGAAGTTTAAAATGTTCTTTTTTCCCCAAGCCTTTGGTCGGAATATTTAAAAAGATTATTTTTTGGCTGCCCAAAAGTCAAGTTGTGGTTTAGTAGAATGTCTTCTGGGAATGACTTTTCTCTATCAGAATTCCTAAAACCTGTCTTTTATTTTATTTTATATATATATATATATTTGAATGGTAACTATGTATATTAATGCACTTCTGTGGTACGGTTTGGGGTTTTCACATGCAATCCGAAATACTTCCATCAAACTGGTCAACACAGCCTTCATGTCATTTTCTCAGTTATTGTTTTAAAACGTTCACATTCTACTCTTAGAAAGATTCACTTGTACCCCTGTAAGATAAACCTCAGAAGT
>NW_003852476.1:735329-760977 GCF_000181295.1 Otolemur garnettii | reverse complement strand
TTTTATCTTTGAAATCATTGAGTTCTTGAGTCATCTTTTGAATAATTTCTTGAGATATCTTTTGAATAATTTCTTGAGAAATCTTTTGAATAATTTCTTGAGCTCCTAATTCCTTCCTTTCTTCCATTCTGTTAATCTTATTTGCTATCCACATTCTGAACTCGATTTCTTGCATCACAGCCATTTGCTTGTGGATGGGGTTTTCAATTGTGTCTTCCCCATTTTCCCTTGGAGGAGTTGATCTATTCTAGTTATTTGAGTTGCCAGAGTTTTTCCGCTGGTTCCGCCCCATGCTGAGTTTATCTTGTTTGGAGGTCTTATCAGACCCATTCAGTTGGTGGCTTCTTCTGGTTGCCCAGAGAGACAGGCAGAACATGTCTGTTGTCTTCTCCCAGTTCTCGGGTGCTGGGGTAGCTGGGGTGCAGTGGAACAGTAGCAGCTGCACGGGAGTGTGCATGGCCGGATTAGACCTCGTTCAGCCTGCCAGGGGACCAGAGGGCAGGAAACTGGCAGCAGCCATATCAGTCCTAGTTTGGCCCCTCTGGGCAACCGGTGGAACAGGGGAACTGTAGTGGCTAGATTAGTCCTAGTTCAGCACTCTGGAGCAGCCAGGGGGTAGGGGAATGGCAGCGGTAGTGCAGGGTACGCGAGCGACCAGATCAGTCCTAGTTCAGCCCCACCAGAGTAGCTGGGGGGAAGCGGGGGACTACTTCACCATCACCCATTGGATGTGTGCGGTGCTAGCAAGCCGATCTGTGCCCTCCTAGTGCAGGAGCCCGGAGCGGGGAACTACTCCACCTCTGTCTGAGGGACGTATGTGGCTCTAGCAAACAGTTCTGGGCCCTCCAAGAGTGGTAGACCCCTCCACAACCACCTGCAGGGCAAGCGTGGCTCTAGCAAGCAGTTCTAGGCCCACCCAGCTTGGGAGCCTGGAGCGGGGAACACCGCCCCTGGCCCCCGTGGTGTGTGTGTGTCTCTCACAAGCTGTTTTGGGTCTACCTGAAATGGAGGATTCCTCTGCCTCTGCCTGTGGTATGCCTGTGGCACTGGTGAATGGTTCTGGGCCTGCCCAGAGCAGGAGCCTGCTGCCCGTGAGGCGTGTGACTCTAGCAAGCAGTTTGGGGGCCCACCCCGCTTCGTGAGGGCAAAGGGACCCACTCAGCAACTGGGTTAGTCTGGGAAGGTTAATACCTCCTTTCCCATCTTACGCCCAGTTACTCGTAGTCCCCCAGGTCCATGACCCTATTCACTCCAGTAGGCCACTACTCCCAGGGTTTACCTGGCAAAATCAGCCAGAAATCTGAGTTCAGCAGGGGGGCCTTGCGTGTTTAAATTAGGCTTCTGTCCAGCTAGATTTCTCTGTAAATCAGAGGTTGCATTCAGCTTTACACTCAGGTGTCAATTCTAGCCTCTGCCCGCCCACTGCCTTTGTCTCAGCCACATTAGCCCCCTGAGGGCTGGCGCTCCACCCAAGAAAGTTATGTGCACCCTGCCTGTGGCTGCTGTCCGGAACCTCTGCTTGCCCAAAGGGATGGGGCTGGAATGGCATCAGCCTGCCGCTCAGGTTGCCATTGCCGCTGCACTGGTGTCCCCTGAGCTGATTCTCCTCTCCTCATGCCCACACCACAGTCAGCACAGAACAGCACCAGCCCTCTCCCCCTCCACTTCTCTCAAGGAGATGCCCAAGAATCTGGATTCCATAGGTAATAAACCTCCGGGCCTCAGAATGGGTGGGTGGGGACTCCTCGGAGTTCAATGTTGCAGGTGGGGAATATATACAGATTTATACAGTTTTACAGTTTCATGCCTGGCCGGAGGGTGCCGTGGCACGCCAGCAGGGGTAGGAGGTCCAGTTTTTAGGGGGTCTCTCCCATGGGATAGAGTGGGAGGAAGTTTGAACTCTTCTCACTTGTTTGCATGGAGTAAACTTCGAGCCCTTGTTGTGGGGGAGGGGACTCCCGTCTGCTTGGTGGTGGATTTTGGACCTTTTGGTTGTATTTTTGGGGTTGCAGCTCGCCTCAGGAAGGTTGAAGTGTGCTCTTCAATCTTCTCTTGGCTCTGCTCCAAACCATCAGCTAATTTGCTAAACTTCTGTCCTTTCAGCCTCCTTCTGGATGGGAGCTTCTGTAAAAAGCTGGCTGCAGTCCGCCATCTTGGCTCTGCCCCAAAACCTGTCTTTTAAATATTTTGTTGTTGTTTCTGGAGAAAAACCATACAGAGTAAAGGAAATAGAGATGTTAAAACAAAAGAGACAGGTAGAAAGAAAAAAATCTACAGAGTGACATATGGCACAGATTCTATTTGACCAATCAATTCACATAATCACCATTATCCCAGTCACCACTCTCCCCAGGCTCCCACCAGCCAGACTTCCTGTGGGCCTTGCTGCCCGTGCAGTGAGGGATAGGGCCCTGTGCTCAGGGCAAACACTGGACTCCCTTGAGCTCCACTCAAATGATGTGGGAGAGAAGGTGCATGTTAAAATCTTCATCAAGCCCACTTACCAGACCTGATATACAGAGCGAGGGTCTAGACCTCATGAAGTCCACAGGAACCATTAACATGTGGCCAAACCCTGTTTAATGTGGCCCTTTCGTACCTGAGTAACTGCCTCCATCTGGATGGAGGCAAGAGGATGTGGACCATGGCCATTCCAGGTTCCATGGAATGTCATAAGAGATCCTGAAAGATAACAAATAACAGTGGTTCTAGTTTGTGGTGGGGAAATGGGGTTACATAATAGTTAAATAATTGTCCCAGATTTAAACTGAAAAAAAAAAAATACCATGCAGAAATCAGACCCAGAGATCAGATGGAACCTTTCCCTCTAGTCTTGTCTATTCACACACTACAGTGTGTCTTCATCCTGCCACAGTAAATAATATAAGCTCTCTTTTCTTTTGAAAAGAGTTCATTCTGGAGACCAGACAGGGTGCCTGTTTCTTTTTCATACTGTCCGTCAGTCCTGTGAGCTCTGATTAAATGATTCCACATGCTGAGTTAAATAATTGGAGTTGCCTAGTTCCCAGTCATTTGTTTGCCAGCTATAATGAGTGTCAGTGTTTTAAGGGACTGAAACACTGAAGGAGTAAGACGAGGCTGTGAGCACAGCAAACAAGGAGTCCTATTCAGAGAATGTGGAGAAGAGAGCTCGCCACTGCCCAGCCCCCGGGCCGCTGCCCACCCTGCACCTACATGCTCATAAATTGCAAATCCATATTCAAAACTCAAGGGTTTAACTGGAAAACTGCCTCAAAATTTAGAATGCAAGTAATGCCAGGGCCTGGTGTTCAGCTCTTGTTTCATTTTTGTTATTTACCAGAGCATCCTTGAGGAGATCCTTCATAATTTGGAGGCTGTAGTTTTCTCATCCGTCAAAGGGAGAGGTTAACAGGCTGTTGGTGCCATTCCCTGACTGCTTGTCAGCAAGTTGGTTAGAGTGACTGTAATGGAAGCCCGCCACAATTACCCACAGGCCTCACCAGGGAACTTAATAAAATAAGTCAGACACACAAAAATATAGTGCATGATTCCATCTATAAAGTTCTAGAAAAGGTACTAAATGTAGAGATGGCAGATCAATGAACGCCTGGGTCTAGGAGTAAAGGTGACACATCAGGTGCAAACTACAGGAGGAACTTTCTAGGTGACAGAAATTCCCACGTCTTGATTGTCTTGGTGGTTATAGAGGGAGACACTTGCATCCAAAATGATCAAACTTTGTACTTAAATGAGTCCATGTGAGTATGAACTTACCAAGTGGGCACAAAAATTTTGTCAATAATGTTACAAAATATAAATGATCCAGGCCCCATGACAAAACTCCAGGACTGAAACCTCTGTAGGCTGGGCCCAGGCATCAGTATGCTGTCCCAGCAGTAGAGACTGTGGCTGTGTGGAGGCTGACTGGTGTCCTGAACAGGGTTGCTGCCCCTTGGTCACCTGTAGCAATAGCTCACCCATAAAGTGGAGCTAATTTCACCAAGTCATGGCTGTGGGAAGAACACTGAGTTACAATATCTCTCGACACTGTCAGTGAAAATTCAATAACATAAGCCCAGGGGACTTTCTGGGATTATTGACAAGATTATTTTTGTTATTATTATTTTTATTCTTGTTTATGTCTCTTGAGGCAACCTGATTCTAGAGCACTATTTCTATCTGGATCTTTTCCTTAAGTAGACTTAGAGAAGAACAGCTCAACATCCTTAAACAGTGTGAGACAAAATCATGGCAGTCATACTGCCCCATGCTCAGGAGGATGATTGATGCCACAGGCTTTTCTGCCAGTGCTTCTCTAATACATCTACACTGGAACAAGAAAGGAAAGCTTCAGTGCCTCAGGAAAGTAGGGGATGATACTGGTCACATCTGAGCAGCAGCATCTGTGGCTGGGAGGGACAGATTTTACTGGAGGAATAGTGGTGGTGGCCGGAGAGTCACGACTGCTTCCAGAGCATGAGCAGTGTGAGGGCCTCTGTCTGAAGGGCTGAGAGGCTGCGGGAGCAGATTTGCATGAAGTTCTCAGCACAGTTTGGGGCCACACTTGGTTTAGTAAGAGTGAAAGATGATTGCCACTATCATCATCTGTTCCAATATAACCTATTTTAGAAATAGAGAAACTGAGGAGCAGAGAGGTCCAGTAGCCTATCCAGGGTCATAAAATGGTAAATGTCAGAGCAGAATCCAGACGTGTATTTGAGTGAGTCTAAATCCACGGTATAACCCAGCTCTAGTACCTTCCTGTGTGTATTTGTGTTAAGCCTCTGGAGAAGATTATTATTTCCCTCAATATAGAATTACTATCCTTGGTGCAGGTCAATAACTGAGTTTGCAAAGCAACTAAGAGGTCCATATTTACCCATTTCTGGGTTGTAAATTAGAGCATGAGAGCTGGGTGGGGAGGGGGCTGGTGGGCTGGGGTGTGCAGTGAGGCCAGGGCAGGCCAGGGACAGGCTGCCGGAAACACCCTGGCCCCTGCACCTTCTCCTTGCCTGCTGTTCCAACTCAGACTTTGCTTTCACAGATGTGCAGACCATGCTGACTTCCCATCTGGGTTGCCAGGATTTGTTTCTCCAACTATGCTGAATTTAGGATGCAAATCTAAGTTTTTAAAAATGACTTGTTTTGTGTTTTCTCTCCAGAAAATACATATGTCAAAGGTCAAGTATATTTAGTAAGTTATTTTTTCCTAAGGAAAAACACTTCAGCTTCAAGAGACGAAAATTACTTAGTCTGCCTGTAGCTGAGGGCACAAATCTCTCTGTTCTCAGAAATTACCACAGAATACAGATACCCAAAGTGTGTGAGCAGCACGGAGACGGCCCTGTTGCTAGAGTGCCCGCCACGCATACACAGATAAGGAAGCCACAAACTCTTATTAATAAAGCTGATGTGTGTTTGGTTGACCGGCCAATAAGGCTGCCGTTAGTTATTAAACTTCATACCACGCCCAAGATCTTGCTGGCTGAGAGTCCGTGTGGTGATGGTCTCACGTGCCTGCTGCTGTCATGTTTAGCACTAGGTAAATGTTCAGCACTAGGTAAATTTTCAGCAGCCACAGTTTCGAGAAAACTGAAGTTAAGTTTAATATAATTCAACTACAACAGAAATGCAAAAAAAGAAAAATTGCCAGATACCAATGATTTCTACATAGCTGACCTTAAAAAGGGAAGAGCTGCTGCAGGAACCTAGAAATCGGGGAGGAATCTTTGCTTTGCAGGAAAGCTCTGTTGACTCACTCTCATCACCTGCACATCATCATCATGACTAACGTTTGTGCTAAGTGCTTCATTATCTCTTTTACTCTTCCCCATAACTCTATAAAATAAACACAGTCACCGTCTGGCCTTTCACACTGAGGCTCTGAGGTTGAGCGAGAAGCCAGCCTATGGCAGTGCTCCCACGAGTGGGGAGCCAAGCTGACTGTCCATCCCACGTGCTCACTGCCGGGCCCATGCTCAGCTCTCTACATGGCTCTGTTCTGAGAGTCTTGCACAGCTGTACCCACATGTATCACACACGAACTCAACTCCCTTGACCACCTGCTTCTTTCCAAAGGCATTTCTCAGGCTACACCCCTGTGGGCACCTTCGCTGTCCCCTGCCCAGCACCCACTGGCTGACACACCCATGGGAATCCCTGGATCTGCCCAGCTCCCACGTCACACGTACTGAGCCACATCAGCTCTGAATTCCCTTCCTCTTCCAGAGGGGTATAAAATGCTATACTGCAGGCTGTCCGCTCTGGGCTCGCATGCAGTCACCAAGGGGCTGGACTGCACAGCCTGGGAGTTGGGAGGAGCCAGCTGCCTGAGGTCAGGCTGCAGGGACGGGCTGTGGGGAATGAGGGGGCCTGAACAAAGAAGCCCCTCTCTCCCGATGCCATGAAAGGCTCAGAGATGTGGCTTCATGAGCTTTTTCACAAACAGCCTGTTGAACAGCTTGTGGTGGTGGTGGCCAGCACAGAAGCACACACAGATCCTGTTTTCCTCTCATCTGTCCTGTCTCATGTCCCTTCTTCCCAGACTCGGCTCCAGGTATGTGTTTCTCAAATAAGGTTTCAGCACTTGGCTCCTTGCCTTGGCTCTGCTTCTGAGAGGTACAGGGCTGAAGATATCATCTCAGTTCCGGGTCTGAGCAAACTGGGACGAGTAAAGTGACCTGCCCTGGGCGACATAACCTCAGTATAGCAAACTCAAAAGCCCCATGTTGAGAGAGCTGGCCTCACTCAGAAACTTGGTGGTCATGCTGTTCTGGGCATGCAGAAATCTAGTCAGCTGGTCTGAAACTCATATGTCCACCTGGTCTTGAGTTATGAATGTGCACACAGCCCTCATGTGCTCACATTCACACACACATGCACACATAAACACATGTACATACAGGCACACACGTGTACACACACATGCACACGTGTACATACAGACACACATGTCCATGCACACACTTGTACACACAGACACATAAGCAATACATGTACACGTGCACATGCGTGCACACGCATGCACACATGAGCACAGTGTATATATGGACACACATGTGTACATACGCACACACGTGCACACACATGCACACGTGTACATACAGACACACATGTGCACGCACACATGAACACATGTGTACACATGGACACACGTGTGCACACACATGCACACATGAGCGCAGTGTACATATGGACACACACGTGTACATATGCACACACGTGCACATGCACACACATGGACATATGCACACACATGTGCACACACACGCCTTTAAGCTGAAGGGACAACACTTCCTCTTCTAGTTCATTCCTAAGTTTTTCACTGCTCTTTGTCTTAATTGTAAGCTTCTTTCTCATGTCTTTCTTTTCCAATATGATTAAGTAAAATTAAGTAAATATTTGTTGGTGATCATCTACATACTACCTACCAGGCAAGCCATGGGCTAGCTTTCTGAATCTGGTGCTACTTATATCAGAACCACGCAGGGAGTCCACAGTCTACACAGCCACGGTCATGCCCCACACTTGCAGGACAGCCTCTTCTCTGGAGCTCCAAATGAGCCTGATAAGGGTCTGAAGTGTAGAGTACCTGTCCTCAACCCTGAATGGGACACACACAGAGCTGTTTAATATCATATCAAGATACCTCAAGAGATATAGAACATTTTCTCCAAAAATGTCTAATCAAAGTAACTTCAATATACTTATTTTTCTTAAGAAACAAATGCATACTATCCATCAGTTTCAGTTAGCATAGGCATTAGATAAAATGAACTGAATAAGAGGAGACACAGAAATCTCCAAATGGTGGAAATTGTGCCTTTAATACATCTAAGAAATCACCAGAATCTTGCATCTGATGTGTGAAGATAACAATTGATTAAACCAGTTCCTTGGAAAAATGTATTAAAACCAGTATTTAAGGATTAGGCCTTGAAAATCAGCTTTTTGAGACAGCAAAGACCTTCCATGGTCAGAGCCTTTTGCAACACTGTGAAGCACAGAAGACCACCTGGCCTCTGCCAGAGGCAAGTGTGCAACATGAGGGAAGTGCCAAATCACATCACGGGGGAAGGTGGGACCCTTCTCCTGGCTCCTGGTCCCACTGGTCCTGCAGATGTAGGGCTAAGTGCCAACAGATGCTGCCCTCCAGGTTTCACAAGTGCATTTTAAAGACATCCTTTATCACTTCACCTGAAGCTCTTATTCTTCATTGCAAAAAATTCAACTGCATCAACATCTTATTTTACAGATATTTTTGCCCTCTCCCTTCTGTTAAGAGTCAAGGCAGAATTCCTACAGTGTTGCCCTTCTAAATGGAACACTGAATGTCAATGGTTTACACGTGCCTTCTCTAACTACCACCTTGGCTTTGGCTCCTCCTACAAGGAGAGCTGAGACAAAGGCTTGCATGAAAGCAGTGTGTTTGAATGGGGTCCCTGGGAGTGTAGCTGAGGTAGTGGGAAGGCGAGGCAGGGAATGATAAAGCCAGTAGCAGCGTGTTAATGAGGGGGTCACTACCTTGAGTACTGAGAGCACACTCCCCTGGAGAACACACTCCCTGGAGAACACACCTCAGAATCAGCCCCCTGGAAGATGTAGAACCAGGCGTCATCCCCTTTTCACGTGTCCCCTTCCCTCCTCCCTTCATGAGCTCCCCTGCACTTCCAGATCGCACAGCGTTGTCACAGAGGGCGGGCCTCTGCAGGAGAAATCTCTCTGGCAGAGAGAAGGGGAGCTGCAGGTGCTCGCAGAGGGAAGCTGTTGGGGGGGGCTGGACACTGATTTGCCTGCAGCTGCAGGGGGGCAGGTGGGCCGGGGCTCTGGGTCAGGGCACCTGCTTCCACTAGCTCTTACCTCTCTCTTCTCAAATATTCATTGACTGTCCTTGACGAAGTTGCTTAGGGTCAAGACTCACCTCTGGCCCTTACTAGTTATGTTACCATCAACTGACTTTAACCTCTCTGGACCGTAAATCGTTTAACATGACGGGGGTAACAGTACCTGCTTCGCATGGTTCTGCAGAGACTTAAATGTGACAGCACGTGTGAGGCACTTAGCCTAGTGCTGATAAAATGTTAGCCATCATTGTATCGGCCATTGTTTAGGTTTTTAAGAAGAAATAATAGGAACTGAGATTTCTGAGACCCCAATTTCACTCTGTGTTGCTATCAGCTAGTTATGTCATCTAGAGAAAATCATCTAATGTTTCTGAGCTGAGTTCAGTCTCTCTCGGCTTTCAACATGCCTTCCTTACTGGCCTTAATCATTTCCAGCTTTTGCGACATTTCCTTTCATGTAAACACTTAGAGCCCATTGTAGGGCTCTTAACTGGACTTATTTCGATGCTGTTTTGTCTCAGAGAAGAGGAAGGCCTGAGGAGAAGGAGGGAGATGGGGAGCAGCCTGCCAGCGGAGCAGTCAGATCCCACCTGACACGTACGGAGTTCACTGTGTTGTGCTGGTGCAGTTCTAAAGTGTGACATAGAGCAGGGACTACCAAAATGTGGCCACACATACACAAGTGAACACACACTGCTGGACAGATGGTAGTGGCTCAAAGCAGGGTCACTAAAAACCTCCAATCCATAAAACACACACACACAGAGAATCCGTGAAGTGTAATTAAACAAGGTGTGCCGGTGCTTAGGTCCAGGAAACTATGGAACCATTGAAGGATTTAACCAGGGAAATGATACAGTCAAAGCAGTAGATTTGGAAGAATCAATGGGCAATTTGTACAGATGAGTCAGAGCAGGTTAAGATAGGACGGTGGGAGCCAGTTTAGTAAGCTTTATCTCCTCATTGGTGTGTTGGCGTTAATAACAGTAAATCTGCGTTGATTGTGAGCATGGAGCCTGCACCATGGGCCTTCTTCTCTTATACAGCCTACAAGAAGATACGGTTTTCAATCACTCTGCCTGAAGTTGTTTCATCACTGCCTGAAGTTGTTTGTGTTACTAGGTACCTGGCCCCAGTGTGCCTCAGTCTCCCCACGGGGTGTGCAGAACCTCTGCCTGCTGACACCACATTCATCTCAGCCAGATCACAGTAAATACAACTGTGGGTACCGTGCTTCATGTAGCTCACAACACCATCGGATGGTTTTCATCCCTCACGAACTCCCCATTATTGGGAACTACCACAGGGTAAGCACACAGGACTTTCGTCTCCCACCTGGACGAATTGCTACAGAATTTATCTTTGAGCCCACTTCAAGTTTTAAAATATTTTTATTCCTCAGCTCTCTCTTTTAAAATTCTCAATATGCCTATCCCTTTCATTCTGTCCGTGTGAGACTACAAATACTTGTCATCTCCCTTTCATTAAGACAGAGCGTCTATTCACAGTTCTGCTCACAAAGACTCTGAAAAGGAGAGATGACTTGTTTGGACAGAGACACCCCCCTGCTGCATGCAGCAGGCTGGCATCCCAGTGCGCCTGAGGGCACATCTCCAAAGGGCTGCTGGCTTTGTATAAGTAACTCAATCTGGCAATGACATCTGATAATTTCAGGTCTGCTCCTAGACACTCTGCCAGTACCACCAGCAAGTCCACTGCCATTTTCAGTTCTGAAGCATCTTAGACTAAAGTGTGTGTTAATTTTAAAAATTCCATTGGTGTCTACATGTATGCATAAGTGTAGATGTTAAGCTGTTCTGTCCCATGCAATCTGGCATTATCTTTTTTGTTTCATTAATATTGCTTTTAATAAATTATATTACTATCTTTATATGAGTTGAACTATAAATCTGATAAGATAATTGGCACCTACCTATGTAAAGAAATAATCATAATGTATTTACTATTTAATGAGTGTCTATTATACAGAAGACCCAGAAATGACTATTACAGTAATCCCATGAGAAATGTGTTATTAACAAGATATTACAGGTAAGGAAAATTAAATAATGTGTGTATGCAGTTAGCAAAGATGGACTGGGAAATGGAATTTGAGTTTTCCTGGGCAGAGTCTCTTTCCTATCTTGACTATCACTGAGAATCTATAGATGTTTGCTAAATGAGTTAGTGCATGAGGGACTCCAAAAGCATATCTTTAATTTTTGTATGATACTGGATCAATTTATAGCCACAACAACAAGCTGTAGGTAACTGATACTATATAAAATTAAAACTTGATTTTTAAAAAGTCTAATAATAAGGGGACAAAATACACAAAGTTGCACATGGGGACTCCCTACCTTACACTCTGATCATCTTGCATAGATACCACTGACCACTGCCATTCCTCATATTGAAATGTGGACTCGTGTTGGCCACACCTACTGAAGACTGGCCAAAAGAAATGGATTCATTTAGCTTTGGGCCATTAATTTCACACATCAAGACTATGGCTTCCAGAAATGAAAACAAACTGGTAGAGGATTTCCTGTGAGCAAGGCGTGGCTCTAGGTCCTGGGTTGAGTTCCAAACTTCCCACTCACAATCTGGGTTCTGGAGGACGTTCCTACAACACGTGGGATGTGTTGCTACTGTCTCCCTTCCTTGGGACCTTACTGATTGCCTGCTGATGGGTAAGCACATTCAAGCCATGCTGGTTCCTTGGCCCTACAGGCTGCAGGAGCAGCACACTGCTGGGTGGCTGGGGCTGCTCTGCCACCTCCCATGTGCCAGTCTTCTCCATGGTGAAATTAAATGACCAGAGGGAATGAGTCAATGACAATCTCCCCCTCTTTTTACTAGTTGCTCCTTTTTAACTCATTCTTTCCCTCTAACAAGTGAATTTTTCATTCTATTACAGTTATCTCTTAAGTTCACTGTCAAGTTTGTTTTAATTCATGCATTCCCTTATGAGATATTCACTCAAAATGCATTGCTGTCCCATCAGTTACATAGCTCTGCTCCTGGCGTGGGAATTCTGTTTCTTCAATGGCTTTATCTACTTAAGCGTATTCTTTTTAGAGGTCTCCATTATCTGTAATCCTTGGAGGGAACCACTGGCAATTGTAGAATAGGGCCTTTTTCTGCAGAGAGGCTTGAGAAACAAATCTGAAATATTTAAAAACAAAAGGCACCTGTGAGCTGATGCGTGCCCTGGTCTGACTGTTACTGGGCACCAAGCACCAGACACAGCACAGAATGGCAATTATTCTTCCTGGCTGCCAGTGCCAAATGAATTTTTTTTGCACTTAAAAATGAACAGAGGTTTGCAGTAATTGAATGAAATAATATACAATAATTTAAAATATTGTTCATTCAGAGAGAGATTAGGCTTTAATTAAATGGTGCCATTTAATACACTGTCCAGCAGACACTGTAATTGGTGTCTTTAGCAGAAAACACAGTAATATCTGAGTTTGACAGAAGTGATAATGATACTAATTTAGCCCAGTGGGTACATAAACAGCCTGGCCACTTCTGGCACGGGTGAATGGGCAGTAAGGTTTGATCATGACACCTGCACCCCTCTTCATCAGTCATTTATTTTCTGAAATAAAATTACTAATCACCCAGACAAAACAAACCCTGTTTACATTAAACAGGGATGTTATGTGGGATTTTTTAGGGGTAAAAGGATGTTCATTTCTCTGGCTACAAAAAGGTAAGCCTATCTTTAGAGCAGTTATAAAATTACATTTTATTTGAGCAGGGAAAATGGTATTTATTATTTTTAAAAGCTGCCATAAATGCAAAATAGCATTCACCAGTTTGTTCCAAGAGGGCAGCCGATTTTCTGGCACCACAACAGCTGCATATTTTAATTCCTGTCTTCTCTGGGTCATTTACAAGGACATTTCCATTTCCAGGCTTGGCGCCTGTTTCCTCACTGCTCGTTCCTGACATGTGATATGATAAGGCCCCATTCTCCTTAAGCTGTTCTGCTTGATAATTCCGAACAAAGCCAGAAATGGGGTAAGGGTGAGGTGAAGGAGAATTTACCTGAATCTAAAAGAAAAAACAATTACCCTTTAAAGTCTAATTCTGCGGACAAATTATGAAGTAACCTGAGATTAGATTAAATTCCTTTGCTAAATTCTTTGTTTTCAAAAATATACACACTGTACCTAGGGATGGAAAGGTTTCATTTCCTTGCTTTCAAATGACTGTAAACATGTTTATTTTGGAAAAGAATGAAAACAATGATTATAGCAAAGAGCTGGCTGAGTTACAATGTCATAAAAACAAGCTGGCTCTGTCACTGGGTAGGGTAACAGAACTCCTCGTCCCCAGAGAGTCCCTGGGGCATAACCCACCTTTATAGATGTTGGAGGGATTATCAGGGTCTTTCCCCAGCCCTGCAGCGCCCCTCCCTGCAAGGTGGAACTCAGGGAAAGTGTTCCATGAGAAATGGAACTGGGGACAAGGGAGTGATTGCAATGCTTCCTTCTTGTAAGTAGCATCCCCATAATGCTACCATCAGGATGCTCCATGCAAACTCAGAAGCACTAGCAACCCAAATTGGGGGAAAGGACCCTGAGTTGAATAAAGGCTGCCCAGGGGCTTCTTGGGTCTTCACAGTTAAAGGCCAAACCACATGCTGTCATTTCAAGATGGTTGTCAAGGGCTGTCACCATCACTGGCCATATGAGGAGGTCCGTGGAACTCCTTGCATTCTCCCTTACACAGCAAACCACACTCACTGGCCTGGGGTGCAATCACACAATCTAGTCTGCTTGGGACAACTACAGCCTCCACTGGGCCCCCCTGAAAATCACTCTTTAAACCAGAGTCACCCAGTCACACCCAGAGACTGCTCTGGAAGAGGTCCCTGCTGCCTCCTGCCAGGTCCCACCGCCATTTTCAGTTGCTGCCCTTTCTGACCTTTCTGGGGGCAATTCAAGGAGTTAGATGTCACCCTTCTGCATACTCATCTCTTCTGGTTACAGCAGCCTTAAGTCAGAACCTCCTCTGCTGGAGCGACTGTTCTAGAGTGTGGATGTGCTCAAGGCACTGTTTTAAATCTTTCTCTGTCTTCCAGCTCCTACAGGATAAAAGCCAGAATCAGTGGCGCGGTGTGCAGGCCTTCAAGGATGGCTTCAGATGCTCTCTTTTTCATGTCCTCTCTCTCCCCTCCCTCATCTGGCTCTTCTCTTTCTCAGAATTTCTTGTGGTCATCGCAGCACTCCATGTTTTCCTAGTCTCCGTGTCTACTCCCATAACAGGACACAACTCATCCTTCACCATCCAGACCTTTAACCTCCCCCACACCTGACTGGCTTCTCACGGGCAGAGCCTGCCCCTGTGGACCCCCATCTGTCTGCAGTAATGAGGTAAGACAATGTCTCCCAGAGTTCAATCACCCCTTCCCTCCTGTCTCCATTGAACTTTCTATGTATCTTGAGCATCATGATTTTAATTTGTGCATTATCTAGATGTGAATCACACATCTATTGAAACTGGGGTTTTCCCTTTCTTCATGTCGGCCATGTGCAGAGCAGACAGGAGTCACCCAAGACATGTTTGCTGGCTGAGGGGAGAGACTGTGGCACGTGCCATGTGAGCACCCAACATGGGCTTTCCTTGGCTCCCTTGCACTCTCCCCCTCTCTCAGGGGGCATTTCACAACTTCATCATCTCCAGCCAGGGGTCTTCTGAATTCTGTTTCCTGGGTTTCTGCGATGACCCAGCTGTCACAAAGCAGGCAAGGACGGCTCTGGCATTTCACCCAGAGCTCATCTCATAGCTTCCCTGGGAAAGTGCCATAGCCCAAGTGTGCACTATGAGGAAGCCTCCTCCAGGCTAATCAAGGACTGCTTCCTGAGGCTTCATGTCCAGATTCCTGGCATTCTCCCGCCTCCTCCTTAAACACCCACTGGGAAATAACAGCAGCCCCAAGACTGCAAAAGAAATCCAGCGGGATTATAGCCATTCCCCACAAGTAAGCAAACCGCCACATGAAATGCCCATACATCTCACACTAAACACAGTGTATCAAATTAAAAATAAAACTCAAGTTGTTTGGTTAATGGTTTTCCCAGGCTTGAGGTGGAGACCAGACCCCAGATGTGTCTCCTCAAGAATGTGAGCTTTTTTGCTGCTTGCTACACACACTGTTAACTAGCAGCTGGCACCTGAAACACTTTTGTTAATTCTTAAACCTCATGTCCATTGAACTGAGAAAGGGGATCCATTAAATAATTTAAATTAGATCCAATTTAAAGGGCCGTTTTCTCAGCCATATTTGCAAAGATGTTCAGTTTTTAAGCCCATGTTGCTGGGATGCTGGTAGTGGAAGGCATTTGGAATCAGCTCTGTTTATGTCATCTTTCCATAGGTCACCTGGGGAAGTATAGACTGAAGCATCCATATACAACATGTCTTCCTTGATAATGTACTTAAATTTAATTCTTTAAAAAATTATGTGAATTTTGGTCACAATTGTATGTTCAGCTTTTACTTGAGAGGACCTGTCAGACTAGAATATGAGTCATGTTCATTGCCCAAGGTGCTAGAAAAAAAATCCCTGTGTGCCATCTGGAACACTGGTTGGTTGTAGACATCATTTATTCTTAGAAGAGCTGGGAATAGAACTCGGAGTGCCTGCCCTCCACTCCAGCGCATTTCCACTGTTCCTGCTCAGTACTGTGCCAGGAGACCCGTAGGCCACAGCTGAGTCACAGGGGTGCAGGTCAGGGGCTTCCAGTCAGTTAATCCACCAGGCATTTGCAGGGTACAGCATTGGGCCAGGGAAGACACAAGGAGCAAATCAATCTTCCCCTCCTGAAAGCTGTTTTTTCTAAGTTTGCACTCAGTTCTCAATCCCAGCTGGAAATGTAGCCTGCAACAGTTACAGAAACTCTGCAAGCAATTCCCTCCAATCTAGGGCTTGATCCAGGCCACGAGGGCTTCTAGAATAACTTCCATTCTATACATGCTGCTATGCCCTTTCCTAACAGTGGGACCAAGGAGAAGAACATAAAACCAGTGTCCATAACAGGTCTTCCTCAGGTGACTTAGTCCCAAGTTCTCTCTCACAACCACATGCAAAACTCCCTGGTCCAAAGAAGCTGTTCTTACAGACAAAACTTTTCCCAAATAGACTCTCTGGGCTTTTAATTTGTCTTCTCCTCTATTCAGCCATAATAATAATAATAGTTACCATTATTCACAGAAAAATACTTATTTCCAGTTGTCCTCTTGGTGTTGAGCAGGTAATTAGCACAGCTCTCCTTTCCTTCCAGGGCAAATCAGGCCCCCTCTCTGTGCTGTTCCATGCTACTGCAATGCTGTTCCCTGCTGCTCTTCCTTGTAAGGGTTGCTAGCAGTGTCTTCTGGCAGCTGTTCCTAGTGAGGGAATCTCCCATCAACATCAGTACCTCCCAGTCTGGCTTCTCCGGCCTTGCTGAACAGGTCTGCCCCTTTCTGGCACATCATCAGCACCATTCCAGAGAGCTGCTCCTTAAAGGGTCTGCCCAGAGTCTTCTAGAAATGCCTACAAACCTCTGCAACCCCTTTAACGAACATTAAGAGGAAAAAAATAAGGATATTTACAAAGAGGTGGATGGCTTCACAGCTTTTCTACATGCATTATTTATTTTCATTTTCACAAAAGTCTTACGAGGTGGGTGGTATTATTTTAAAAGTGAGGGTCATGGCAAAAAGTTTCCAATTCTTTTCCCCTCCCCGCCCCAAGCATTCTTGTGTTCCTCTGCCCTCACTTTCACTTTTGGAAGCCTAATTGCTGGTGTTATTTCTGTGCTCTAAACCATCCATGATTCTCCACCATCTCCATAATAAAGTCCTAATTCCTTAGCCAGGGGCACCAGGCTATATGCTATGAGATGAGCTTGCAATATGATTTCCCATTTTGTCTCCCAGACCCCTCCAATGTGCAAGCTGTGATCCAGCCAAAATAAATCACTGAGTGCCTAGCACTTACTCATGCAGAAGATGCACCGTGAGAAAGGCATCCAATTTGGACACACGGAGATTTATTCAGATTCCAACTCTGCCATTAACCAGCTGCTTCACCTTGAGAAAGTAGCTTAAGCTCTCTGAGCCTTCTTTTTTAAATTCATCTGATCATTTACAAAATATTTTTCGGTGAACAAAGAGATCCCCACTGAGGGTGCAGCAACAAGTGGCCCGATGACTGTGGTGCCAAGCATTACTGGTTCTTTAACTGAGGCTCTGGCCTCTCACACCCACCCCCACACCTTCCCCTGCCATCCTGCCTCAGCCTGGGGAGCCTCAGGAGTCCTCCTCAGAGTATCTCACTCCCACCCTCATGTTCAGGGTGGATGTGGACATGCAGGCAGCAAGGTCCTGCCTCTGTCCTTCCATCCTACCCAGCAATGGCTCCCTTCCTGCCCTGGGGATCCAGGATATAGATATTGTACAAAGGTTTCTATTTTTTTTTCTTGATATGGGGTGTCACTTTGTGACAGTGTGTGTGTGCTGTGGCATCATAGCTCACAGTAATCTCAAATTCTTGGGCTCAAGTGATCCTCTTGCCTCAGCCTCCTGAGTAGCTGGGACTACAGGTGCCCACCACAACACCTGGCTATTTTTGGAGATGGGATCTCACTCTTGCTCAGGCTTGTCTTGAACCTGTGGGGTCAGGCAGTCCACTCGCCTTGGTCTCCCAGAGTGCTGGGATTATAGGTGTGAGCCACTGCGCCCGGCCTATACAAAGGTTTCTAAATCTCTTCTTTTCTATGCACTTTTTTATTTAAAGGCAGGGTGGAGGGGGGTCCAGGTGGAAACTCCCACAATAAAGTCCATCAATGTTTTGGGGGAAAAAAAACAGAGAGAGATCAATTCTTGCTGTTGTGTCAGAGTGAGGGGTGGGCTGGCGGCTGGACCTTGGCCTAGTCAGGCCATTTGGAGCCGGCTGAGGACGCACAGAGCAGGGAGCCTCAGGGCCTCCCAGGGACTGGAGGCTGGAGAGCAATTCCAGGTGAGGCTGGGAAGGAAGAAGAGTCAGATCCTAGAATCTTTTTGAGCTTCGTTCCAGAATTTGGACTTTATCTAATGAGAAATGAAGAGTTACCCCAGGGCTTCAACTGGTGGAAGAATGGGATCCTCTGTGCATCCTGCAAGGACCTCTCAGCTGCTGTGTGGAGACCCGAGTGGATGTGATGGGTGGGAGGGCAAGACCAGCAGCAAGGCAGCTAGTGCGGGTGGCTGCCTGCACTCCACGTGGGGGTGGGATGGGGTAGTGGTGGCAGGGACAGGGGCAGGCAGAGAGGAGTTCAGCTGGGATATTATTTAGAGTCTAGGTACTAACAGGGTGAACCACCCAATGAGGTTCTTACAAGAATTCAGTGAGGACATATGCAAAATTCCCGACACGCGATGGGTATCCACTAACAGACGGTTTTCTTTTCTACTTCTCCAGCCCTTCTCTTTGCCTGGAACGCCCTCTCTTTTTTCCCACAGGTTCAAATCTAACCCACATCAAAAATCGCCTTCCCTGACCTTCCCTTTCCGGACTCTGACCTCACAGAGCACGTTGGCTATTTGCTGTGTGTCATGTGCCCCTTTAGCCATGGACATGTCATTGCTGAGGGGACTCATGCCTGACTGACTCCCAGCCCCCACGTTGGCACTTAGGAATAAATAATCACTATATAATAATAAACAATAAAACAATTATTATTTACATAAAAATAGAATATATTTAACATACCATATAAAATGTATAACATAAAAATCATATTTATATAATAACTCAGGAAGCCAATCATTTATTATGGAATGAATATGAGTATTTTTCCAGAGTTTTCTCTCCTGAAAACAGCAAAGAATGGTCTGGACAGAGCATAGTTTTCTGCATAAAATTGACTAAGTAGATCTTTCATGTCCTAACATCCCTGAACCTCAGCTTCTTTACCTGGAAAATGGTAATACAAATACCTGACTCTCAGGTAATCATAAGAATGGATGAACAGTAGGTGAGAGGCCACATCTGGTCCTTTGTCTGTAAGTCCCTTCCCCCTCCTATTCCCACTGTTGGTGCTCACTGAAGATTGGGGAGATGAAGGCTCAGACATGATGAGAACACAGTATTCGTACATTTCAGACTTTCCTGCTCTACCCTTTCGGCACTCATTCATCACACAATTGCAGGATGCCTGCTGCTCTCATTAGGCCATGCTATTTCATCCCATGGTCTGTTTCCACCCTCTGTCAGGTCACATGCCTGGCTTCTGAGTGCTTTGCATCTCTGCAAATCTGTGCAAACAACAGACAAAGACCTTGCTTTGATCAGAGTCTAACAGAAATCACTGGTAACAAACTAAGCTGCTCATTGTCTAAAAACCTTTTAAGAATGGGAGATTTTACAGAAAACAGGAAAAATATTGATGCCACCTTGTCTGATCAGGACTTAAGAGAAACTGAGAAATGTGTGAGATTGAGTGTTTAAAGACACAAAAGCTCAGAGATAAAGAGTGTCTTGAAGACTTGAAGATGCTTGCATTGGACATAAAAGGGTTCCATTTCTTATCATTAATGCCCAATTTTGGCTTTATATTTTTCAAGATCAATGACATAATTAAAATACATATCTGGCAACTGACAATGGCATACAATCATTTGCTTTTATTATGCCATATTAAAAGGTATATTTATTTATTTATTTTTGAGACAGAGTCTCAGTATGTCACCTTCGGTAGAGTGCTATGGCATCACAGCTCACAGCAACCTGAAACTTTTGGGCTTAAGCGGTTCTGTTGCCTCAGTCTCTTAAGTAGCTGAGAATACAGATGCCAACCACAATGCCCCAGCTATTTTTTTTCTTTTGTTGAGTGTTGTCATTGTTGATTTTAGCTAGCCCAGGTGGGGTTCAAACCCTCCAGCCCTGGTGTATGTGACTGGGGCCCTAACCACTGAACTATGGGCACTGAGCCATTAAGAGGTATTTTTAAAAAGCTTAAAATAAAGAAAAGGCCCAGAAAGAAAAGCAGACATGTCATTTGTGAGTTTGCACTGTGTGTGCACTAAAGATGCAAGATGATTCATTTTCCATGTAAAGAAAGCATCCTTGAGATCAAGAAGAAAGTTACTTCCAGCATTTTCTGAATCTTCTCTAGGCAATAAATCGAGATTCCGAATTTGGAACCAGGCAGCCCCCTTGCCCATGGACCCACCTTCATCCCTGTCTGCTCCTGTCAAAACAGGTGCAATCTGACGAGCCAGAAGTGGGGCTCACAGGCACTGTGCAGATGAACAGAGTGGAGGGCCATGCACTGAGCCCAGAGCCCTGCTTCACCCTCCCCGTGAGAAGGGAGAAAGTGACCTTTCCACCCCATGCTGAGCCAGGGATGGCCTGGAGCTTCCCACACACTAGCCATGCTTCCCCAGATAGGAAGACTGGAATTCTAATCTTACTGAAACAAATGGCCAATCCTACCCGACTAGTAAAGCCTTAAAACCTGTCTTTAGCTCAAGATCACCCCATTTTTGGGCCCTCACTCACAGCTTCCTTTTGAGGTTCCAAAATGCTTTGGGATTGAGCCACATGGGTTGTCTCTTTGCCTTGTATTTTCTGCGGAAGGTCCAGAGTCTTGACACCATTCCTTTCTGGGGAGGCATCCTTGGGATGATACTTTAGTGAAATGGTTCTTTTCAGTTTTCTTTCCTAGGTGATGGTTTCCGGTGGAACATTTGTGGTCTTAGTAAGCAAATCTATGTCCATTTCATCTGTTGTGTACTCATCAATACCATTTTAATAAAGATAATTTTTTTTAAATTAACTATTTTTTATTAAGTCAAACATTGTACATTGATGCATTTATGGGGTTTAGGGTACTGCTTTGATATACAATATGAAATGATTACATTGAACTAAGTAACACATTTTAAAACTCACACCTGTTTCTAGAATCCTAGAAGATTAATTTCTAGGAAACTGCAAGGAAGGGCATCTGAGCTTCTGTGAGCAATCTCTCCTCTTTCACGGCCTCAGTGCATATCAGGGTGGGTTAGGGAGCTGTTGGAAATAACAGGATCTCCTTTTAGGGTTCTGGAAAATGAAGCTGGGGGATCAGCTGACCTTCAGCCCTACGCAGGCCACAACTGCCAGTAGCAGGGGACCTGCGGGAGCCCAAGCACACAGCACTACGTGGGCGGAAGCCATTTCCCACAGTGACATCTCAGGAGGTGGCCCTGGGCATAAGCAGGACTCTTGGGAGGCAGCCAGTCCTATAGCCAACTTAGTTTTGAATGTGACAGGCTATCAGTTTGCTGTCATCTTTAAACCTGGCCAGGAAGTAAGAGCTCAAGTTTTCTCAACGAGAAGGAAACATGGGTTTGGGAAGGGCCACCAGAGGACCCACGGCCTACCCTCTGCCTCCTGTCTCTCTTCTTAGGTGGTTAGGTATCTACCCTGTGTTCAGAGACAGAGTGAGCAGAACGTTTTGCAGGAGTGCAGCACCATCAGAGTTCTTAACTGTTAACTGTGCACCTACTGAGAGGAACGAAGTAACAAATAAACGTTACTTTCCCCATCTGTCTAAAATTTTTCATAAAGAAACCCCCGGTACCTTGCTGCCTATTCTAGATTAAAATATGAGAACTAAAACTAGGAAGATCCTAGAAATTGAATTCAGTAGAGGGGAGGACCTAAGAACCAGAAGCACAGGTGGCTTTCCAGTGTCACGCAGGAGAAGTGATGGGGAAGACTCAAGCCGGCTCTCCCCGCTCACGGTCTAGGGCTTTTCACCTGCTCCCTGCACCTGCTCCCAGGGTGTGCCAGCCCAGACAGAGTCAGTCCTTAAGGAGGCACCAAAGTGTCCAAACATCACTTCCCATCAGTCCACAGGCCTACGATGGGACGTTCATGGGGCCTGAGGAACTTCTGTCTTTGTAGTCCACAAAAAATGATTTAAATTACATTTAATAACTGAGTTGGTATGAAGATGAATATTATATTATATTAACATATGAAGACATTTTCTTTAACCTAAAAAAGAATTTTTTTTCTTCCAATTTTAAAAGAGGTTGAAATATTTTCATAGACCCCTGGACGTCCTGTGGGCCCTCAGCAGCAACCTCCTGTGCTAAGGGAGGTGCCAGTCCTACACTCAGTGAGTGCAGCTTGCAGACTGTGACCCAACAAGTGGAGAGGACATTCTTCCCTCCCATTAACAAGTTTAAGAGATAGGAGACAGAGTGCATACAACACGCTTTTCTCTGTGAGTTGTGGGTCTGCTTCAGATATGGTATTTACTGGCATTTACTAAAATAAAAGTTGTACGAGTCACAGATCATTTCCCACATCAGTAGCTCTCCACTAAGGAAAGCCAGATGCAAATGTTTTAGTTGAGTCATGCCTATAAATTCTCCTGCCCTCTTTTGCCCAACTATCTCTAAAAACAGCCAACCACTCCAGGGCCCGTGGACAAGAAGCCCATCCTCAGAGAGGTAACATCTTTCTCCACTCTGTCATTAGTTATATGATTGGCACCATCTTTCTTAATAAAAGGCCATTGCTAGAAGCTATCTCCACTAAATACTCTTGACATCACTTCCTTTGTAGGAATATAGCTTAAAAGTTATGAAATAGTTCAGCAGCAAGGCACACAGACCCCTTGCCACTCTGGACCATTGATTCAGTGTTCTCTGTGTGAGATGAGAGGCTGAGGGCCCCGCCTCCTCAGAGTTGGAGTGAGGATGCTCAGTGCTGCCTCACTGGGGAAAGCTATTTTGTTACCAACACTGGTCTTAAACATAATTACTAGAGGGAAAAGCAGGGACACAGGTTACTCCCAAGCACGGACACAGATTACCCCCAAGAGTGACAAGACCTGGCTTTCCATCCATTGGTTATTCTATCATGTGGTCATGTCTCGATACCAGCAGACAGCTATTTTATTTGAATGATGTTTTCTGAAAGAAAGCAGAAAACTGTGTGAGCCCCTGACAGTGCCTAGTCCCACTCTACAGGTGAGAAAGAATTGGCTGATCAGTGGCACTGCAGAAGAGCTGCCAGAAGCCAGAGAGACCCACGTGCAGCACCACATGTGCACTCACAAGACAAGCTTTCACAGAACTGTAAAGACCAGGTGATTAATACTAGGAGATCGGTGATGAAAGCCCACCACTGGCAAAAGCAAAACTCATTCTATACTTTTAAGAATGCATCCTGACTCAAAAATTTTAAGAATTCCAATTATCTACAGGGTTCTATGGCCCTCAGAAATTTTCCAAATAATTAAGTCATTTTAGTAGCATAACAATTATGCTTTATTCAGCTCTCCTAATGTGTTAATTCATGAATATTGAATTTAGGTAAGCCTAATAATTCATCTTGTAAATTACTAGACAGTAGCCATTAGTTGTAAGTAAAACAAAAAGCTATAAAAGTCTGTGCCATCTGCATATACACAAAGGAGAAACGTGCACCTTTGAGCTGGTTCTCACCTCTGCCTTACCAGTGGCTACACCAGGAGCAACATTGCTGAGTTGACACCTGCCTTACATGTGGTGGGTGCTGAAGAAAACATACAGATTTGATCCTGATAGTTCCCACCCTTGCCTCTAAGCCTTGTTATGCTTAGGAGGATGGTAAATCTTTTCTTTTCTTTTTTTCTTTAATTTTTTTTTAATCTTTGCTTTTCTAAAGGTGCATGCAGACAAGAGCCAACAGATTCTATATCCCTTCCTCTTAATGAGTGTCTCTGAGAAACCCCCACAACTCTTTTGTAAGTGACATAAAATTTTTAAAAAATAAATATTAAAAAATGAATGGTTGAAGTGTTACCTGTGGCTCAAGGAGTAGGGCGCTGGCCCCGTATACCGGAAGTGGTGGGTTCAAACCTGACCCTGGCCAAAAATTGCAAAAAAAAAAAAAAAAAAAAAAGAGTGGTTGAAGGTTTTGAGAAATCAGACCAAAAATGGAATGTAGAGTGGAATGGGAATATGCAATTGGGTGGCAGCTCCTATCCTGACAGGTGATTCCAGGGAAAAGATCAGACGAGGCTGCCATATGCTCAGTGTTCTATGTGGACCACATAGGCAGAGATCCTTTCTGAATATTCCATGGCATATGTCTGGTCAGTGTGCTTGCTTCACCCTACTTGTTGCCAAGTACCAAATGCCTCAAATAATTAACCTTTGCCATCTCTTCAGAAGCTTTGCAGTCCTCCACAAGAGAAACTGGTTTATTCCCCTCTGAAACCCAGCCCCAGAATTTATGTTAAGAACTGCTTTCCAGAATGCTTTTCAGCTGGACATGTGCCAACACCAGCTTCCCAACCATTAAGAAATACATTTACAAAATATTAATGAAACATGCCTCTTTTACTCAATGTTAAGTTGATGTTTGTAAGAATATGGGTTTTGTGATTAGTTGTTTTATTGAACATTGATTAAATGCTTACAGCATGCTTAGCTGCATAAATGAGACAAGTTTCCTGCTCAAAAACGTGTGTCCTCTAGTGGTAGAGACACACCTGCAGAGTGTGTCTCATAAAAGGAAGCTATGGGTCCCAGTGGGCTTGTCCTGTGCCAGCTCAGATAAGCTGGACCTACACTGTTCAGGGCCAGATCCAGCTTGCCAGGCTGAAGAGAAGCTGCATTCCTGGTGCTGGAGGGCTGCAGCCAGGCAAGGGTGCTGTGGGATCACACATATCGCTTATAGTGGAGCAGAGGGGAAGGAGGGGTATGCGACAACCGGACCTATGCTGACTCTAGCTCCTGCTCAGTCCTCTTTCAGCTTCTCTGACTTTGGGCCAAGCACATGCCAAGCATTGTGACAAAGGGCATCAGCATCTCTCAAAGGACACTGGTATCATCAAAGGTGAAGGTCTAGAGATGGCAGAAGACCAATACAACTTCCAATTCAGACTTGTAGGCACCATTCAGGTCCCAGTTTGTCCTTCTTTCCCATCTTCCCTTTCCAACTGTCTCCTTGAAGGCAGACACAACAACCTCCCCTTAGCTGTTTAACCAATTATCTCCCACAACTTTGTAAAGTCAAACCCCTATGATAAGTCATACGTATCCCAAAGGCTCTGCCACTGGATATCAAGAAATGTTTCTTAACAAAATGATACTTGAGTTGAGAATCTTCAAAGAAGAATAGGAGTTCCTCAGTACAGAAAGCAAAGAAACAAAGTATTTTTTTTTTTGAGATCTTTAAAGTATGACAGTGGAGCTTTAATAGAGATTACATCAAAATTGTATATTGCTTTGGGTAGTATGGACATTTTAACAATGTTGATTCTTTCCAGCCATGAGAATGGTATATTTTTTCATTTGTTAACATTTTTAGCTATTTCTTTTTTCAGAGTTTCATAGTTCTCTTTATAGAGATCTTTCAAGTCCTTTGTTAGGTAAACTCCTGAATATTTCATCTTCTTTGGCACTACTGTGAACGGGATAGAGTCCTTGACTGCTTTTTCAGCTTGGCTGCTGTTGGTATATATAAAGGCTACAGATTTATGAGTGTTGATTTTGTAACCTGAGACATTGCTGTATTCCTTGATCACTTCTAAGAGTTTTGTCATAGAATCCCTGGTGTTTTCCAGATATACAATCATATCATCTGTTGTATGAGGTTGATCTCCTCTGACCCTATATGGATACCCTCAATCACCTTTTCTTCCCTAATTGCAATGGCTAAGACTTCCATTACAATGTTAAAAAGCAGTAGAGACAAATGTTAACAAATGGAAAAACATACCATGCTCATGGCTGGGAAGAATCAACATTGTTAAAATGTCCATACTACCCAAAGCAATATATAATTTTAATGC
>NW_003852476.1:721974-733605 GCF_000181295.1 Otolemur garnettii | reverse complement strand
GGATATTATCAAAAGCTTTTTCTGCATCAATTGAGAGAATCATATGGTCTTTGTTTTTTAATTTGTTTATGTGATGAATTATATTTATAGATTTATGTATATTGAACCAACCTTGAGACCTTGGGATAAAACCCACTTGGTCATGGTGTATAATGTGTTTGATGTGTTGCTGGATTCTGCTTGCTAAGATCTTGTTCAATATTTTTGCATCAATATTTATTAGTGATATTGGTCTATAATTTTCTTTTCTTGTTGGGTCTTTTCCTGATTTGGTGATCAAGGTGATGTTTGCTTCACAGAATGTGTTGAGTAGTATTCCTTCTTTCTTGATATTTTGGAAAAGGTTGAGTAATATAAGTACTAGTTTCTCTTTAAAGGTTTGGTAGAATTCTGATGTAAAGCCATCTGGTTCCAGGCTTTTCTTTTTAGTTAGTTGATGCTATTTCAGAACTTGATAGAGGTCTGTCCAACATTTCCATTTCCTTCTGGCTAAGTCTTGGAAGGTAGTGTACTACCAAGTATTGGTCTATTTCCTTCAGATTTTCATATTTCTGAGAATAGATTTTCTTGCAATATTCATTAAGGATTTTTTTTTTTTTATTTCTGAGGAGTCTGTTGTTGTTTTGTCTTTAGCATTTCTTACTGATGAAATTAGAGATTTTACTCTTTTTTTTTCCTGGTTAGGTTAGCCAAAGGTTTATTTATTTTGTTGACCTTTTCAAAAAACCAACTTTTTAATTTATTGATCTGTTGTATAATCCTTTTGTTTTCAATTTCATTTAATTCTGCTCTAATTTTGGTTATTTCTTTTCTTCTGCTGGGTTTGGGATTGCAATGTTCTTCCTTTTCCAGTTGCTTAAGATGTCCTATTAAGTTGTTAACTTCCTCTGTTTCCATTCTCTTGAGGAAGGCTTGAAGTGCTATAAATTTTCCTCTTAGGACTGCCTTTGTGGTATCCCAGAGGTTCTAATAATTCATGTCTTCATTATCATTTTGTTCCCAAAATTTGGTAATTTCCTTCTTAATCTCGTTTATGACCCAGCTATCATTCAGCATAAGGTTATTTAGTTTCCATGTTTTTGTATGAGTATGCAGATTCCTGTTGTTACTAAGTTCAACTTTTATTCCTTAATGGTCCAGTAAGGCATAATTTCTATTCTTTTAAATTTGCTGAGATTAGACTTGTGACCTAAGAGGTGATCAATTTTGGAGTATGTTCTATGGGCTTCATTTTATAAGGGATAAGAAAAAAACTCGAATACAAGACATTACTCAGAAATAAAAACAAAGTGGGAGGAATCATGCTACCAGACCTCAGACTATACTATAAATTGATAGTGATCAAAACAGCATGGTAAAAAAAAAAAAAGAAAGAAAAAAAACAGCATGGTACTTGCACAAAAACAGAGAGGTAGATGTATGGAATAGAATAGAGAACCAAGAGATGAACCCAACTACTTACCGTCATTTGATCTTTGACAAGCCAATTAAAAAAAAAATTCAGTGGAGAAAAGATTCCCTATTTAATAAATGGTGCTAGGTGAACTGGCTGGAGACCTGTAGAAGACTGAAATTGGACCCACACCTTTCACCATTAACTAAGGTAGACTCTCATTGGGTTAAAGATTTAAACTTAAGACATGAAACTATAAAAATACTAGAAGAAAGTGCAGGGAAAACTCTTGAAATTGGCCTGGGTGAATATTTTATGAGGAGGACTTCCCAGGCAATTAAAGAAACACCAAAAATACATTACTGGGACCTGATCAAACTAAAAAACTTCTGCCTAGCCAAGAACACAGTAAGTAAGCAGATAGCCCTCAAAATGGGAGAAGATACTTGCAGGTTATGTCTCTGACAAAGGTTTGATAACCAGAATCCACAGAGAACTCAAACATATTAGCAAGAAAAAAACAAGTGATCCCATCCCAGTGTGGGCAAGGAACTTGAAGGGAAACTTCTCTGAAGAAGACAGGCATACAGCCTACAGACATATGAAAAAATGCTAATCATTCTTAATCTTCGGAGAAATGCAAATCAAAACTATTTTGAGATATCATCTAACTCCAGTAAGATTGGCCCACATCACAAAATCCCCAAACCAGAGATGTTGGCATGAATGTGGAGAAAAGGGAACACTTCTACACTGCTGGTAGGACTGCAAACTAATACATTCCTTTTGGAAAGATGTTTGGAGAACACTTAGAGATCTAAAAATAGACCCGCCATTCAATTCTACAATTCCTCTACTAGGTGTATATCCAGAAGACCAAAATCACATTGTGACAAAGATATTTGTACCAGAATGTTTATTGCAGCCCAATTCATAATTGCTAAGTCATGAAAGAAGCTCAAGTGCCCATTGACCCATGAACGGATTAATAAATCATGGTATATATGTACACCATGGAATATTATGTAGCCTTAAAGAAAGATGGAGACTTTACCTCTTTCATGTTTAAACGGATGGAGCTGGAACATATTTTTCTTAGCAAAATATCTTGAGAATGGAAGAAAAAATGTCCAATGTACTCAGCCCTACTATGGTCATATGAAAGCTATAACCCAACTATGACCCAAGAATATGGGGAAAGGGGAAAGGGAGGGGAGGAGAGGAGGAGGGATGGGTGGATGGAGGGTAAGTGGTGGCACCACACCTATGGTGCATCTTACAAGGGTACATGTGAAATCTACTATGTGTAGAATATAAATGTCTTAACACAATAACTAAGAAATGCTGTGAAGGCTATGTTAACCTTGATGAAAATATTTCAAATATTTTGTATATAAAACCAGTACATGGTACCCCATGATTGCATTAATGTACACAGCTATAATTTAATAAAAAAATTTCAAATTGTGTATAAAACCAGAACATTGTATCCCACGATTACATTAATGTACACAGCTATGATTTAATTTTTAAAAAAAGGAAGAAAAGAAAAGAAAAGAAAGCAAAGTAAAGCAAGGGAAAGAGCATGCACACAGGCTTAAACACATACAGAAACACCTATGTCCAGGTTACAATGAACACCAAGTTTGTGGGAAGGAGCCGGGGTATGAGACTGAGAATGGAAGCTGAGGTAAGTCTAAGGAGAGGTTTGCCACTTGGCAATCAAGAACCAATGAAGGATTTTAAGCAGATATTGCCTGGGCACCTGTGTGTGTGCCTGTGCATGTGTAAAATGATCAGACTTATATTTTGAAGATAACTCTGGCTGCTGTGTAAAGGGTGTATTAGAAGGAATAGGACAAGCCCAGAGACAGACATTGGTTAGGCACCAACATTGGTGAGTCACAATATCAACTAGCAAAAGCTGGTGGAAGTTGGGGAGAGTCACTTGTCTAGCAGCGTTTGCAGTTTCATGTTGTCTATGTAGTTGTAGGAGGCACATACTCAGTCACCATGCACATGTGCAGGATTATCCCTCTATGACTGGCCTTCACTGAGAGTTAAATCACACAGACTCTGAGTACCAGTTGGGAGTCCTCAAGGCAAAGAAAACATCAAGAGACCTAATTCCAACCAGTCTTAATGCAACACAAGATTGGAAAGACTTCAAGATTGGTTTGACCCAGAGGCACAGCCATGTAAAAAATTGTCATTTTTTTTTTCTTGGTATTTCCTATCTTCCTTTCAAGAAAATTAAAACACATCCATACAACAACAACAGGTGACCAATCCATTTGTGCTGCTATAACCAAAAAATTTAGCCAAGGTAATTTGTAAATAACAGAAAGCTATTTCTCATAGTTCTGGAGGCTGGAAGTCCACAATCACAGCAGTGGCAGAGCCAGTGTCTGGTGAGAGCCTGTTCTATGCTCTCTGCTCCCTGCTTCTCTGCTCTCTGCTCTCTGCTCTCTGCTCTCTGCTCTCTTGCTCTCTGCTTCTCTGCCCCCAGGATGGCACCTCTTGCTGCTATGTCCTCACATGATGGGAAAGGATGGAAGGGTAAAAGAGGGAAGGAAAGAACTTTCTCCCTGAGGCTCTGTTGTAAGGAATGTAATCCCATCTGTGAGGTCAGAGCCCTCATGGTGTCTGATCACCTCCCAGTATCCCCATCTCTTAATTTCATCACCTTGGGATTTAAGGGCTAACATACAAATTTTCAAAAAGCAGCTTGGGTGCCAGCCACATACACCAGAGCTGGTGGGTTCAAATCCAACCTGGATCTGCCAAACAATAATGATGATTGCAACCAAAAAATAGCCAGGTGTTGTGACGGGCACCTGTAGATCCAGCTATTTGGGAGGCTGAGGCAAGAGAATCACTTAAGCCCCAAACCTTGAGGTTGCTGTGAGCTGTAATGCCATGGCACTCTACCCAGGGCAACATAGTGAGACTCTCAAAAAAAAAAAAAAAAGAAAGAAAAGCACATGCATTCAAACCATAGCAACAAATAACTTGTGTTAGCATTTACTTTGCATGAGACACTGTTCACAGTGCTTTGAATGTACTTACTAAATTTTGTCCTAAAGCAAAGTGCTATTAGCAGCAATTAGAACTACACAATTCCTTGACCACAGGCAGCAAAAATGAACCCATTCCTATCTGTCACCACCCAGTGGTATTCACTGGAATGCTAAACCAAGCATTATGGAAATGGGAGTAAGATTATACTCATTGACAGATCAAATTTCATTCTGAATCTAGGGCTGTTGTCAATGACATGCAGCAATAATTCAGATTCCACTAGAAGTGGTGAGAGGAGACAGGAGGTCCACCAGCAATACCCAGCCTGCTCTGCTCAGGTGCTGGCAGCCCCATCCTGGATGTGCCTTCTTCCTGCTGTGTCCTGCTGTAATAGATGCCACCTGAATGAAAGTGCTCATTCAGTCCCACATATCAATACTAAGGGAATGGAAGACAGTCTTCTTTCCCTCTAAATTTTTCCTATTCTTTCACTGTGTTATAAGCATAAGTCTCAAGTTCTAGGAGGATTGAAGGCATGAATCTTGTTATGTGATTTTGCACCACCTTAAGCCAATTATAGTAAGCATTATGAATGCTTTTTAAGCTGCATTGTGATGACATTTATCCAGTTAATTCTGTCCTTTTTTTCATGTATTTTGAAGCTTTGTTATTTTATATATGCACATTTATGATTATTACTCTGATGAACTAATTCTTCTATCATTTCTCAAAGTCCTTTTTCAGGTCTACTGTCATAGATGAGGCTATCTATTGTTTCTGACATTAATGTAGCCACCCTGGCCCTCTTATATTCTGAGGTGCAACTCTTACAGCATACAGTTGAGCCTTGCTGTGATACCCACGTTGATTGTCTCTGACTCTGAGTTGGAATGTTGACTTCATTCACACTCAACATGTTTATTCACATGTTTGGTTCTAGGTTTACCATGTGTTTCCTGTTTGCCTGTCTATAGGCGAAAGGCCTATATGCCTCTGGCCAAAAAAGCTGTTTGAGAAAAAGCAGTGAAAAGACTTTGTGCAGGCATACTTGTGAGAAATGGAGGCAGAATCCCATATGGCCAGGTTGGTTGCAGGCCTAAAACCTCCCAACCTAAGGTCGGCCTGGTTGGTTGTGGGTGTAAAACCCCCCTGACTTAAGGCCCACATGGAAGTGGAGGTTTGGACACAATTTCTGTATGCCCAAGAAGTTTCTTTATGCCTTGCTTAAAGATTCGAAGTAACAGCCTCCAAACAGCAAGGTCAGCAAGGACAGAATCTACCTTGTTCCTCCACAGTCTCAGGCTCCATCAGATAAGAACAAAGAAACTAATGACTGACAACATGTTCTCCATTAAGTTATGCTAAACTGGGTTATGCTGAAAGGGTTATGCTTAAAGGTGTATGTTGGGTGGATTATCAGATTACTAGGAAGGAGCTACTTATAAGGCTGGTAGTCACAAGATGTTTAAATGGATTAATGAAGTCATTGATGTTCAATGCAGAGGGAAGTCATTGATGTCCAGTGCACATGTGCAGAGGGATTGTAATGAATATTAATGAGGTCTTTGATGTATAGTGCGCATGCACAAAATTGATTATATAAACCAACAATGAATAAAGAAATCTCACCATTTTGCCTGAACAAGCAGATGGTCACCTTTATTACGGGGAGTGTGGAGGGAGAGAGGAGGAAGGAGTGGGTGGAGGGAGGGGGATTGGAGGGATCACCTCTGTGGTTTATCTTACAAGGGTACAAGTGAATCTTTCTAAGAGTAGAATGTAAATGTTTTAAAACAATAACTAAGAAAATGACATGAAGGCTATGTTAACCAGTTTGATGGAAGTGTTTTGGATTGTGTGTGAAAACCCCACACTGTACCCCAGAAGTGCATTAATGTACATAGTTACCATTCAATAAAAAAACAAACAAACACAATTTCAATAAGCGTGCTTATTTTTCATGACATCGCTTTTCCATGAGACCCTAACTGCAACACCCTTACAACAACACCTGTCTGTCTTGCTCTTTGTTGACCTTTTGAGATTTACTTCAGTTTGTTTTAGAATTCCATTTTTAATAATTTAGTTATATCTCTTTTGATATTTGTTAATGTTTGCAGTCGTGATTTTGGTATATATCTGTAACTTTGCAGACTGTTCAGAGTTATTGTTGTACCATTTTAAATAGAATATAAAAATCTTGCAACTGTTTAGGGCTATTCCTTCTAGTGCTCCCAAATTCCTTTTCCTTTATTTTACATTTTATTCATTTATTTCATAGTTGTCATAGGATTTCATCTTCTCATAAACACTCCTGCAAAATGATGTTTTACTTCTAACAGTTTTCTTTGTTTTAAAGAAATTAAAGGGAATGGAGGGAAACATCTTTCATATTCACCCATTTGTCCACGATTTTGAGTTTCCTAAAGAAGCCCAGTCTCCCTCCAGAATCATTTCCTTGCACCTCAGAGCACCATCTTTGCCATTCCTGGTAGCATAGGGCTGCAAATGATAAATTGTCTTAGTTTCCCTTTATCCCCAAATATCTTTAGTTTATATTCATAATTGAAGAAAATTTTTGATGAATGCAAAATTCTAACTTGATAAAATAGGTTTTACTCTGCTTTCTAGAAGTATGTTAAAAATGCTGTTGATATCTGCATTTTCTGAAGTCTTCAGTCACTTGAATCATTGTTTCTCTTTATGTTATGTATAATTATCAATTTTTTCTGGCTACTTTCAAAATTTTTTGTTTACATTTGTATTTTGTATTTCAACTGTTTGACTAAGATGTCTAAGTGTGATGTTCTTCATCTACATCCTATTTGGGGATCACTTGGTTTCTCAAAGATATAAATTTATGTTTTTCACCTATTTTGAGAAGTTTTGGTTATTACTTCTACAATTTTTATTGCCCCAGTTTCTCTCCTTTATATTCCTGAAACTCCAATTGCACATGTGTTGGGATCCCACATCCCTGAAGCTGTTTATTCTTTCAGTATTTTTCTCTCTCTTTTTCTACTATCAAGTAATTCTCTACTCTGCTATTAAACCCATCCGGCAGCATTTTCATTATTTTAGATATTATAATCTTCAGTTCTAGAATCTTCATTTGACTTTTTAAAAATTTCAGACTATTACTGGAATATACAAGTTTTGGTTACATAATTTGCTTTTGTACATTTGAGTGTGCAGTTATGAGTGTGCCCTTCACCCAGAAGTGTACAGTATACCAGCCAGATGTGAATTGATTTCTGTTGAGTTTTACTTCCATCTGTGCACAAATGTGTTGATTGACTAGTTTCATTTTAGTATTGAGTACATGTGTGTTTATTTTTCCATTCTCATGCTACTTCTCTTTAAAGAATGGCCTCAAGTTACATCCACATTGTTACAAAAGATACTGTATCACCATTTTTTAAGGCTGAGTAGTACTCCATGGTGTACATAACATCACATTTTATTTCTTCATTCATGCATTGATGGGCACTTGAGTTGTTTCCACATCTTTGCAATTGTGAATTGTGCTGCTGAAAACATTTGAGTGCAAGTATCTTTTTGGCAAAATGTCCTTTTTTCTTTTGAGTAAATACCTAGTAGTGTACTGCTGGATTAAACGGTAGGTCTACTTTTAGCTCCTTGAGGCATCTCCATATTTTTTCCCACAGAGGTTGTTGCAGTTTGCAGTGCCCCAGACAGTGTGTAAGTGTGCCTTTCTTTCTGCATCCATGCTGGCACTGGTTATTTTGGACTTTTTGACAAGATCCATTAGGTGATATCTCATTTTGATCTGTATTTCCCTGATGATTAGAGATATTGAGAATCTGTTCGTATTTGTTGGTCCTTAGACTATCTTCATTTGAAAAGTTACTGTGCATGTCTTTTACCTGCTTTTTAATGGAGTTGCTTGATTTCTTCTTGCTGATTTGCTGGAGTTCTTTGTAGATTCTGGTCACCAGCCCTTCACTGGATGTCTAGTGTGAGAATATTCTCTCCCTTTCTGTAGGCTGTTTACTGTATTGATTGTGTCCTCAGTTGTGCAGAAACTTTGAATATGGTCAGGTCCCATTTTTAATTTTTGTTGTTGCCATGATTGCTTTGGGGATTCTTCTTCAGAAATTCTTTCCCTAGGTCAATGTCTATAAGAGTTTTCCAACATTTTCTTCTAGAATTCTATTAATTTCCTGCCTTAGGTTTAAGTCTTTAATTTATTGTGAATCAATTTTTTATCCTCCCTAATTCATTCTTCATTTGATTAAAAAAATATTTTCCGGTTCATTGCTGAGTTTTTCTGTCTCATTTATTTCCAGCACATTTTCCATAATCTCATTGGAAATAGCTATTATAACTCCTTATCTGCGAATTCCAACATATAGATTATCTTAGGATAGGTTTCAATTCTGTTTTTTCTTGAGACTGGGTCAAACTTCTTATGTCAAATAATTTTAGGTTATATTCTGGACATAGCAAATATTGTGTTGTGAAAGCTTTGGATTATTTTATTAAATTTATTCATAGTATATTTATGCTATTTTAATTGTTTTTTTTTAAAGTCAATAGATTTAGGAGATACAAACTGAATTCCATTATATCTATGTATGTGTGTGTATATAAATATATATTAATGTGGTGAGGTCTGGGCTTTTAGTGCACAAAGCACCTGAATAGTGTACACTGTACCCAATTAAGTAATTTTTCATCCCTTACTTCCCCCCCACTTCCTTTAAGTCTCCAGGGTCTAGTATCCCATTCTGTGAAAAAAATGAAAAAAATTAATTCTGTGTAGCCATAGCTTACTCCCTACTTATTAGTGAGAACAAGTGGAATTTATCATTTTGTTTCCAAGTTACTTCACTTAGGATAATGGCCTTTGGTTCCATCCAAGTTGCTGCAAAAGACATTATTTCATTCTTTTCTATGAGTAAGGAGTACTCTATGGGGAGTGTATATATGTGTATATATGTATTTCCCTTATCCAACTATTGGTTGATGTGCAATTAGGTTGATTACACACCTTTGCAATTTTGAATTGGGTTGTAATAAACATACATGTGCAGGTATCTTTTTGATATAATGATTTCTTTCCCTTTAAGTAGATTAAGCAATTTTGGGATTGCAAGATAGAATACTTTGGCACTTTGAGAAATCTCCACACCGATCTCTATGGAGGTTATACTGCTCACATTCCCACCACCAGGGAGGGTGTTACGTGTCCCCTTTTTACTGCATCTGTGCAACATCTATTGTTTTTTAACTTTTTTATTGGTCATTCTAATTGGAGTAAGATAGTATCTCATTGTGCTTTTAATTCTCCTTTTTCTGATGATTAGCATTTTTTTCATATGTTTCTTGGCCATTTGTATATCTTCTTTTTATGCTATTTTGAATGAAGTACTTTCTTTAATTTTATTTTCAGATTTTCACTGAGTATATATAAGCACAATTGATTTTATACTAATCTCATATCTCACAAACTTCCTAAACTCCTTTCTCAGTTCTAGTAGTTTTGCAGATTGATTTTTTTATTGTTTGGAATTCATTGAGGACACAAAGACTTAGGTTATATTGATTGCATTTATTAGATGCAGTCCCTCTTATAATTGTGTCCCACCCCCAAGAGGTATGTCATACACCATAACCTCCCATCTCCCTCTCACCTCCCCTCTCCCCACTCCCTCATTCCCCTACCCCCCACCTTTTATCATCTACTGCCTTCATATTAGAATTGAGTACATTGGATTCTTGCTTCTCCATTCTTGTGATGCTTTACTAAGAAGAATATGTTTCAACTGTATCCAGGTTAATACAAAAGATGTAAAGTCTCCATCTTTTCTAATGACTGAATAGGATCCCATTGGTCTGTACCAGGGTCGGCAGGCATTTATGTTGTTTCCACATTTTGGCAATTGTAAATTGAGCTGTGATAAGCAGTCTATTTCAAGTGTCCTTTGATAAAAGGGTTTTTTTTTTTTTTCTCGTGGGTCAATACCTAGTAAAGGGATTGCAGGATCAAATGGGTGATCTAATTTGAGTTCTTTGAAAATTCTCCATACTTTTTTGCAAAAAAGATTGTATTAGTTTACAGTCCCACCAGCAGTGTAAAAGTGTTTCCTTCTCTCCACATCTCTACAGCTTTGAGACTTTGTGATATGGGCTATTCTCACTGGAGTTAGGTATCTTAGGGTGGTTTTGACTTGCATATCTCTGATGACCAGGAATGATGAGCATCTTTTCATATGTTTGTTAGCCATTTATCTGTCTTCATCAGAGAAAGTCCTGTTCATATCTCTTGCCCAGAGGTAGATGGGATTGTTTACTCTTTTTCTGTTGATTAACTTGAATTCTAGATTCTAGTTATCAACCCTTTGTCAGATTGATACCCTGTAAATATCTTTCCCATTCTGAAAGTTGTCTTTTTGCTTTACTTCTTGTGTCCTAAGCTGTATAGAAGCTTTTCAGCTGAATTAAGTCCCATTTTTAATTTTTGTTGTTGTTGTGACGACTGCTGAAGTCTTTGTCATAAAATGTTTCCCCAGTCCAACATCACCAAAAGTTTTCCCCACACTTTTAAAGGTGAGGGTCAGGTTTCAGTCTTTTACATATGGTTATTCAGTTCTCCTAGCACCATTTATTTAATATGGATTCTTTCCCTCACTGTATGCTTTTGTGTGGTTTATCAAAGATCAGATGGCAAGTAGAGACTTGTTTCATCTCTTGGTTTTCTATTCTATTCCATATGTCTATGTCTCTATTTTTGTGCCAATATCATGCTGTTTTGATTACTATGGACTTATATTATAGCCTGAAGTTTGGTAGAGTGATGCCTCCAACTTTGTTTTTATTACTAAGAATAGCCTTAGCTATATGGATTTTTCTGGTTCTGTGCAAAATGAAGTACTATTTTTTCCAGTTTTGGAAAATATAATGTTGTTATTTAAATAGGGATTGCATTAAATCTGTAGATTGCTTTGACAATGTTGATTCTTCCAGCCAAGAGCATAGACTGTTCTTCCATTTGTTAGTATCTTCTGCAATTTCTTTTCTTTTCTTTCTTTCTTTCTTTAAAATTAAATCATAGCTGTGTACATTAATACTGTCATGGGGTACAGTGTGCTGTTTCTATATACAATTTGAAATACTTTCATCAAACTGGTTAACATAGCCTTCATGTCATTTTCTTAGTTATTGTGTTAAGACATTTATATTCTACATTTAGA
>NW_003852476.1:717529-720329 GCF_000181295.1 Otolemur garnettii | reverse complement strand
CACTGTACCCCATGTTTGCATTAATGTATACAGCTATCATTTAATTAAAAAAAAACTGAAGCTGGTGATAGGTTGAACATGTGTTTACATGTTTTTCAAATTTGTTGGGTTGTATGTGTGTGTAATCTTGTCACCAAAATAAACATTAAGTTCAGTTAAAAAAAAAAAAGAAGAAAAATAAAGTATGACAATGGAACTTTAATAGGGATTGCATTAAACTTACATATTGCTTTGGGTAGTATGGACATTTTAACAATGTTAATTCTTCCTAGCCATGAGTATGGTATGTTTTTTCATTTGTTAACATTTTCAGCTATTTCTTTTCTTAGAGTTTCATAGTTCTCTTTATAGAGATCTTTCAAGTCCTTTGTTAGGTAAACTCCAAAATATTTCATCTTCTTTGGCACTACTGTAAATGGAATAGAGTTCTTGACTGTTTTTTCAGCTTGACTGTTGTTGGTATATGTAGCAGTCCATATAGCTTATGGCTAGGAGGAGTGACAGTTATAAGAAATACCTGTAATGGAACACCTTGGTGAAAAGGGCATGGAGAGATATTTAGTTCTAACAAGCATGAGAGAGCTCATGAGATGAGAGCATTGGTGAATTGGCAGTCTCTACACCTGTGGTGTTGAGAGGCATGAGCTCAGCCTTATATTAGGTTAGAGGAGAAGGCAGTCAAAAAGCATGAGCATTCTATCACAGACACACTTACTCTGACTCTGTCAGAGCGCCAGCATGGCATCTCTCTGCTGAAGATTACCAAGCTCTGCTAAAGACTAAGATCTATCTGTTTAAAGAAGCCTGCTTTACTCTCTCTGAGACTCTCTCTCTCTCCAACTAAAGTAGATAGCCCTGAAGCACCTAAGAGAAACTGTTCCTGAGCAAGGTACCTTAGCAGTCCACATCCGGAACCTGCCTAAGCTGGGCTGGAGACCTGGCCAGTCCAGGTATCAGAAGCAGATCCTGACAGTTATATATAAAAGCTACTGATTTATGAGTGTTGATCACTTCTAAGAGTTCTGTAGTAGAATCCCTGGTGTTTTCCAGATATACACTCATATCATCTGTGAATAGTGAAAGTTTAATCTCTTCTGATCCGATATGGATACCCTTGATTGCCTTTTCTTCTCTAATTGCAACAGCTAAAACTTCCATTACAATGTTAAAGAGCAATGGAGACAATGGGCAACCTTGCCTGATTCCTCATCTGAGTGGTAATGATTTCAATTTAACTCCATTCAATACCATATTGCCTGTGGGTTCGCTGTAGATGGCCTCTATCAATTTGAGAAATGTCCCTTCTATACCAACTTTCTTAAGTGTTCTGATCAGGAAAGGATGCTGGATATTATCAAAAGCTTTTTCTGCATCAATTGAGAGACTCATACGGTCTTTGTTTTTTAATCTGTTTATGTGATGAATTATATTTATAGATTTACATATGTTGAACCAGCCTTGAGATCCTGGGATAAAACCCACTTGGTCGTGGTGTATAATGTGTTTGATGTGTTGCTGGATTCTGTTTGTTAGGATCTTGTTCAATATTTTCACGTCAATGTTCATTAGTGATATTGGTCTATAATTTTCTGTTCTTATTGGGTCTTATCCTGGGGGGCATCAAGGTGATGTTTGCTTCATAGAATGTGTTGGGTAGTATTCCTTCTTTATCTATATTTTGGAAAAGGTTAAGTAGTATAGGTACTAGTTCCTCTTTAAAGGTTTGGTAGAATTCTGATGTAAAGCCATCTGGTCCCAGGCTTTTCTTTTTAGTTAGTTGATGCTATTTCAGAACTTGATATAGGCCTGTTCAACATTTCCACTTCCTTCTGGCTAAGTCTTGGAAGGTGGTATGCTTCCAAGTATTGGTCTATTTCCTTCAGATTTTCCTATTTCTGAGAATAAAGTTTCTTGTAATATTCATTAAGGATTTGTTTAATTTCTGAGGAGTCTGTTGTTATTTCATCTTTACCATTTCTTATTGATGAAATTAGAGATTTTACTCTCTTTTTTTTTTTTGGCAGTCTGAAATCCTTTTATTTTTTTTTAAATGTTACCTGTAGCCGCACAATTATTTTTTTTCCTTTTAAAAGACTTCAAAATATCCAGGGAGTTGCACTTGTACAAAAATTTCAGCTTTTCCTTTAACAAATTGTACATCTTAACTTTCTTCTCATACTGCCATAATAAGTAATTAATTAGACTTGTATTTCGGAAATAAATTTGGGATAAAAAAGGGCAGATTCGTATCCTTCCTTACTCATACTCTGAAGGACTTGTTATAACACAAATTCCTGGGCCACCACCCCAGAGTTTCTAATTCAAGTCTGGTTTGGGGCCCGAGTATTTGCATTTCTAACAAAGTTCTCAGGTGATGCCTGTCAGGGCCCAGGACTGGCCAGGTCTCGGGCCCAGCTTAGGTAGGTTCTGGACATGGACCACTAAGCTACCTTGCTCAGGAACAGTTTCTCGTAGGTGCCTGAGGGCTATCTATTTTATTTTATTTTTTTTATTGAATGGTAACTATGTACATTACTGCACTTCTGTGGTACAGTGTGGGGTTTTCACATGCAATCCGAACTACTTCCATCAAACTGGTCAACACAGCCTTCATGTCATTTTCTCAGTTATTGCTTTAAAGCGTTCACATTCTACTCTTAGAAAGATTCACTTGTACCCCTATAAGATAAACCTCAGAAGTGATCTCTCCAAACCCCCTCCCTCCACCCATTCCCCCCTCCCTTCTCCCTCCCCCCTCCCCATATTCTTAGGCTATTTGGTTATAGCTTTCATATAAAAG
>NW_003852476.1:708901-716447 GCF_000181295.1 Otolemur garnettii | reverse complement strand
GGCTTGTCAAAGATCAGGTACCGGTAAGTAGTTGGTTCCATCTGTTGGCTCTCTATTCTGTTCCATACATCTACCTGAGATTTTACTCTTTTTTTCTTGGTTAGATTGGCCAAAGGTTTATCTATTTTATAAAAAATAAACTTCAAAAAATCAACTTTTATTTATCAATCTCTTGTATAATCCTTTTTTGTCTCAATTTCATTTAATTCTGCTCTAATTTTGGTTATCTTTTTTCTTCTGCTCAGTTTGGGATTGGAGTATTCTTCCTTTTCCAGTTGCTTGAGATGTCCCATTAAGTTGATAACTTCCTCTGTTTCCATTCTCTTGAGGAAGGCTTGCAGTGCTGTAAATTTCCCGCTTAGGACTGCCTTTGCAGTATCCCAGAGGTTCTGGTAACTCATATCTTCATTATCATTTTGTTAAAAAATTTGGTAATTTCCTTTTTGATCTCATTGCTGACCCACCTATCATTTAGCATAATGTTATTTAGCTTCCATGTTTTTGTATGAGTCTGCAGATTCCTATTGTTACTGAGTTAAACTTTTATTCGATGATGGTCTGAGTAGATGCAAGGAATAATTTCTATTCTTTTAAATTTGCTGAGGTTAGACTTGTGACCTAAGATGTGGTCAATTTTAGAGTATGTTCTGTGGGCTGATGAGAAAAATGTGTATTCAGTTTTGTTAGAATGAAATGTTCTGTAGATGTCCACTAAATGCAAATGCTAAATGGTTAAGTTTAAATCTAAAATTTCTTTGCTAAGCTTCTTGTTGGACGATTTATCCAACACTGCCAAAGGAGTATTAAAATCTCCGACTATGATAGAGCTGGGAGAAATCAAGTTGCTCATGCCTATTAGAGTATCTCTTATAAATTGAGGTGCATTCTGGTTGAGTGCATAAATATTGATAATTGAAATCTCATCATATTATTACCCTTAACAAATAAAAAGTGACCATCATTATCCTTGCTTACTTTTATCGGGTTGAAGCCTATTGTATCTGCGAACAGAATTGCAACACCTGGTTTTTTCTGCTTTCCATTTGCCTGGAATATAGATGACCATCCCTTCACCCTGAGTCTATATTTGTCTTTTAAGGTAAGATGATATTCTTGTATGCAGCAGATATCTGGCCTGAGTTTTTGTATCCAGTCAGCCAGCTTGTGCCTCTTTAGAGGGCAATTTAAGCCATTCACATTGATTGACAATATTGATAACCCTGGTATAATTTTGGGTATTGAGTTTTTTGAAAGTCCAGTGGATACTTTTAATCCTTTAGCAAAGGTGGAAGTTGGAATTTGATCAAAATTTTCTGAGTGAGTTTACTTATGTGGTGGAGGATTGCGCTGGTCATTATGAAGGATAGGTCTGAGAATATCCTGGAGGGCTGGTTCATTTATGGCAAATTTCTTCAACACATGGACGTCATTAAAGTATTTAATTTCTCCATCATAAATGAAACTCAGTTTAGCTGGATACAGGATCCTGGGTTGAAATTTATTTTGTTTTAGGAGATTAAAAGTCGAAGACCACCCTCTTCTAGCCTGAAAGGTTTCAGCAGAGAGAGCTGAATTCATTCTAAAGTTCTTCCCCGTGTAGGTTATGGTTTTCTTACATCTAGCTGCTTTCAAAATTTTCTCTTTTTCATTAACTTTAGTGAAATTAATTATGATGTGCCTGTGTCTTGTTTGGGTTGAGTTGTGCTAGGGTTCTGAAACTTTCTGCTATCTAAGTTTCAGAATCTCTTGGTATGTCTGGAATGTTCTCTTTCATAATTTCATGGAGAAGGGACTCTGTGTTTTGTGAAGCAACTTCGTCGCCTTCAGGGATTCCTATAAGGTGAATATTAGTTTTCTTCAAATTATCCCAGAGCTCTCTGAGAGAGTGATCCACTTTTGCTCTCCATTTCTCTTCATCTTTGAGCATTTGGGCATGTTCAAAAGCTTCATCTTCAGTATCAGAGATCCTTTCTTCTGCCTGTTCCATTCTGTTACCTAGGGATTCTACCATATTTTTCAGATCTTTGTGGGCTGCAAACTCTTGCCTCAATGTGTCAAAATCTTTGATCATTTTATCTTTGAAATCATTGAATTCTTAAGACATCTTTTGAATAATTTGAAATTCTAATTGCCTCCTTTCCTCCATTCTGTTAATCTTATTTGCTATCCAGATTCTGAACTTGATTTCTGACATCTCAGCCATCTGTTTATGGATGGGATCTTCAATTGCATCTGCCCCATCCTTCCTTGGGGGAATTGATCTACTCTGGTTATTCAAGTTATCAGAGTTTTTCTGCTGATTCCGCCCCATGCTAAATTTACACCATTTGGAGACCATCCCAGAACTGTTCCACCAGTGGCTGCCACCGGAGAAGATGCCAGCTTCCTTTGGTTGCCCAGATAGACAGGACGTGTCTGTCTGGAAAAGTCTCAGGGGTGTGAGCCTTATTGTTCCTCCTGCTGTGGCTCCTGCTCTTCACCTTGGGATACAGCCTCTCTAGTGTGGTTCCCTCTCAAGTGACCATCCTGTCACAGTTCTCAGGCCACCATCCTGGGGTTCTGGGAACAGACGACTCTAGCAGCTCTTGGGCCTCCCCACAAGGGTGCCAGGAGTGGTGATCGCTGCAGCTGCCTGGGCAACATTTGGCTCCAGCAGTCCTTGGGCCACCCTGTGAGGGTGCCTGGAGTGGGGATTGCACAGCTATGCGGGGAACATGTGGCTCTAGCAGTCCTTGGGCCGCCCATTGTGGGTGCCTAGAGCAGGGCTCACTGCAGCCATCTGGGGAACACATGGCCCTAGCCATCCTCAGGCAGCCTAGTGCACCCTCATGGGGATATTTGCAGCCACCTGGGGAATGCAGGCTCTAGCAGTTCTCTGGATGCAGGGCTAGGATAGGGTTCTTGGTCCTGCAGGGGTTGGGGGATGCTGCTCTTGGGCCTCCCTTCACTGTTTCTTCAGGCAAGGGGGGAAGGGTGGACTGGAAATTCAAAATGGCTGTGAAAATGTTAGTTTGATTTTTCTGTCTGGCAAGAGTGTGTTCAGAATCTCAGCAGGGTCCCTCTAGGGGAGTAGACCCCACTTCCTGTTGCTCTCACATGTGGGGTGAGATAATAGGTCCTCAGTTCACCACTGGCTTGTAGGAAACTTATAGGAGCAGTCGAAGAGAAAACAAAGAGAAAAACACAACTTTCTTGGGGGAAGGTAAGACACTTTTCCTTTGGGATGTATTATGTACCTGTAGATTGCTTTCTTGGAGTTGCAATGTGCCTCAGCAGAGGTGTCTTGCAGATATCACTGTTCTCTCTCAGCTTGGCTCCTAGTCTTCAACTTTGTTGGGTATTTTCTGGACATTATCCTTCCCTCTGGACAGGAGCTTCTGTTGGAGGCTGGTACCTGTTGGCCATCTTGCCCCTCAGAGCCTCCAATTTCTTTTCTTAGGGTTTCATAATTCTCTTTTGAAAAGATCTTTCACCTCTATTGTTATATATATTCCTAAGTATTTCTTTTTCTTTGAAGCTACTGTGAAGGGAATTGTGTCCTTGATTTGCTTCTCAACTTGGCTGTTATTGGCATGTACAAAGACTACTGATTTGGGGACATAGATTTTATACCCTGAGACATTACTGTATTGCCTGATCACTTCCAGGAGTCTTGTGGTTGAGTCTCTGGGGTTTTCTAAGTATAAGATCATATCATCAGCAAAGAGCAAGAGTTTGACCTCCTTTACCCCCATTTAGATGCCCTCTATTTCTTTCTCTTTCCTGATTGCATTGGCTAGAACTTCTAGAACTATGTTGAATAATAGTGGCAATAGTAGACATCCTTGTCTGGTTCAAGCTCTAAGTGGAAAAACTTTCAGTTTTATACCATTCAGTATGATGTAGCTGTGGGTTTGTCATAGATGGCTTCAATTAGCTTAAGAAATGTGCCATCTATGCCTGTTTTCTTAAATGTTCTTGTTAGAAAATGATGCTGAATTTTTTCAAATGTTTTTTCTGCATCTATTGAAAGGATCATCTAGTCTTTGTTTTTGCTTCTATTGAAGCAAATGTGTATTACGTTTATGGATTTGCATATGTTAAACCAATCTTGCATCTCTTGCATGAAGCCTACTTGATTGTGATGTATAATTTTTTTAATGAGTATCTGAAATCTATTGGCTAAGATTTTGTTGAGTATTTTTGCATTGATATTCATTAGAGAAATTGGTACATGTTCTCCTTTTTGTTTGGGCAAACAAACCAAACAAACCTTCCCTGGTTTTGGAATCAATGTGATGTTTACTGCATAGAATGTACTAGGGAATGTTCTTTCCTTCTTGATGTTTTGGAATAAGTTCTGCAGTATAGGTACTAGCTTGTCTTTGAAGGTGTGATAGAATTTTGATGTGAAGTCATCTGGTCCTAGGTGGTTTTTTTGTTGGAAGCTTTTTAAATTATTTCTGCAATCTCAGCGCTTGATATTGGTCTGTTCAAGAGATCTAGTTCTTCCTAGTTAAGTCTAAGAAGATGGTGTATTTCAAGGTATTGGTCTATTTCTTCCATATTGTCAAATTTCTGGGCATAAAGTTTTTGGTAGTAGTCAGAATCTCTTGTATCTCTGTGTTACCTGTTGTTATTTCCCCCTTTTCATTTCTGGTAGAGGTTATTAAAGATTTTACTTTTCTAGTTCTGGTTAATCTGGCCAATGGTTTATTGATTTTATTTAGAGAACCATCTTTTTCTTTTTTGTTTGTTTGTTTGTTTGTTTGTTTGTTTTTATTGAATGGTAACTGTGTACATTGATGCACTTTGGGGGTACAGTGTGGTGTTTTCACACACAATCCATGACATTTCCATCAAACTGGTTAACATAGCCTTCATGTAACTTTCTTAGTTATTATGTCAAAACGTTCATATTCTACTCATAGAAAGATTCACTTGTACCCTTGGAAGATGAACCACAGAAGTGAACCCTCGAATCCCTCTCCCTCCACCCTCTCCCCCCTCCCTCCCCTCTCCCAGAGAACCATCTTTTTCAATGAACCAACTTTCATTAATTTTCTGAATGATTCTTTTTTAAATTTCATTTATTTCTGACTTAATTTTGGTTATTTATTTTCTTCTAATAGGTTTGGGATTGGACTTATCGTCCTTTTCCATTTCTTTAAGATGTTCCCTTCAAGTTACTGAAGTTCTCTCTTTCTATTTGTTGGACGTATGCATTGGATAAATTTCCCTTTTAGGACTGTTTTTACAGTGTCTCACAGGTTTTTGTAGCTTGTGTCTTCATTGCTATCATGCTCAAAGAAGATAGTGATTTACTTTTTTATCTCTTCCTTGATCCAACTGTCATTCACCATAACATAAAGTTGTTTAATTTCCATGCCTTTGTGTGGGGATAACAATTTTTGTTGAAGTTGAGTTCTACCTTTGATGCTTTGTGGTCTGAGAAGAGACAAGGTATAATTTCAATTCTTTAGATTTTGTTGAGGTTTGATTTGTGTCTTAGGATAGGATCTATTTTGGGGAATGTTTCATGGGCCAATGAAAAGAACATATATTCTTTAGCTTTGGGATGGAGTGTTCTATATATGCCTATCAAGTACAGTTTGACCCACTTTAAATCCACTTGTATCTGAAAATAAGATTGCAACCCCTCTTTTTTTCTGATTTCTATTTGCCTGAAAAATTATCTTCTATCCCTTAACCCTGAGTTTTACTTTGTCCTTTGAGGCTAGATGTGTTTCATGCAGACAGTAAATGAATGGCTTGTGCTTTTTCAATCCAATCAGCCAGCCTATGCATCTTCAGTGGGCAAGTCAAGCCATTAACATTTATTGAGATAATTGATCAGTGTGGTCGTGTTCTACCCATTTATTTTTATGAAAATCCATTGCTTAGTTTTATCTTTTGCATCATTGTGGAAGCTAGGTTTTGTCCTTTATTTCCTGGCTGTTTACTTTGCTGGTGGTCCATTGTGATGGTCAGTGTGTAGAATAGATCTAAGTATTTCCTGTAGAGCTGGTCTTATTGTGGCAAACTTCCTCAGTGTTTGCATATCAGTAAATGATTTGATTTCTCCATCAATTTTAAAGCTTAGCTTAGCAGGATATAGAATCCTGGGCTGACAATTATTTTGTTTAAGTAGATTAAAGATAGATGACTATTGTCTTCTGGCTTAAAAAAGTTTCATTAGAGAAGTCTGTAGTCACCCTGATGGATTTGCCCCTGTAGGTCATTTGGCACTTACTCCTGGCAGCTTGCAGAATCTTCTCTTCCATCTTGACTTTGGATAGGTTCATGACAATGTGTCTTGGAGAAGCTTGATTTGAATTGAGACAACCTTGGGTCTGATATCCCTCTGAAAGGAGTGTGTCAGAATCTTTGGTGATATTTGAGAAATGTTCATTTATGATATCCTCCAGTAGGGCTTCCATTCCTCTTGAATAGTCTTTTTCCCCTTGTGGGTTACCCATAACTTGTAAGTTTGAATGCTTCATGAAGTTCCATAATTCTGTCAGTGAACATTCTGCTTTTTCTCTTTTTCTGACTCTTTAACTGCCTGTGTTAGCTCAAGAGCTTTATCCTCTAACTCTCAGAGTCTTTCTTCTGCATGGTCTAATCTGTTATTGATACTTTCTACTGTATCTTTAAGTTCCCTGATTCACTACTTCAATTCCTTAAGCTCTGCTATAGCCTTTCTATATTCTTCATATCATTCATCTCTTATTTGATTATGTTTTTGGATCTCCTTTTGGTTATTTTCTACTTTCTCAGCAATTTTCTTCATTGTTTTTACTATCCACATTTTAAATCTCCCTTCTATCATTTCTAACATTTCTGTATAGGTGAAATCCTCTGCAGTAGCTACCTCATGATCAGTTGAGGGAGGGGAGGGTTGCTCTGTTCTGGCTTGTCATGTTGCCAGGATTTTTCTGCTATTTCTTCCTCATGAGTATTTTATTTTTGTCTGTTTCTTTTCCCTACTTTTTTCTTTCACTTATTCTTGCTCTCTAAGTTACTCTGCCTCTGACCTAAGGTGTTGAAGTGTCCTTTTGATAAAGGACTAAGAGGAAGAAAAGGGAAAAGATCAAAAAGGGATAAAAGATTTAAAAAGGAGAGAGAAAAGAGAAAGGAAAGGGGGTGAATAAAAGGAAATATTGACAAAAAGAAGAAAGGAACAGAAACAGAGAGACAGGAGTAATAGTGGTGTACAGTAGGGTACTTTGACCCACACTCACAAATTCCAACCTCTGGGGGGGCTTGGTTGGGTGAGGCCCTTGATGTCGGCAGTTCTTTGCCAGCCTAAGCAGTCAAAGGACCCCAACTCCACCAAATAGAGAAGAAAAACAAAAATACTATAAACCAAACCAAACAAACAAACAAAAAATCTTAAGGGATAAAATTAGGAGGGGGACAGATAACAGAGGAAGAAATACTAACAAAAATAAAATCCTTATTCTTAAAGAAGGCAACAATGAAAGATTGTATTTACATGAGAAAAATTAAGAAAAATAAGAAAAAAAATCTAGGGGGAAATATATTTTTAAAAGAATATATATAT